>NC_073341.2:13373500-13709000 GCF_027580225.2 Misgurnus anguillicaudatus
ATTGGCTGAAAAGCGTTAAAGTAATCAAAGGTTACAATGAATTGACAAAATGTAAACAGTTGAGAAAAAACATTGTATCGACAAAAAAATACATTCTTCATGAAAACAATTTACATACAGTGTTCACAACTATAAATATAATACTGAGAACAATGTTATAATTGCACTGAGAAACGGTCTTCATTGAAGAGTGAAGTAAACGCACTACGCAGCATTTGATGTAAATATGAGGAACAATTAACGGTAAACATATTGTTAGCCAGAAACTAGATATATGAAAACATGAAAACTATATTCTTATCTCAATCTCTGAAGGTTACAAAATGGGGTGAGTGGTGCTATGAAACCAATAAATAATGATTAACACCTTTTCCTTAATGAAAGCACGCAAAATGATATCACACAAGAGGTAGTTTCAATGTAGAAATGTGAAAAGAAAATGTATAAAAAGAAACAAATGAAATATGAAGGAAAACACGAAACAAATAGGCCTAAATGGAAATTGGCTCATTTATGGATCAGATGTAAGGTCTGTAAAGTTGTTTTGAAGGTACTGTTTTGAAGCAAAATCAAAAAGTCCCGAGTTCCTTTTAGAGAATCAGGACGATATTCCCGACTATCCGTCAAATATGACGACAAACTGGGCGATTTCAAAACAAACTCAGTACGTAGAGTTAACGGCAACATTCACGAAGGCTGATGTTTATAGCAGCGTCATCTGCAAAATGAACCTTTGTTCTAGACACCTAAAGGTCTGTTCTTACGTGGGTGATGGCGTGTAAAACACATCCTATCGCGCTTTAGTTCACTGTGTTTTGGAGTTCTTACCTGTAACAAATACCTTCTGTATCATGAGTTTAGTCTATTATAAGAGTCAACATTTAGTTTGCCCACACTCCAAAACAAACTCCCACGAGAAAAGAAAACATTCACGATATCTACGAGTAAAAAAAATACAAAACGGAACGACGACGGGATACAAACAAATGCACTGCGGACTGGATGAAACAAAGCGTTTACAATTAAGGACACACGGACAGCGCTGTAGCATTTGACCTACGTGTAAGCATTTAAAAATCAGTTAACCATTAACACAAACCATTTGGTGGCATCTGCAAAGGCTTTGACAGAGATGCCGAAGTGTTGCCACCCGGCTTTAGCTGCACTTGTCATGCCTGAGACGGGGCGTTACCAGACTGAACGCGCATCTTTGGTATGGACCCCTAGAGTCATTGTCAGGTGCAAATATGTAAACATTACTCGACGCATAACTAACATGTTTGGAATGTCTGAAATGATGAGAGTTACAGCGAGCACATCCAGAGATGCCTTGGAAAAAACGAAAGAAAAGAAACTATCGACAATGTCCAGGGCATTTGATAGTTTGTCGTAGCTGGACTAGCTAGCATCTCAGTCAAGTTTTTATTTTATTTTTTTAATCGCTTTTATGGTAAAACTCATTGCATTTGATAATTAAAACCAAACCAAATACCCTTAAAACAACACCGTTTTGATAAAAAAAGAAACAAACAAAAAACATCTAAAAGGACCTACGATGTCCAGATTACTACAAACTACTAAAGCTACAAGTACACCAGTACTGAGATTTTCGTGAGCAACGGGGGTGTACTGTACTAAAAACGGTAACTTTACCCTGTTTAAAACGTGAGGGAAGGAACCAGCAGCAAGCTAGGCCTGAACTCGACTGCCTGCTCGGTGAGAAAATCCAATTTCTCCACGCAACAATTTCGATAATTCAAATAAATGCCCTTCATTGGAGTTCGAGATAATTTGGAAGAAAATTCGACCAAATTTTAACGAATAAATTACGACCACACTGTAAAAAAGTTGGTTCAACCTAAATAAGTAAGTTACCTATTTGCCCCAAAATTTTGTGTGAATTCAGCTTAAAAATTACCGAGGCCCTTATGTGACATTGGAGTAAAAAATCTAAAGTTTAGTTTCGCATGTGCACGTGAAACTATCGCGTGCGCATGTGAAACGTGAGCATGCAAAAGTTTCATGTGAGCATGCGATAGTTTCATGAGAGTACGCGAAACTAAACGCAGTAGTTTCATGTGCGCACACAATAGTTTCACGTGCGCACACAATAGTTTCACGTGCGCACGCGAAATTTTCACATGAGCACCCGATAGATTCACGTGAGCACGCAAAACTAAACGCGATAGTTTCACGTGCGCACCCGATAGTTTCACGTGCGCACCCGATTGTTTCACGTGCGCATGCGAAACTTAACTTTATTTAATTTTTGCTCCATGTCCCCTTAAAGGCTTCATAAAAAATATTAGTTAACATAATCAACTTTTTTTTAAACTAATCATTAAATTTGAATTAAAATTTTAAGAAAACCAGGTAACTTACTTTAAGTTGAACCAACAAATCTTTTTTACAGTGCAAGATATTCTGATTTCTGGCGAGAGGGCAGATCAGTTTTCACTTTCGAAAACGTACCTAGCATGCACATATTTTGCGTCTACTTTTTTAAATATCAAAGGTGTAGCTGCGTAATTACTACAATACTTCAATATCCTACACCCTTTCGTGAGCGCTCCCAACACGGGAACCAAATATCTGTGAAATGGTCGATTTCGATATAATTGACCACAATTCACAGTCTGACTCAGTGCAAACCGCATGGAGCGTGCAGTTCGATGTTGAAAATCATGTTAGCCTCGGACTAAGACTATCGTTTCAACATGGTTGAGCTAAGCACAGCGCTCACTTCCCCCGACTTTGCATAATACTTTGGTCGAAAAAAAAAGAAAAAAAGACAATATTAACAGACACATTCTGTTGTCAAGTAAAATCCTCAATTCGTCCCCAGCCTATGATTGTAAAAAAATACCGTACACATCTCTTTCGTGTAAACAATCACGCTCCCATCACAGCAATATTAAGGAAGATAAAAACCGCAGACGTGAATGGGTCTCAGTGACTACTGGCCGTGTTCGAAAATTGCTGTGCAATATAAATGCACGTCTTGTCTGTGAATAAAACGACAAAACGTTCTTTAAAAAAAAATTGAAGGCCTAATATCAACATTAACATCCGATCAGCCGGAGCATTGCGAATCAAGAAAGAGTTCGTAAGACATTTTCTTCCTGAGGTAGTTTTTCAATTAAACTATTTTTGTCCCTATCGCCCCCCCCTGAAAAAGCGAATAAATGTACAAAATAAAACCTAGTGGTAGATCTAATCTGATCAGTGGTTACACCGTCACATATCGCAGTTGGACTGAAGCGTGTGAAATCCACTGCGCTTTTTGTGCATTTCCATTTGAACAGAAACAGGTGCACAGTGTGGATCAACATACATTCAGCTCTGTCTGGTAATAAATAGAAAGAAAACAAAAAACAAAACTACACTAAACAAAATGCATAAAATAGTTTCTCGTCACATTCATCAGAAGAGTGGGGTACCCGGAGTCCCACTCCGAATAACACCCCGCCCCCGTGCAATAGATGGGAAGGGGTGTGTCGAAGGGGGGTAGGGTTAATTGGCGGGGGTGGTACCCTTAGTCACGCAGGGGGAGGAGCCTGTCTTGTAGTTGTTCAGACTTGACTTACAAGAGTGCAATACTGCCTTAAACAACAGGGGGAGCTGTTCCAAAGGAATATTGACCAACTTCCCTGAAAGACGAGGGGAGACAGGGTGAGTATTTCAATGCGTGCGATTAGGAAGTAGGTCATAATAAACATGCCATACCTGCAATACAGCGGATTTCTGGCAGACACATCATAATCTCAGGAAAGCGTTTAGGCTGGTGAGGGTACTTGTACTCGGTGTAGTCCTGACAAACGTACCAGTAACGCTTGTTTAGTTGCTCCAGCTGGGTCACATTGGTCAGACCCCGGATATCTGGACAAAAAGGAAAAAAAGAACGGCAATTCATTGCAATGCGAGAGGATTTTCACAAAGAGATAAAAAGCTACAACATAAGTAAGGAATAATTTATGACGGGCCGTTAAATTATTCAAAAATAATGCACACCCGAGGTAGTAATGCCATTACACCTTGGGTGTGCATTATTTTTAAATAATTCAAAGGACCGGCGTCAACCATTCTGCTTATACTACGATTACCAGAGGCAGTGTTCAGGATGGTTATTTGATGACATAGACAGGTTACGTGTGCGTTTATTGAAAAATAATGCATACCCGAACATTTATTAACCAATCAGAATAAAGCATTTAACAGGCCTGTGGTATAACACGTCATATTGTGTGCATTTAATGTTACTTCATCCCCCTTCCATCTTTATTATAACAAGATATCATGTCAATATTGTCTGTGTTAAGCCACAACCGTAATAACCAATTCACAAAACACTTTTTTTTATGTTTTCGATTATTTTTATCACACTCAATGACCATTCATAGTTTAATCAGATTGGTACAAACAATATATTAATATTAGTAATTTTATAATAATATAATAATATTGTGTCCTTCCCTTGTTATTGATTTTTTAAAACATCTTGCATCTGATTTAAGATGAAAATGTACTGATTCTGAAAATAGTTAAAATGTGGTTAAGACTGCAAACCTTGTACTATATTTTTAAAAGTGCACTTTAGAAATACACTGTTATTTATGTCTTATAGTTGCCATTCAGTTAAATAAATCTAAAATGTGTGGAATACTTTTCTTCGAAAAAAATCTATTTACGACATTTTACAACGGCAGGTAATAATGTTGGGCTATTTGAGATGAATGCAATGAACGAAGCCTTTTGATGAATTTGAAGATCATGAGGACAGAACATAAAGGCTAAATCAATAACCAGCAGAGTTTAGAGGACCATTGACAGAACTTGACAAGTTAATATAACCCAGCAATCTTTTATACTAGAAATCCATTGACTTAAAGGGGACATTTCACAAGACTTTTTAAAGATGTCAAATAAAACTTTGGTGTCCCCAGAGTACGTATGTGAAGTTTTAGCTCAAAATACCATAGAGATAATTTATTATAACATGTTAAAATTGCCACTATGTAGGTGTGAGCAAAAATGTGCATCCTTAATGCAAATTACTTGATAAAATGCAAACACTGATTGTTGAAATTAAAACTCAATTGTGCTGTCAATTATTTTCTCTCTGCACTAAATGGCAGTGGCGTGGTTGGATAGTGCAGATTAAGGGGTGGTATTATTAAAATAAGGTCCCCTTCTGACATCACAAAGGGAGCCAAATTTCAATGATCTATTTTTTCACATGCTTGCAGTGAATGGTTTACCAAAACTAAGTTACTGGGTTGATCTTTTTTATATTTTCACTGCGGACCCAATTATAGCACTTAAACATGGAAAAAGTCAGATTTTTATGATATGTCCCCTTTAAGTCTAGCTTAAGTTTAGGTTGATTGCTGTTTTACCTTGGTTGAGGAAGTTGATGGCCTTCATGCAGGCGTACTCCTCATTGCTGACCTTCAGCTGATGGAATTTACGAAACAGATAGATCAGCTTCTCCATCACCTCCATCCCATCCTCACTGAAACTATGCAAACACGCAAACAAGATTCATCAGTCAACTATAGATTTCAGACAGAAACGGCTGACCTGACAGCTGAGACTTTAAGGAAAGGTGAGAGCTTGGAGCAGATTTGAACCCACATCGTCTGCTTGAGCAGCACAGCTTAGTATCTCCTAAATTGGACACTCATTTCTGGGTCCACTTTCTTATGAAAAGGGGGGTTAAAGCCATTTCATGCACTCTGATCTAGTAACTCTGTTTAAGAGTTGGATTTTTTATGCTAAACATAGGCAAAGTGTCAAAAAAGCAGTTGAACTAATGACTTAGTGATGATTTCAGTGCAGGAAGTACAGTGGAAGTCCTTATTAGGGCACTTCATCCGGAATAGGGCACCAACACACCAACAAAGTTCATAAGTTATCCAGAGATAGTGGGATAATGTTTTGTGTGTTGTCTGTTTGTGACTCGCTCCGCCTGCGGTACACCTACAGGAGCTCTGCTTTTTTCGGAAAGTAGCGGTACAGCTGATCTGCCTTTAATAAATCTGATAAAACTAAAGGCTCAATTGGATGGGCAGACTTTGTACAACACAAATATATTGAATACCATCTTAAAACCGAAAGTGTTAAAAACAACACAACCGGTGTCAGTTTAGGGACAACACACTAAATGCGTTGTCCCAGAATACACACATTTCTGTATTATTATTGGAACAACACTTTGTGTTACTTTTAACAGAACTTGTGTTTTATTTTAACACAAAATCAACACATAATGACCCTAAAATTTTTTTTTAAAATGTATGAATGTTTTCTCAGTGTGTGATATAATAAAATTTGTTGATGAAATTATAAATATTCCAGGGTAGGGTGTCTGATGCATTTAGGTCATTTTTTGGATCACTGCTTGTTTGATTAAGTGAGAGTCAGGTTAAAACTGACCCACGCTAACTAAAGAAAAGGCCCTTCTCACATTCACATATTTTTCAAGTCGTTTTTAACACTTTCATGTTTATCTTTTTAACATCTTTGTAATTTATGTGCTAGACCAATGAGACAATAAAAAAGCTAGTGAGTGGGAGATCACACAAACTGTGTGATAATATACTGTAGAGATAAAGCAAAGCATGCGAGAAGTATCTTGGTACTAAATTACTCATAAAGGCCTCACATCAAGTAAGCAATAATCATTCGAGATCATGCAGTAGCATGTCTCTAGGAGATCAAGAAGAGATGCTTCAGCAGTCATATAATTTCAGACTCATGAGCAACTGTACCAGGCAGGGGTGGGTTTATCATTTTGGGGGTCCTAAGCACAGTCAGGACCTGAGGCCCCCATGCCCCAAAATTGTGTAAATTTTACTTTATCATGGACTTTTTCCATGGACGTTAATTTCATCTAACAGTAGATGACATGCTTCATGTTTTCTACTTATCTGGACTGCCTTGTAATAAATTAGGTCAAAAAAAGTCATTAAGTAAGTTTACCGCTTGTGGCCAGCAGGGGGAATTTGTATGGTTTGCATGTTGATTAAAATGCTACTGATACCATGGTTGCCAGGACTGCGTAGTAAAACCAGCCCAATGGCCTAACAAAAACTAGACAATGGTTTATACCAATACCTAAAATACATATTTTACAGTTACTATAATCGTAAAAAATATTTTCAGAATTAATAGACAGACAGCTGATGAACAAAATCCTTCCACCTCATTGAAACAAACCACTTGAATTAACTAATCCGCTAAGGTGAACTTGTTTCAACCAACTATCTGTGTAGTAGTGACGCTATACACAATGCATAACCTTTATTATGAAAAAATACACTAATGGTGTGTTTATACCAGACGCGAATTGAAGCGTTAACTGTGAGTAATTTACATGTTAAGTCAATGCAAGGATGAGCTAGTGTGTGTGTGTGTGTGTGTGTGTGAATAAGGTGGTGCGTAACACGTGATTCGTTTAAAAAAGTTGAAAAATCTGAACTTTGGCAGATATTCACAGTGCCTTAACCAATCAGAGCTTGCTCTAGTAGTGACGTGATTACAACGTAGACGTGTTTCCCCAAAAATACTAACAACAAAGGAGGAAAAAATCATTGTCGCTGTATGTGGACACATGGAGCTGTATGACACATCTTCGTACTTTTACAGAAACAGGAATAAAAAGGATATTGCTTGAAAGAAAGTGAGTGAGGAGGTCGGACAATCTGGAAAGTTGTAAAAAATGCTCTTTACTTAAATTGAGCTATTTATATACATATAGCGTATTTCATGCGGAAATTATGCAAATTTCACATGCAAATGAAGCAAATTTACTCAAAATGTTCAAGTGTCCAACTACACGTGACTAGCGTGATTTATTCGCTTCATTCACATCTGGTGTGAACGCACAGTTAGGCTGTCTGTTTACCAAAGCGTATAAACGTGCCTGAAAATGCCAGGTGCAAACGCCGACTGTGGGTGCTTGGCAAAATTTCTCTTTGGCTGCTATGATCCTTCAGTTTATTTTTGTCCTGCCCCTCATCTACTGTGATTGGATGGTTGAGTGAAGACTGACATTTGAAGAGTCCAGCGTTTCTGAACATGTTTCAACTCTCGGCAATTGGATAAAACACAAAACGCTCGTAGCACAGCACGGAATAATCACTCCGGACAGTGATTAGCATAAGCCAGGACTAGGCCTTAGTTTAATATAACTAGTTTTAACAAACATGCCTTACTGAAACATTACTTGTGTGCATTTTGAGGCAAAACAAATGGCACTGATGTATTTTTGGATATGCCAGTGCAAGTTGTTTTCAGTTTGGACAGCTCTTACATTTATTTTAGTCTAGGACTAGTCTAATCCCTGTCCGGGAAACCGCTCCTATATATCTTGCCACTTGCCAGCTTTTTTATAAGACCATTTTGGGTTTAAAGTTCCAGCTTACCCCTGCAGCTCATCGTCGGATGGTGTGTATTTGTCAGTCACGTTGGCAAGATCGCCCAGAACCTGAGCGCTGTAGACAGTCAGACAGGCCAGTAGGATGAGTTCCTGCCAGGTGGCGCTCAGGAGCCGCGTGTAGTCCTCGATAGACAGCTCGCAGAAGAACGGCAGCTTTTTGATCCACGAGATCTGTCTGAACAGAAGTTCATCCGCAAGTCTGCACAACAGGGCAAAGAGCTCCACCTGAGTGACCCGATACCTGTGAGGAAAACAGACAGAGCATCATGTGAGACCGTCCTCCTACCTAATATAAAGAACAATCTCATTGCGTAAGATCAATGATTGAAATCAAACTTTGATGCTCCTCGGCTCATCATTAGATTGAGACTTTAGCCTGGATTTCAAAGACAAGTTCACATATTACACACCATTAATGAAATGCTCACAACACCTTAACTCATACTTTCATTCACCTTAACTCAACATACTCCACTTTTATAAAAAATTCCTGATAATTTACTCACCCCCATGTTAATCAAGATGTTTATGATTTTCTTTGTTCAGAAATTATGTTTTTTTTTTTTTTAAGGAAAACATTTCAGGATTTTTCTCAATATATTGTATGTATGGAAAGGTATGTATGGACTTATGGACAGTGAATAAGCTAAATTCCCAAAATCTGGGCGTGTTCCTTTCAGGTCCACTAAAGTCCACCTATGTGGAGAAAAACCCTATAATGTTTTCCTCAAAAAACTTTCATCTTGACTGAACAAAAAAAGACATAAACATCTTGGATGACATGTGGGTGAGTAAATTATCAGAATTTATTTATAGGAAAGTGGAATAATCGTTTAAGTAACAAAATAAAGAGTCCAGTGACAGATGATATGCATTCATGATAATAAAAGCCTAGTTTTTAAACGAGCGAGGTGAGCCTGTATGACCGAATGAAGGGTTTTTACCCGTCCTCGATGAGCATGGGTGTGCCAAGTGGGGCCAGTTCCTCTGCTGCCACCAGCTGGCTGATGAGGGTATGACTCTGAGGGTACAGACTCCGCGGCTGTGCTGCGTATCCAAACAGATGGGGCAAAAACTGGTAGTGTTGGGCCATCGCGGTGCCAATGTACTGTTCCCTCAGAGCTGCAGTGTAGCCGTTCAGCTCCACAGAACGACTGTCGAGAGAGAAATAAAGAGGAATAAGAAAGGAAAATGACTGTTTTTGCAATGTTTACCAAAGCAGCATTTTCATTTGGTATCTAATGCGTTACAGAAGAAACAAGAAGCAGCCAAGTTTGATTTTAATTATTGATTTAAATCTTTGACATGACCTTACGCAGTCAATATTAAAGATATCAATGATGTTCTTTACATTATGTAGGATAATTTTATGTAGGATATTCCCAAACAGGAATCATGTACATTGTTAGTTTAACCAGTAATTCTATTAATCCCAAAATTTCATATTCCCAGTTACCATTATGAGTACTCACTTGGATGAAAGTGTGGATACAGGAGAGGGCTGGTTCCCATCGGAGACACCGTTGCCAGGGGAACTGTGGTCACTGTCGCCGTTGTTTCCCCATGTGTGTTCTGGCATGTTGGCTTCATCCTTAAACTCTTGTCCAGACATAATCCGCTCAATCTCCTCATCAGATATCTGTACAGGGGGATATTTTAAATATTTCATTTTAATTTAACAAACCATACAAAGAATACTAAAAATTAGTAAAGTGTCAGCTAAGTCACTTGAACAAAAGAGGAGAGGTAGTCGTAGAAAGATGCTACATAGACTGTCAAAATAACAGAAGAGACGAGCATTTAAGTCAAGGCCATGCACTCAAATTCCCTCTTTAATTCAATTGATGAGTTTAACACATCTTCACCAGCCCTGTGAAGTGCACAGTGCTAAAACACAGTAAACATGGCTTAAAAATACCATATACAAACATTATGCATTTGTAACCTCAATGAAGTTTAAAACCTAACAATCGTTTTAGTTTTGTCAGAAAACTATGCGGAAAAAGAAATCGCAAAGGTACATGCAAACCTTGTTAAAGGGTATTTCAAAGCTCGCAAAGCAAAATATTCTCTTTTAATACAGCCATTAACATCCACATTCTTACAAATGGAGAAAAGCTGCCTGACACAATGATGTGATGAGGTCAGATGACAAAGAAAGCAAAGAATGACAAGGAAATCTATTCACTAAGCGATGGCCTTGAAAACAAAGACTTTGCTAATGAAATTAACATCTTGAAATTATGAGGCCACAAGGTGCTCTTATGGCATTTGAGGCTTTTTATCCAAGAAGTCATCTTTTAAACAAATCAGCTCTATTTCCCAACATTCATGCCTGGAGAGGGCACGAACGCAGACGCTACATCGGCTTTAATACAAAATGGACACAGGAAAAATAAAAGATGAGAAACTTGTATTGAAATGCGGAGCAGGGACACAGTAATTAATTTATCACTTTGAAAGATGTTGATGAAAAGAAATTCAAAGAGAGAAGAAGAGAAAGATCAGGGCAGGTGATTTCATCAGAAGCAAAAAATGGTTTGTTTAAAGTAAGCGAGAGGGGGGGTTATGGGTACCTGGACAGGGCCGATGCTTTTATTCCTTCCTCCTGGCATACCATCCTCTCTGATTGCTGCAAGGCAAAAGCAAAATAAATAAATAAATAATAATAATTCTCAAGTTTTTAAAAACTATTTCACCTTCAAGAAATTATTTCCTTTGTTCATCATTTTGTAAAAAAAGAAGCTTGCATTTTTGTCAAAGGTGATGTTACCCACAAGCATGAAACAAAATAAATAACACGCTTTATACAGTACATAAAATACAATTAATATAAACAATAATATAATAACAGAGTTAACTTTCATGCAACTTGTGTTTCACTGCATATATACACATTTGGCCAGAACATTGATGTTTGTTATGATTGTTATGTTATGAAGCATTTTTTTTAACATTCAACATACTTAAAGGAAAACACCACCATTTTTCAATATTTTACTATAACTCAACTTAGACAAATTAATACATCCCTATCTTTTTTCAAAGCGTGCATTTAATCTGTGTACAGCGCATCGTGAATGTGTTAGCATTTAGCCTAGCCCCATTCATTCCTTAGGATCCAAACAAAAGTTTTATTTTGTGGCACCATACTTACTCGTGTAACTAGGGGTGTAACGATTCATCGTGCAAATGCGCGTTTTCTCAATTAATGAATTTGAATGAATTACGGTGAAATCCCGGCACATCCGAACGCCAGAGGGCGCTCCCGTGCAGAAACGCTATTCCAGGAAATGCTTACACATGAATATTTATACGCTGTTCTTCATATTGTTTCAGGTATTTTCATGATAATAAAGAATATTTTGAATGATTTTGTTTAACGAGTGTTGCTTTTTTAAATGCACGTTATAAACGACTCCGACTCATAATGATTTTAGATTGATAAGGACTTCCTACTGACCAAATGCCGTAATACAGGCACAAGCTGTGCATAAAACAAAGAATCGCAGCCTTGCGATTCAGAATCGATTTCAGACAGGCATTTTTAATGAGGACCGTGATTGAATCGTGATTGAATCGTGATTGAATCGTTACATCCCTACGTGTAACTACTCATGTAACAGGAAAAACATGGAAGTGTTTGGTGGCTTCTAAATTCATCCCTGTTTGGATCCTAAGGAATGAATGGGCTAAGCTAAATCCTAACACATTCACAACACACTGTACAAAGATTAAGTGCACGCATTGAAAAAAGACAGCTATGTATTAATTAGTCTAAGTTGAGGTAAGAACATAGTAAAATATTGAAAAACAGTGGTGTTTTCCTTTAAGATTATATATTTAGGCAATAAAACATGACTAGCCATATGCTAAAATTATTTCACAAAAGGTTAGAGGTTTATTAACCCATTGCCCATTCACATAAGACGAAAGCTAAAATTATAAAGAGGTCCTGATGTGGCATGTAATGTCTTAAATTTAAAGTTTTAAATGTTACATCAATTTCTAAAAATGATGGCTTAAAACCGTGATCACACCATCTTAATTCATAAATTAAGCATAATTTACTGTTGCATTGTTTTGCAATGTTATAGTGATCATATATAATTATTTCTCAGTCTCTTTAATAACATACATCAAGAAAATACAGGAAAGGTGTATATAGTATTAAAAACTGTATAAAAATGTAAACTGATGTGTCAAGTTTTTAGGGTAAACTCTCCTTCCACTTGAGCAATAGCGGGAAACTGCAGAATCTCTAAATTAAATTAAATCTTTTAAAGAAATTAGTCCTTTTACTTCATTCTGCTCAAAAGCACTCGAGATGTGTTTAATGCCAAGAGAGGTCACACTAAACACCGACAATGCTTAAAGAAGACATTTAGTCCTGAAAATTTTATTTTTTTAATAAATATATCCTCTATTTTCTGTTTGTATCTTAATAAAATAGATTGAAAAATAAATATGCATGAACATTAAAACTTCTAAAACAAAGAGTCTGGTGGTGATAGCCTAAGACTTTTGCACAGTACTGTATCTCAAGCTCAAAATAACAGAGAAGGTACAGATTGTGGTTGCTTATATTCTGTAAGACTGGGAAACTAAATCATAAGAGCTGTAATTTATCTACAGACAACCATCTTTGTAAATAAAGATCTAATAATATTCTAAGATGACATTAACTTTAACCCCAATCATTTGCTCTTGTGCGTGAATGTGATAGCCACTAGAGGGCAGAAGTGATTATTTTAAAGTATTTCCCACCAGCTGTATCCAAGCCTATTGTCTTGAATAGTCATGTATGCCTGGAGTGCTTTCAGCCTATTACAATGGAAGGGCTGACTTTGTATTTTATTGTATTGCACTAAAGATGCCAATTCAACTAAAAGCTACCAGTCCTTGAAGTTTCATTTTATAAAACTATCAATACAATATTGAAGAATAGACTTTTTTGAAAATCCTGAATATCTATTGTTGTCATCACAGTCCGATTGGCTGATCCTCCCATCTATTCTGGTACACGTTCAGGCTAGTTTATACTGGTTGGAGGCTTGTTTAGCTAGTGGACCAATTTTGTCATTCGGTTCACCGGCGAAACGTAACCAGTTTTGCTGGTTAAGTTAATGTTGTCTTGCTGGTTTACAGTTTTGAGTTGGGCACTTATGGAGTCCAACCAGAAGAAAAAACCCAATGTTACAATTAAAACAAAACATACGCAGGCGACTAGTTATGCTGATCTTTATCTCACTATAATAACCTGGTCCCTTCTATTTCAAAGTCTCTCACCTTTGCGGTTCATTCCCATCTGCAGGCACTTGAGAAGTCTGCAGTACTGGCAGCGGTTACGTTGCTTGCGCGACATCTCGCAGTTCTTGTCGCGGCTGCAGCGGTAGACGCGTTTGTTGCAAATGCTGCGCTTGAAGAAGCCCTTGCATCCCTCACAGGAAATAATGCCATAGTGCAGACCTGTGGCACGGTCTCCGCAAATAAGACAGGAGCGCTGCTCAGCCTGGTCATCTGATAGAAACACACAACACAGTCATTAGTACCATAATAATGTATATACAAGTACTTAAATATATAATATATAGTGAAATTCTTTGTATAACACTCTTCCCAAAATAACATTATTTACAAGATGAAAGGAAACAGAAATTATAGAAGAAAATCTGAAAAGCTTTTGAAAAATATTAGAAAATGTAAAAAAATAAAGAAGATTAAAAGAAATTGTATAATTGGAAGTACAACAATAATAAAATAAGGAAATCCTAAACTTTAAATAGCAAAAACTAAAGTGATGTTGACATCACAGTCTGAGTTGCTGACCATCCCATCTATTCTGTTTAGGCTGGTTTATGTTGGTTAGAGCTGGTTAGAGCTGGTTTGGTTTTGTTTAGCAAGTAAATTAGTATTGCCAATATGTTAAACAGCAAAATGTAATCAAGGTGTATTTTATTATTTCCATTCCATATGTCTCCATTATTTACAACTAGATTAGTACAATGTACCACATTATAGGGAACCAGAACTATAAAATCAAAATGGACATTTTTTTTTATTTAATGATATTTATAATGATACAATGTATCAACATAATAATATATATCAGGGGTCTTCAACCTTTTTTTGAGCAAGGACTACCACAATGGATAAAACAATATTAAAATATTAAAATAGACTACTAAAAACATTTTTGTTTTATTTATTGATTTTATTTAACTTAATGTTATCATGGTTTAAAATGTTGACATACATAAAAGAAGCCAAGCATATATAAAAATATGTAATAAATAAATAATAAAATTGAGGCTATTAATAGAACGTGCTTTGGTGACTCCGTGCGTTATATATATATATATATATATATATATATATATATATATATATATATATATATATATATATATATATATATATATATATATATATATATATATATATATATATATATATATATATATATATATAAATCAAAATGTAATAATTTCACAATGAGGTTCCAATAACATTAGGTAACTACATGAACTTACAAACAGCTTGTGCAGCATTTATTCATCTTGGTTAATGTTCATTTCAACATTAAATAATATTTTTCATATTTTTCGTCTGTTAACATTAGTTAATGCACAATGTATAAGAACAATGACCAATAGTATTCAGGGCTGGAAATGGCAGAAATTAACTGGGCAGACTCTGACTTCTTAAAATAAGATTAACATTTTTTATGTTTCCTCTTATGCTTTCTTGTCCTCAGAAAAAGAAAATTGTAAAGCATATAAAATTTGGATCTTTAGTTAATGGATATTTTAAATAAATCTGAAATGAAACCATCAGGCATACAGTGCCACTGTGAAGTGTCATGTGACAAGCTTGATGATGCATTATAAAAAAAGTTGCAATAAAAAACTCATAAGGGGATTCATAAATGCTATATAGTTGTTTAGATCTAATTCCACAATCTCACCAGTTTGAGGTACTCCCAGTACTTCATCCCCAGTGTTCCCCTTATTTCCAGTCCTGATTGTATTGGTATCAACTAACACTAACAAATCAGTAAATGCTTTAAAAATATACAATTCACTGTACAGTTTACATCAGCCAGCATGTTTACTAATATGAATACAACCTTATTCTAAAGTGTTACCAAGACCTCTGATTGGTTCTAAAAGTATTATTTCTGCTTATGTCACCAAAATCACGTGGGTGGGGAAACAATAACCAATGGTGTAATTTCCTACTTTAACTTCTATTCGAAACCTGACAGATAGAATCAGGTCAAATCCTGCATTAATATCATGGATGTTCAGTGCATTTTATATTGCTTTTCAGATAATCCTGTTAAATTCTAAATGTAAATGCAATTTGTTGACCAAATTGGCACAACGAAGACAAACAAACACTGTAACGCACACAAACACACACTTCCTCCCCCATCCCAAAAGACAATCCTTGACCAGATGGGTGGGTGCCATGGTAACGTGAATGGTATGGCCATGCAAGGAATGTGCTTGCTCACCGCTGCTGTAGCGTCACGGCTGACTTAACCAAGAAAGGGTTCAAACCAAGAGCAGCGGAAACACTAACCCTCTCTCCCTTCCTCCGCTCTTACCTTCCCTCTGTCAGAATTATGATATCACCTAACACCCCTCCCATCTGCTGCCTAATGAACCAATACAAACAAGACTGTTGCTTTCCATGCACTCTCAGAAATAAAGCTACAAAAGTTGTCACTGGGACAGCAAGGGTACAGCTTTGTACCCAAAGAGTGCATATTAGTACTTCAAAGGTGCATATTGGCAGTTCAAAGATACATATTTTACCTAAATGGTACATATTAGGAGCTTTTTTAAAGGGTACTGCCCAAGTGACAGCTTGTACCTTTATTTTTGACATAATGATGAACCTCACAGAGATGAGGGAGAGAGATCAAGGATATATGCATGCAGAGGAAGCCGTAGTGAAGTACTTTTTAATAAATTGATTTACAACAATTTTGAGAAAAATGATCACCTGGGAGTCACCTGTTAATTTTTATTCATTTAGCAGACATGTTTATCCCAATGCACGTGGGATGCAAATGATGAAAATTGGGTGGCGCGATTCCACAAACACGCGCTATTCGCCTCAAACTCAAAAAGATGAAAATATTTGTGAAGTTAGATCCCGCAAGTAATCTAGAGCGAGGAACGTGATGCTTCGCATTTGGTTTATAGACCGTTTCACTGGGCACACGTGCGGTGCGGTGACGCGATGAGCGTCTGGTCCGAGCTTTACTTCCGGTTTCTGTTTGTTTAAAGGCGGAGTCCACGATGTTTGAAAAACGCGTTGGAAAAGGAGACGGGCCGACTACCAAAACACACTTATGGCCAATCAAATCAAATCAAATGCCGGGTTGCGTATGTGTGGGGCGGGTCTATCAACAGAAGGTCCAAATTCTATTGGGGTAGGGGCATATTTGTTTAGGTGATTTCAAATATCAACATTGGCTTTCAAACATCATGGACTCCGCCTTTAATGGTCTGACTAGTTGCTGAAACTAAACTCTTAAACAAATACCTCGTCGAAAATAACAAATGTTTTGCGTTCCTATGCAATCTACGTGCTGTTTATTTTGCTTGTTATATAAATAAACTACTCTAAAAGGACTAGGTTGTTATTTATTCTTTGCGGAGTTTACTGGAAGTTACGTGATGACCACGAAAGCCGCTTGTTTATGTTGTTACTGCTGAAATGGTCTATACGCATGCAGCATTGGTCTTCAAAATGTTTTGTACACTTATCATACTCAACAATAAGCGTAGGCATCTTAGCTAGGAGAGAAAACTACACATGGAAGTCATAAATATGCAAAATGTCACAGAATTGATGTACAGTTGTGGGCAAAATGTCTTCGCTCTAAAACATTTTTTGATTATTAATAAAAGATGCACTGAAAATGTGTATGCATGTTTCATTGGTGTGTATAAACTGAAGCTCGGCTCTGAATTTTTTTTTAAGAAGGCATTAAAAAAACGTACAGGTATAACGTTTATAAAGACATAGGACAATGACTACAAAATATTACCACAAGAGAGGATCAATTTATATTAATAATGGATACAAAATGTACGCTTTAATACCTTCATATATATTTGCTTTCTTACCAAATTATTTTGTCCAATAAATCCCTTAGAAGTTTTGTGTTTTGTCCATTTTGTATTGTACACTCCCAGAAAAAAGGTACAAGAAGATAAAAAGGTTGTTACTGGGCGGTACCTTTTCAAAAAGTACACTTTTGTCCCTTAAATGTGGATATTGGTACCTCAAAGGTACATTTTAAAAGGTACCGTCCCAGTGACAACTTTTGTAAAAAAAATGAGAGTATACACCTCATATTTTGATTGTTTACTTTAATCTAAGGGGGTATTAAAAGCAAATATTGTACAAATTCCCCGCCCCTGTGACTCAACAAAACCCTTTTATATGAACTGCGTGAAAAAATTAACCGTTTCGAATCAGGATTCTTGATTTTACCTCAACGTCAGATCTTTCAGGCTGTGTCAAGGGGACAGTGATAATAGAGATGTGTGCTGAAAGATATATTTAAAAAAATTTCATAATACAAATAGATCAAAAATAGAAAAGTGGTAAATACAAACAAGCATCATTTCTCGTGAGGGAATGAGAGGAAAAATGAAAAACTGCTGCCGGTAGAGAATGTGGCGAGGTCAACTGCTGGGGCTGTGGACCATTAACAGAGAGTTCAAGTCATAAAAACAGGGTCATGGCCCAGTGCCTTTTCTTTCTCAATATGAGAGGGAGTTTCACAGGCCCGTCATTAGAGCGGAGTCAAGAACAGGCCATTCATACCATCTGAAATGCCTTTAACTTCTCTATAGGACAGTACGATTACAGTGCGAATTGCCATTTTCTTTCGCCCGAGCATTGAAAGTTCCGATGCTTCAATGTTTTCTGTGCAGCCGACAGGTCTTTCCGAATAAGAAGGGGTCAGCAGTGCCTAGATACAGTTTGAGGAGGGTTAAGTGTAGGTCTTCAATTTCCTTTGCAAAGTCAGGCACCCAATGAAACTACACATTGTCTGCAAACTTCTCAAACGACGTACGACAGGTGAATGCCGGGAGAAAAAGACTGATTGTATATTTTTATTTATTTATTAGTGATATTGTTTGATCAAAAATATCAAAACGATACAAATTTACTAATTTATTAGTGATACGGCTATATATTGAATAGTACATTTTAGCTTTTTTGACCCTGGTCCACAAAACCAGTCATAAGGGTATTTTTTTAGATTTATACAAAAAAAATTTGACAATATTTGGATTTTCAGGGTGCAAAAAATCTAAAAATTGAGAAAATCGTCTTTAAAGTTGTCCAAATGAAGTCCTTAGCAACACATATTACTAATGATAAATAAAAATATATACATATCTATGGTAGGGAATTTACCAAATATTTTCATTTAACAAGATTTTATCTAATATCCTAATGTTTTTTTCCTTAAAAAAATCATTAATTTTGATCCATACAATGTATTTTGGCTATTGCTACAAACATACATGTGTGACTTTTGACTGGTTTTGTGGTCCACATTTGCCAAGATATTAAAGTGCACTTATTTCATTGCTAAAACAATATTATTTTGTGTATTCGTATAATAAAATGTGTTTGCGTGGTTTATGGTAAAATAAAAAACACATTATTTTCCACATACTGTATATTTTTAGCTCCAGATTTCAATCTCTTCCTGAAACACACAGATTTTGTACAAAAGAACTCATCGATCTTAAAAGCGCTGTGTCCCTGATTGGCCAGCTAATCTGTATGTTGTGATTGGTGTGAATACCTCTGACGTCAGCAGGAAATGTGACGCTCCTTACCATGTTTGAAAGATCTGCGCACAATGCAATGCTGACAGGAGTTAATTTACAGGGTATGAATCAAAGTGGGAGGAATTATGATAATGTCGGTCTTGTACATCACCAATCTCAAGAAGTAAACTGTTGCCTACAATCCGTGTGTTTTGTTGTAGTCCAAGAAAAAAGATTTACGTTGGAGACGATAACTCCGGTCATTGTTTATTTTGGGATTTGTACCTTTAGCATATCGTTAACATGTACATAGTGACCGCCTATGCCGAGTCAAGACAGAATCTTTGAAGGGTCGAGACCGAATCTGTTGGTTTTCAAATACAGTCGAGTCCATGTCAAGACCGAGTCTTTGAGGCAGCAAGTCTGAGTCGAAACCGAGTCCTTTAGGAGTCGAGACAGAGTCAAGACCAAGACAATAAAAACATGTCAGTTTTCATATTCATGATTTAATATCACCCCAGTTAATAATTAACATTTAGGCCTACAGACTAAGCTAGATTGGGAATTGTTTAGAGGAGCAGTCTTAACGTCTTACTATGGACTATGCTTTTAGTATCATTAAAAAATCCCTACCACATGTATCATCTTCTGCCTATTTTTCTAGAGATAAATAAACGGCTCTGATGGCAGATCTTTGCATTGCACCATGGGATGTCATTTCCAAATAATGCCCGTCAACATTGCATTTTATTATTATTGTTATGTGTTGTGTTTTTTTATTTGAACATAAAAAATGTGTTGGTCTCGAGGACTCGGTCTGAAATTACAAGTCCTTCTCCTCCCACTGTAATCCGAGACCGAATCTTTGAAGGACCAACTCCGAGACGAGTCTGAGAAAGCAGAAATTGGTCTCGGACTCGAGTATTACATCACCACATGTACTAATACACACTTACACACCAAAGGAAATGTAAAATCGTGAATCAGACCACAGGCGCCCTTTAATTATAAATATTGTAAATAATGATTTTAGCTTTATTTGACCTTCACATTTATCTATTGAAAATGTGTAAAAACAAGAACATACAGACTGTTACTGCAATTTACTTAAGTGAAAATATCCAGTAACTGGTTACAATGGCTGTACTGTTGAAATTCCTAAATAAAAACGAGCTAATCCGTATTTGTGACCCTTAAGGCTAAAGTATAGTCCTTTTTTTACGGGTACATGACGGTCCGCGTACAGTGTGCGTGATGCAATTTTCGTCATCAGAAGAGAGACCGCGAAAATGCATTGAATTTCGTCACAATGCACATGCGTCAACGTCTGCATACATGCACGATTAAAATAAACTATACTTTGCAAGGCTGTGTGCTCGATTTGCGTACATGTAAAAAAACAGACTATAGACGGTTTCATTGGACGCACGTGATACACTTTTGGATCCGAACTTTACTTCCGGTTTCGTTTTTTTAATGGTCTGACTAGTTGCTAAACTGATATCTTGAACAAATGCCTCATCAAAAATAACAAATGTTTTGGTTTCCTAGGTAATCTATGTGTTGTTGTTTTTTTTGATTGTTATATAAATAAACTACGTTTAAAGTACTTTGTGGTTATTTATTATTAGCGGAGTTTACCTGAAGTTACGTGCGGACCGCGACAGCCGCTTGTTTATGTTGTTACTGCTGAAACCATCTATATTCCGGGCTTTACAAAAACCCAGCTAAACCTTATTTTAAGTAATTTACTGTTTTCTACATAAAATCATCCTACATAATGTAAAGAACAGTATGTGAAAAATGTATCCTTAATATCTTTAATACTGACTGAGTATGTCAAACATTAAAACAAACTCTGATGCTCCTAATCTCATAATTAGATTATAAGCCTTTAACCTGGATTTCAAATGTATTAACATATATATGAAATACAGTAGTATTTGAGCCATACTGCAAGGCCCTACTCAGCAGGTTTCTTGACCACTTCTCTTGTTTTGTCAAAGACACTGGGAGGGAAAATGCGACCGGGCTTTCCTGATCTTTTAAATGGCGAATAGAAGACTTCTTAAAGCTTTGCTGCATGCATTAGCATCTGAATGACATTGGCATTGAGATACCACTGGTGAACTTTAACAATGACAATACTGAGAGCTTTACCATAATGCATAGCAGGAGTCACTCATCTTACTGTCGAATAAAGCTTATATGGCTCGACTTTCAAAGAAGCTGATTATACCTGGTATTAAGATGTGTTTTGGTCAAAGAGGACAACGCTATAGACAGGTGGCAACGTGGTGTAAAATGTTTTGAGCTCGTCCACTTCCGACCACATTCAGTTCAGAGGTAGTGTTTTCTTGGTATGTGGTCGAACTCGTTCGAACAGCTACAAAACATAAACTAATCTTCGCCTATTAATCTAATGATATATACGTGATGTACGAGCACAATGTTTTAACTAGGGATGCACCGATATGGAAATTTTGGCCGATACCGATAACCGATAACTCTTTATATTTGGGGGGCCGATAACCGATATATATATAGGCCGATAAATATTCATATTATTTTCACAATGAAAAATTTCCAGACTGCGGACATCTTGTCTTTGCGCTAGACCAGCATACTCTTGTTAAGCCCGCAACACGTGTCATCTTCGTGCTATGTCACAAAAAGCACCAATCAAAGCTCCACATGGCCAGCAATGAGCAAGTGAAGTGGTTCAACGAACCAAAATAATCCATCATTTATCAGCTTTCATTTATCGGCCTAATTTTGCTATCAGATCGATAACCGATAATATTAAAAATAAGCAGTTATCGGCCGATAACGATATGTTGGCCGATATATCGTGCATCCCTAGTTTTAACATAGGACATGACTTCTAGCATGAACACACAGTGTACAGTGCTATCATTATGCTTTCATTGATAAAACTGAAGCGGCTGCTCTCGACTCTTTTTTGTTTCATTTTGCGAGCGTGTGAAAATTGCACAAGCTTGTTTCATCAACTGCTCTGAAATATCAGAGAAAACACTTACATCTACATGTACAAAATGTTGTGCAGCATGTTAACTAACAACACAAGCAGCTGACTCTGACATAATATTAATGTGTGTCATTTTAAAGCCGTCATTTCTCCAGCTTGAGTTTAAATGAAAGCAGGCGGACTCATCCCCTCAAAGTAATGAGGACATACATGGTCGAAAGTAGACAAAAAAAGAGACGGATTAAAATACCAGGTGTAAATGTGAATGTCTCTTTCATGTGATCTGATTCGATCATCACTTAAAACGCCTCTTAATACCAGGTATAAACAGACTCAAATGTGCAAATAACACCATCTAATAACAGAAGTAATACCAAACTACGGACCCTCCAATTGTAACATGCTGAAGCAAGGTCACCCACATGCCGTTTAATAGACAGATGAATGCATTAAATCTTAAAGCAAATCAGTTATATTCACATCTGAATATACCGACTGATCACAATGCATTCTCACTTTAAGATGATCCCCATATACAGTACCGTAACAATGACTCTTTCCTTGCTACCATTTGCTTTCAATTCCTGGCAAATGTTGTGTTATGCAGGGTGCATCTGAAACCATAAATTATTGACCAATGTATGTGAAATGACTGACTTCCTTTAATGAGAAAACGCCGCTTGCAAAGTTTGCTTCCTTTATTCACACCCGGCCTCCTTGATTGGTTAAATTTGTCACCCTTTCTTTCAAGTGCATGGCCACCCTATAAACCCGGAGTTCTCTCACACCTTCACACACTTGATCCCACAGCGTCACTTCACACCCCTCCGCTCCGTCACTCATGTGAGCATTCCGGAAAAATGACCGGGACCATCTGCCCATGAATGTGAAGTACTGTAAGAGGAATGCTAGACTCACTCATACATTTTTAAAATGCTTTAATTTTGAAAGCATGTCCATGTCACATTCCAGGCCAAAATGAAATGTGAAACTTATCATTAATTTACTGTAGTTTTTATTACAGTAGTACATCAGACATGATTGGATTTGGATATTTTATGACAAATTTAGACTACAAATTTTAATTACCATTAGTTATATCATTTACAGTTTACATTCTATTGGAATTTTATTTTTTTTAAGAGATGTTTATTAAATTTTTCTAACAATACTGTAATACCACCCACCCAAAAAAAGAAAAGTCTAAGCAAAAACTAAAGGTAGAGGTCAGAATGAGATTTTTTGATGAGAAAATGTGACAAATGTATCATTACAATGCAAAATGGCCTAATTTATTATGTTAAACATTTTTGTGTACTCTTAAACTTTGGAAAAAAAACATGACACAAAAGCATGCCTTTACAGGTTTTGTGAGATCCTCTTTGTCCCAAAAGATGTTTGGTCTGAGAGAAACTTGTATGTTGAAATAAAAAAAATCAGGTTTTGGTCTTAATCAGAGTCGTTTCTCTTGTCTTGGGGCAAGATTCCCCCACCTCCCATACACACAGTCATGAGACCCCCCATGGCACCTATTAAAACCTGCATTGTTACCCTGAGGTCAGGCCTGGTTTCATTCCAAACTTGCAGGAAACAGAGCCTGAGGTTTAAAACACTACAATCACTGATAACACGCTGGTGAAAAGTTTCCATCTCTGATGACAAAACCCATAGTAAGCTTTTAATGGCCATTTAAAGAGAACTGAAATGTACAGTACAAAACAAATACAGTATCAAAATGTTCAAAACACTTTTTATAGTTTCATCATAAAAATGAGTAAAATCAAATAAGCAACCAAAGAACATATGAACATACTGTACCTAAAAGCATTTTAAGCGTTTAATATTTCTTGCATTTTACCATACATTTATTCAAACTTAACAGTACTCACTACAATTGTATTTTTGTCAAAAAATCTGAATTGATATACATTTACTTGAGAAGCACAATTACCAAAGATATATTCTTATAAAAATATATCAAAATTAAGTAAGTTTATGCATAAAAAATAACAAAAACGGGGCAAGAAAAATAAAATTGAATCTTAATAAAGAAGTAAAACCTTCATTCAAGTTTTTAAGCATTAACTCAATATATATATATATTTAGAAAACAAGACTTTATTTATTTAAGCTTAATTTCACCAGAATTTTTTTTTAATCCTTCACAGTAGTGTCCTGGCTAATACAGCAGTACAATCAATGTCAAACAATTTTAAATCTAAATATCTTATTTAGCTTCCCAATTAAATGCATCTCACTTTAACTTTTTTTTTTAGATATTTGTTGTTTATTAAAAAATAAGACAAAAATAAATACATTTTTGTAGTACTGTACACTGAAAAAAATGATTAATTCAATTTACTCAAAAATGTTAAGGTAAGTGGTTGCAATCAATTTATTTAAGCTACATTTAAACAAAAAATGTGAAAAAAAATTAATAAAAAACTTTTGAATTAAAATTTTTTTCAGTGTAGTATTAATACTAAAAACTATATGTTACTTTTCATATAAATAACCTGTGGTAAGGGAATCGCCATGTGTCCGGGCAGGTGTGTGTATTTAAGGGGCGGAGGATGGGAGGCCAAGCAGATGATGGTGGGTAGTGAGCGGAGGATGGGCTCAAGAAGAGAAACACAGAGGTCTACTGAAGGCTTTGTCTTTCGTTTCCATTACAATCAACTCCAACTGAGCAGGTCGGGGGGCTTTGTGGTACTTTTCCACTCTTTATGCATACCTCTCATCTCAACAACTGGATTTATCTTTTCTTTCTCTACATTCGCTGCCCTTTAGTCTGTATGCATGCCTGTCATTTCTTGAAGATAATTAACTCATCAAATGTACAGTAATTGATCAGTAAATCGAGTGCATCATTAAAATCAGAAAATGATTAACAGCTGTGCTCTAAAACATAATTAAATACATTTAATATTGCAAATGTAACTTTTAAAAATCTTAAATTGAATCAACTCAGATTTACAAGTCATTTCAACTTACTAATATTTATCTTGACAAGATTTGAGTTGCAACAACTTGTAAAATGAAGTTAACTTATTTCAACTGAATTTAATAAGTTATAACAACTCATCTCTACTCAACATAAATAGTAGTAGTAATGATTTATAAATCTAAGATGATTAAAATAAAAAATTTAAGGCAGCAAAGTCATTTACAGTGTAGTAAAATCAGAAGTACTTTTCTATCCTGACTGTTTTTAAGAGCACGGTCTATCCCCTCTCTGTTGACCACTTCTACATGGTAAAAAGTTATATTCAATCAACATATATTTTATGCTACTTTAACTTAACAAATTAAGTTAAACAATTTCAACTTGTTATGTCATCTTATCACAAGTCAAAACTTAAAATAGTGGGTTGAATTGACTTGCATAATCAAGTTGTTTTAACTTTATTCTGCATTTTTTACAGTGTATAGCTGGACAGTGTTATGGTAATGTTCGGGGGTCCACACTTTCAGAGTCATGGCTAGCTCAATTTTTTTTTTAAAGAAAAAAGGAATGAGAATAAACTCTCCACCCCAAACTCCCCAACCCCCATGACCAGCACACTGTAGTATCTAATAACCATTACAAGAGGCCAAGAATTAGCATTTGGTAATTACACCGAGACTGAGTCTTAATGTAAAGCAAACCATTCTGAATTAATCCTGCGGCTTTAACAAAAGCTTTGTGCTTCGTGTTAATGCATCCTAAAGAATTTAACAACCATCCATTCAGTCACCTGGACTTATTTTTTTTTTGCAGATTTAAAGGTATAGTTCACCCACAAAAATGAAATCTATGTCTTAATTTACTCTTGAGTTTTTTTATTTTGAAAATATAAAAATATTTGGTACAGTTGATGGTACCCACTGACTTCCATAGTAGAAAAAAAACAAATGTTATGGAAGTCAATGGGTCATCTATTAAATATCTTCATTTGTATTCAACAGAATAAATAAACTTATACAGGTTGAGACCAACATGAGGGTGAGTAAATGATGACAGAGCTTTCACTTTTGGATGAACTATCGCAATCATCACAGATTTTATTGAATGTTGTCGAATTATCACAACGATAAAACTGGGCTATAAACATCCCACATGATTAATTATCTAAAACTTGAAGCAAAAGTGAAAATTGGACTCTCGCTTGCAAAACGGCATTAGAGAGGTTGCGAGCCAAGTTACACCAGAATATTGACGCGTTCATCCACATCGCGGGTTTCGACATCTTCTGCATTGTTGGCCTCTCAGCAGCGTCTATAGTTAGCTTAACAAAGTCAATAAGGGCCATCAGTGGATAAAGAACATCAAAACCTGAAATATCTGCAAACATTACACAAGACACCAAGCCCTATTGATCTCTCATCACTAGGGCAGATGTTATTCTTAGCTCACCCGATCCAAGTTCTACACAGCCCATTCTTAAAACACGAATTACGGATTTGAATTGCAAATGAATACAGTCATAACCTCGGTTTTGCAATTTCAACAAATCATTCATCAGAAGTCTCAAGTGGTCGCACTAAAAGCTGAATTCAGATGCAGAAAGACTCCCTATTATAAATCGTAAATAGAGACACTAACATAAAGACCAAGAATCACAAAGACATCATTTTCTCAGCACCTTCAGCAGCAGATCAAGGCCGTATGCGTCCACAACCTTATTTTTAATTTAATTCTTTTCTGCATTTTATTAATTTCATTAACTGAAGTGATTTTCACTGCGGAAAAGGGGTGTTCATACGTGACTTATCGGATTACATTTTACAGTTTAACACTAATGTTGCGTACCAGCATAAACCCCAAAGATTTTGAGCTACAGTATGTACAGAATAAAAATAGATGTTGCGATAAATCAGGGCAACTCCTTTTTTTAAAGGATATTAAAGGGATAGTTCACCCAAAAATGAAAGTTCTGTCATCATTTACCCACTCTCACGTTGTTACAAATCTGTATACATTTCTTTGTTCTGATAAACACAAAGGAAGATATTTTGAGAAATGTCTGTAAGCCCCATTCACTTTCATAGTAGGAAAAAAGAATACTATCGAATGAACTATTTAATTACGAACATTCCTCAAAATATCTTTCTTTCATGTTTATCCGTTATTACAGGTTTGTATCAACAGGAGGGTGAGAAAATGATGACAAAGTTTTCATTTTTGGGTGAACTGTCCCTTTAAGAATCAACTTCATGCTCGCTAGGTTGACTTCACTGCAACATTAAAGGGAAAGTTCACCCAAAAATAAAAATTCTGTCATCATTTTTTCACCCTCATGTTGTCACAAACCTGTATAAATTTCTTTGTTCTAAAAAACACAAAGATATTTTGGGGAATATTTGTAACCAAACCGATCAGAGGCCCTATTCACTTCCATAGTTGGAAAAAAGAATACTATGGAAGTGAATGGTGTTCATGAACGGTTACGGACATTCTTTAAAATATATTCCTTCATGTTTATCAGAACAAAGAAATGAATACAGGTTTGTATCAACATGAGGGTGAGAAAATGATGACAGAGTTTTCATTTTTGGGTGAACTATCCCTTTAAGAATCAACCATGGTCGCCAAGTTGACTTCACTGCAACATTAAAGGGATAGTTCACCCAAAATGAAAATTTTGTCATTATTTTTTCACCCTCACGTTGTTACAAACCTGTATAAATTTCTGATGAACACAAAGGAAGATATTTAAAAAAAATAGTTGTAACTAAACCAATCATGAGCCCCATTCACTTCCATAGTTGGAAAAAAGAATACTATGAGAGTGAAAGGTGTTCATGAACGGTTACGGACATTCTTTAAAATATATTCCTTCGTGTTTATCAGAACAAAGAAATGAATACAGGTTTGTAACAACATGAGAGAGAGAAAATAATGACAGAACTTTCATTTTTGTGTAACCTATCCCTTTAATAACATCTGTTGTGTAGTTATAAATACAGCCAAATTTATAGGTGTGTAAACAGGCTACTTCTTAAACAGCGACTAAATTTAAACCTGGATTGTTGAACCTTTTCTAATGACCTTCTCTGCTGTTATTGATCTTCACGTAGCTTAAAGTCCCCTCCCCCGTGTGTATTCGCACACACAAACACACAAATACCCCACGACAACCCCCATGTCCACCCTCCTCCGCCACAGAGGTGACTTCCTGCATAAGTGAGTGACGAATGAAGCTTGGGGAAAACGTATGGAAAAACCGCTAAAGAAAGAGGAAGGACAGACAGAAGGTTTAAGGAGAGAGAGAGACACAGGAGGATGAGTGAAGACCCGAAATGATGGCCACCCTCAACCGGAAACAATAAGAACAGAGATGGGCGGCAGTCGAATAGGATTAGGAGGAGGTTAAGTTATTATGTACAGTGCTTTCAGACCTCCCCCCAACACACACACAAACAATAGTGTTTTCACATACCACCCTTGAACATATTCTGCCTCCGGCATAATACTCTGATCGAGTTACAATCAAATTCATTTACAAAGCCACAGTGATCTCAAAATGCCACCCAGAGCCATATGCAAACCTTTATTTTTTATAGTCTCTTGCTGAGATTACACAATAACTGAGATAAATACCAATATGGGTCATTTAATGGCCATTGCATAAGTGGTTAATAGTGATTCAACGGTATATATATCATTTAAATATATGGTATATATAAATATTACAATTTAATGATGTAAAATTTACTGAAAATTATTGAAAATTGACAAGAAAGGGTCTAATTCACAAAGCATGCCATACTAAAATTTTATTCTAAATGTAGCCAAAAAAGTATACCACATGTATGCAATTATCATGAAAAAGGAAAAATAACCCTATAATATATATCTGGGTGATTCTCGCGAAACATTTTGATAAAAAAAGTAAATTAAAAAGTAAGAGTTATAAAATAAGAAGATACAGTTACAAACATCTCTTCATGTACTATTTTGCACATGATTTCAAATGACATCATACAAACCAATTTTGTTGTTTTTCCAAATTTAAAAGGAAAATGTTCATTACCGCAACGTGCCCATGACTGGATTTGGGTTCTTTGACATGGAAATATTTAAAATTAAAAAATCTAAAAAATAAAAAGCTTCAGTGCATGTTATACGATAAACACTTACAGTAAAGAAACGTGGTATTTGGTGATCATGGTAAATGTAGAGACAATAATAAGGAATAAAAATGTGTCCAAGAGCAATTTTCTGATCCTCCACAACAATTTTCAATCATTGTTTAAGCCCTCTGTGAACTAACATTTTCACCCCTCAAGATGGCTACCAGGTAAGCAGTTCTTATTTTTTTTCTCCAGATAAAAGTTGAAATTTTGTTTGTCATAGTACCTACATAACTTTTTAGTTCTCATTACCGAAACATGAGTTTGTAAATGCATATATATAATATCATGTTGCGGTAATGATAATTTTTATAATGATAATCTAAAAGATTTAAATAATTCTATAGGAAATATTTTTTAAATCCCCTAAAAATAATGGTTATAGTAAGTTCAGACTCTTATATGTGCAAAAAATATTTTTTTTAAATCTGATGGACACCTTCTAAACCTGGATTTTGTGAGAATCACCCATCTGTGTTATATAATTGATATCTATTTTTCCTTGTTCATGATTATTGCATTTGTGTGGTTCAAGTTTTTCTTACATTTTTGGGTAGATTTAAAAGAAAAGTTTTTGTTGAATCCTGATTTGTTTGTAAAAACGTCCGTACGCACATTTGTCTGTTAACACTTTAACTGTACTCCTTAAAGCTGGCATAACTATTGGCACAACTAGCACATATATCCATCTTTACTGTAACCTCACATTTCTACATATTAACATGTTTGTATATTTGAGCTACAAAACACACACAATAGGTGAAGTTTGCACGATTCACACTTTTCCTGACTTAGTATGAATTTGATGAAAGAAACTCAACCAAGTAAATGAGGCCGAGACTTAAAGATCTGACAAATAAGTAAGAAGAACCATTCACACCTTTCATCATTATGCGAGCGCATTTTCACACCACCTTTTGAGGAAGGTAATGAGACAGCTAAAATCTGCTTAAAACTAACACAAGGCAAAAAAACTAATACCACATTTATACAGTAGCCAGCACGTCTGCGTTCAATGTGACAGTCCACACTTTCGAATGCCTAGGAACGATGAGTAAAAACAACAAGCGTGAATAATTCGATGGAGAGCCATTTTGTCGAATGGTTAAAGGCATTGATTTTAAAAAGATGCTTAAGTGTCAAGGTCCAAGGCCAAACAATGAGAAGAAAAGGCTACTGTCTTAAATACATCATTGTTTATCATTTTATCAAAGTGTGTGAGATATATAATCATTACAGAGCGCACTTAGATACAGTTTTGTGGGCCGACTGATAAAATCTAGATGACTGTGGGGTGAAGTTTGGGCTACAGTGATAAACCCACGTAGGGCCCATGGGGGTTTTGTATGTGTATGTGAGTATCGGGGGTTTAACCAGATGAGCGTGGAGTCACGCTGACCCCCGCTCACCATCACATGAAGACAGCTGCCTGCTCAACACCAGAAAACCTTTTCCAGATGGGCCGCAGCCCGCATACCACACTGTGCCCACTACCACCATAAACATACTAAATACACAAACATGAGCATTGAAAAAATTATACCATTATTGGTGTGCTACAAGCAATAAAATATACAGTGTTGTACAAAATCTGTTACTTATTGGCTAGATAGTCGCATGTAGTAGTATATACTCGAACGATATAGTTAGACCGATCACACAGTCAGAAAGCAAAACAACATCCCAAAATAACATGAAACTATATGCAAATTGAGTCTGATCTAATGTTTGTCAAAAGGCTGATATCATAAACAAGTAAACAAACAGAAATAATTCAGTACTAAGTAGATCTCCATCTACAGTATTACAACTGTATATACTACAATAAAAAAAGGATAAAATGTAATAAATATTATTTCAGCTATTATCTAAACACATTTTATGCATTTTTTAATCTCATTAAAATGCTGCACCAAACATTTATAAATTCCACATCATTTATAATGAATAAATATCTGTGACACGACTTTAAATAAAATCTACCATCAAAACCCTCACAACATCTTTAGCAAAGATACACAGTTAAAGTACAGAAACCGAACAGAAGCTAAACCATCATGCGTTTTGCCATTAACTTTACATGAAATACAACATTAAGCGATCTGAGATCAGCAATGACCGCCTCATTAAAACAGCCTCTCTCACCAAACGCACATCAACGGTAATGTGATCTCAGATCAGCTAATTAAAGCATCCGTCCTTTTGTCCTTCTCTTACCTTCCCACGAATCCATCTCATGTCTCGCCCGATCTCCCTGTCATCCATTCATACGTGTATCCTTCTGAGGAACATTACAGGCCTCATGCTCTCCTGCTCCTACCTCACAGCTTCCTCCTCTGACTCTCACTGAACCTCCTCACAGGCTCAGCCCCGCTGGTCAGTTTCAGCCCGGTCACATGACCGCCGAGTTCAGGCCCCAGGGGTCACGGTGTGGCCGGAGGGCCAATGGCAATGCGGGGGTTATCTGAGTGGAATTGATAGCCCTATTTTCCCCTCCTGCTGAACAATGCAAACCCCCTCCCTCTGACTCTCTTACTCGCTCTACCTTTCTCTTCTTCAGTTCTTTCAAAGCCAGCAAAGTGCAAAAAAAGGCTGCGAATGTGAACGTGGATGAAATTGAGCTGTTTTGTTGTCAAGTTTGAGCAGTAACTGCAGCCGGTCGACAATTTTGTGTGGTATTTTTGTGTCCATGAGAATTGTGTACTAAAAAATGGCTTGATACATTTATTGCACGTACTTTTTAGTTTAAATATACTTTTCCATTAATTTTTAATAATAAATACAAATTTTTGTTTTGGTATTTTAAACTTGTAAAATGTCAGACGGGGCAACTGTTTGTACAAATTAGCAGTTTAAGACAACTGGTAAAAAGGTGTTAAAAATTCAAAAAGATACTTTGGCATTATTTTACTTTTTGAAACCTTTCCTACAAACAAATTTGGGATGTTATGATAATTGAAAAACTTATGTCCAACAATTTGGATGTTCCCAAATGTTAAAGTACAACCAAAATCATAAGCCTTTTATTAAGAACTTAACTACCGTAGTATAACTATGTTTTTTCAACCCCTGGGGAGTCTGCTGACATTGGCTTAACTAAGCACCCTCTTATATATGTAACACTTTTACTACACTTATTAATCTTGTTTTAGGATTTTTCTGTTTCCTGCATCTATTAATGTAAAGCTGCTTTGAAACAATTACACTGTAAAAAATTTCTGTAGAAATTACAGTATTACTTGGTATTACTGGCAACTAGCTGTAGATTTTACATTTATGTTATTTACTGGCAACAGTTTGTTCAAAGTTAAATAAACATGAAACATTTTCAGTCTTTATCTTCTACAGTAAGTTACTGGGAACCAGCTGCATAATTACAGCTAAGTTTTTACAGTGTAAACAATTGTGAAAAGTGCTATATAAAAAAAACATAACATCATCCACAGGTGGTCTTTATGGCTGAATGAAAAGTTTGCTGAAAAAATAGCAAATTTTACAATTTAATGTAATAGGTAGGCTGGGTAAACTTTCTGTGTCAGGTGGTACAACCAATGTAAAACTAGAAAAAAATGCTATTTCATCAAACACATTTTAATTGTATTAAAAAGGATATTTATAAATTTGATATCACAGGCAAAAACGTATACCAGCATTCAAGCAGAAGTCTGTTAAAATGTAAATTCATTGCAGAGGTCAGTTGGTGCAACCAGAAAGTCAAAAGGCGCAACTGCTATGAATGCCCCTAAGAATAAACAATAAGCTAAATATTTTTAATAATGATTAATTTAACTATTTTTTTCAGTTAAGTTGTCTATAATCATTATTCTAAATGTAAAAAACAATATTTAAAAAAGTATATTTCTCAAATGTTAGTTTTATGGTAAAGTTGATTTACACTTTTAGAATAATAATTTAAAATGCCGTTATCAAATAAACAAACAATCAGCATGACACAGGGAGCACATTTAAACTTTTCTGGCAAACACACTATGATTGGTTGTACCACCTGACATTTTAAAATATTGTAAAATAAAAACATTTACTTGTAGTGAAATGTTACAATAAACAAAACATTTTAAACCCATTGTTCCTGACTGAAAAATATGCATTACATCTTTTTTAAAAGACTAAAAAATTAATTTTAGGAGCACGATTTGCTATGGACCATAAGTCAAATTGTCTAAGTTACGCAAGCGACTGCCAAATAGATAAACAATTGTGAATATGCTGTAAATGTTACACAACCACATGCTCAATTAAACTTATATGACATAATGTTCATGCAGCTCTATGTGACAAATGATCAATTTGTGTAGGTGAATACAAAAATATAAAAATATCATTCTGTTTGCCACACACATGATTAATCTAGATGGTCTTTGTGTTTTATAAAGCTTTACAAACAATTAAATCCATTGTGTCCCTGTGGCTCAAAGCATTTTAGTAAAGCACTGCATTAACAATGCAATGGTTACAGGTTCAAATCCCATGGAACACACACACACACAAAAAATACAAAAGCTTGAAAGTTGCTTTGGATGAAAGTGTCTGCCAAATGCATGAATGTAAATGCAATGTAAATTTAAATTACAGATTTCATTTTAAAATCCAATTTAAACCTCACCATAGTTGCCTTTTCTAGAAAATATATACGGTTTTCTCAATCTTTATTGATTTTGAGGGAGTATACTTCATAGGTGCTTACAGCAACCCAGACCCGTATTCCGAGCCAATCCGGTTCAAGCCTGTATGATAGCATTAGCCCTCTTGCTAAAGCTAAAGCCTCCCCTCCCTGAGCCACACATAAGAGGCTTTTCACATTCAAATGCAACAGCAGAATCAGGGAGGGGGTTAGCGGGAGGAGAAGGAGGGTTGTGCTGGACTTTGTCATGTAGAGGTGAGGACGGGTGGGTGTAGTCGAGTATGAAGTCGGAGGAGGTTCAAGTTTCGGCTGCAGCTGTCACGGCACGGCTGGGTTTGACCCTTGGGCTACCGATGACACATAAGCTAAATGCATTTAATTATCTGCAGGCGCGCTGGAGATTTTCTGACGCTCAGGAATCACAATGACACAGTTGGGACTTTTGTCTCTAAATGGCTTCTCTTGTCGGTCAAATCCAAACATGTTTAAAAATATAAGCTACTTCCAAACATCCAATATTGACATGGGGAGTGACCTCAGACAAATAGATGACCATTTTAGCCTGATCATTGTGAATGTGTTTAATAAAGGTGAATAATCTTATTGCTTATACCCATTCAGCCTTTCAAAAATTTGTCATAGTTTGCAAAATTTTTGGCACAAAAGGGAAATAAAAATAGCCAAGATTTTTATAATCTCTTTCACTGGCATATGGAGATATTTATTTTACAGTAGTAACAAACTACTGTATTTTGGTGTAAGCCATGATTGGGTGATTCTCACGAAACCATTGAAACACCACGGCACTAATGATTTTAGCTTTAAAATGTGTAATATAGTAACATTAAAAAGCATCAGAATTAACACAATACTGTGTTCTACCTTGCATAATGTGTGATTTCAACATAAGAATTTATAATTGGAAATTTTATCTCATTTTCTGCTGAAATTCTCATTACCGCAATGTGTCCGGCTGTGTTTGAACATGCGTTATGTTGTAATTTAATCAAATTAACACAAAAATATTAAGAAAAAAAATAAATGGATGTTTTGCTAGACTACTTTAGATGACAGAAAAAATATTTAATGAATATTCATGTATAATAATAATAATGAAGAAAAATTAGGAAAATTATTTGTCCATGCCTGATGTTCTCATCCTCCGCAACACTTTTTGAGAACAGTTTAAGCACACATACAGAATTTTAATGAAGTTTGATTTTGAGTGACCAAGCACATGGACCAGTTCAAGATGGCTACCAGGTAAGATCATTTTTTACAGTTAATTTGAAATATTGTCTTGTCAGAATGCTTACACGACATTTTGATTATCATTACCGCAACAGATGCTTATTAAATGTTAATTTAATTAATAGAAGCATAATACTTTGATTTTAAATGCATGTGCAGAATCTCCAAATTATGTTCTTTCAGGTTTGTCATGTCATTTTGAAAATATGTCAGTGTTGATGTTTTCTGACTGTTGCGGTAATGAGATTTTTTAGGACTCATTTTTTTAAATTATGTTACAAAAAGTGTTAAATGATGAGTAAAAGTTTTTAAATTAATGTTCCCATTTACTCCAGACTTTGTTTTTCAATGTCTGGTGGGAAAAAAAGTAAATTTAAGCAATTTTTACATTTTCATGCTTGACATTTTTAAAACCAAGTTTTCGTGAGAATCACCTGATTACTGTAATAAATAAGTGAAGGTAGGAACAGTGTTGTAAAAGCAAGCACTCTGTTGTTGGCAATAATAACAAAAACGTGCCTCGTGTGAAGGGTAAAATAAAGGAACTAATATTACAGCACAACAAATGTTTTCACAACACGAAACCTTGCGATTCCACAGGCAGTGTGTCATTTCCCAGATTACCATGCAGTAATACCTCCTGACAGAGTCTTCACCATATGCTCAGACACAACCTGACCTAAAAACACTGTTAGGGAATTACAACACTAGCATTAGCATTTCCACATCAACAGGCTTAAAATGCAATAATTTTATCTTCTGGATAAGAACATTCAAGGGCAAAAAGTTTACTAAGGTGCATTACTATCGCAATCTTATTTCTTTTAAAAATCTGCATATAACTAGTTGCCTGAGTTTGAAACAAAACTTAATAAAATTGCCACAAAACATTTCCCAAAGACCTTTTTCAGATGCAATTCCTGCAACATAACAGTATTAGGGAAACCACACTGAGCTTTAAACCTTGGCATACAGTTTTTCCCAGCATGAGGTATTGGGGCTAAACTGAATTTAATTAAACCAAGACTATGCAAACTAAGCACAGTGTTCAACAAACAATGCTTGAGATAAGCAATGACATGGCAAAATTGGAAGAATAGTTATAGAAAGTTTAAAATAACACAAGTCGTACTATTGAAATTAATGAAAAAATATAAAATCAGAGTTTTCAATAACACATTTTGATAGTGAATATGTGTTAAAATTATAGGCAGATGTTCTACTGATCAAACTGTTCAGGTTTATATACAAGTTATTTAAAAGTTAGGAAATGTTCTGTCTTCTCTTTTAAAACCACCTACTTGTTTAAAACATCAAATAAAATGATTACAGTCGAAAATCTTTTGTAAGTTGCTCTGGATAAAACCGTCTGCGAAATAAAGAAATGTAAATGAAATACTCCTCCTTATTGTGCTCTTTATGTTAAAATCTATATTTATATATAATTTATATTAAAGGTTTTTTTCTCATGAAGCATGAGAAAGCATGAAGTTGACCAATAAAATGAGTTATTTTGACTACAGGGGTCAGCCCTAAGGGATCCGCACCTGAAGCACCATTATAATGGGATTTTAAGTTATGTGTTAAGGAAAACAAAGATCATACAAAGGCAGTCCTTACAATTCCAGCCAAACATCGCAGTCTTCTTATGTCTGTTTTACAAATACTAAATTTGCAGTGTGTATGCGCTGTGTATTTTTAAGAGCATTCACACTGCACGTGGATGTGGTATGTCTAGTCCTTTGCAGATGCTGTGCAGTCTATTTTTGCCGTATAGCAAGCGGACTTTAAAGAGGTGTTATACTGCATCCATTAGAAATTTTATAGACAAGTCATGAAATTTTTTTATTTAAATTGAATAAAATGTTATGCAAAAAACAGAGCAGGACCAGTAAGAGTTAAATACACTAAAAAATATTGACAGTTCTTTTAAATGGTGATAAGAATTAAATTACCTGTTGTATTTTTACAAAAAAATATTTTCAAAATTCACTTTTACAACCTTGGGCCAAAAGGACTGTAAAGTTAAATTTCATTTTGTATGTACATGTAAATAATGTGACAATTTAAAACTAAAAACTTTTTATGCGTTTTGGCTGTTTGTCGCAAAACGCAAACTTCTGAAAGGAGCTTCACCAAAAATGACAACGTTTTCATTTCCGAGTAAATGCCAAAAATTCAAACCTCTGAAAACGTTAACGTCATGTGCATGCGTATAACTTGACAACCAAAACAACGAAGGTCCAGTGGTTCCCAAATCCTCGGCCCCCCTCCCAGGACATCTTTTAGATGTCTCCTTATATGAAACACCTGATTCCACTCATCAGGCTACATAAGGAGACATCTAAAACATGCTGGGAGGGGGGTCCTGAGGACTGGATTTGGGAACCACTGGTCTATAGGACTGTACTTGTACTACTCAAAATACTAAGTTTATTAACGCTTACAAAATTGTGCGGCTTTATTAGTCCAGTGTCACTTGTAGTAATCAGAGGTGTAAAGATGTTTGACAGCAACTTATCCTTCGATAGTAATATCGGCAACGTCTGCCGCACAGCATTCTTCTATCTTAGAAATATCTCAAAAATATACTGTCTACACCTGATGCAGAGAAGCTTATCCACGCTTTTATGACACCTCTGATCTACTGGCCGTCCTTCAACGTGATGCCCAGCTGATGCCTGACCAACGATCACCAGCAGAACCCGCTTTATCTCCGCTTAATCTCTCTATCCGTATATATGTGTGTGTGTGTGTGTGTGTGAGATATACTAAGGGTTTTTTCCTCCTAGGACCTTTTTTTATTTCCCCGGCTAAATTCTCCTAGGGGGTTTTTCAACCCGGGGAGGCAGCCTTCTTGGGCTTAACTTAGCACCATCTTCTATACGTTACATTAGTAATACGCTTGCTTATAATGTTGATTCATAGCCGCAGCAAATTTAGCTGCTTGTGCTATCGTGTATTATGTTGTGCTATCTGTCGTTTTTCTGTGCTTTTCACTGCTCCTATTAATGTAAAGCTGCTTTGAAACAATTAACTATTATGAAAAGCGCTATATAAATAAAATTTAATTTAATTGAATTGAATAAAGTACTCAAGTATTTTTACTTTATTTAAAAGCATTTTTCAAATATCTGTACTTTATCCAAGGGTTATTTTCGTTGTCGGAAGAGTGCATGCGTACTATACACGCACCACCGGATTTTTTGCGCAATGCACATGCATCAAACGTCTGTGTACACGTACAAATCAAATAAACTATATTTTGCAAGGCTGTGCATTCGGCACTGCATGCATGTTCGCATACACATAAAAAACAGACTATACTCTACGCTTTATGCATCGGTATAGACCGTTTCCTCGGATGCACATGCTATGACGCCATTACATGTCTGGTCGGAACTTTACTTCCGGTTTCTGTTTACTTTAAAAGGACTTTGTTGTTATTTCTTCTTAGCGGAGTTGACCAGAAGTTACCCGTTTTCCACAAAAGCCGCTTGTTTTGTTGTTACTGCTGAAACATTGTTGGGGAAAACGTTCAATTTCTTACTACATCATTGTCGTGTAAATGTAATCTAACACACTTCTTATATATGACTCATCAAAATATAATAATTTATTAATTACAACACTATACAAGTTTATGAATAAAGTATACAACTCTAGTGTATGTTTTGGTGCATTTCTGTGGTTTAGCATAATAGTCTACAAAAGAGGCTCTTGGTTTATGGACTGACATCTAATGGAGGCTACAAATAACCACCATTTCCTGATACGCCTCCACACATGTCAAGCCATAATGTACTGATCCCCAAAGCATAAGTGGGATTTAAAAACCTAGGGGAATCACTGTGTATATATTCAATCAATACCATTTATGGGTTAATGTTATGAAATATGATTGTGTTTGTAATAGAACCAATCAAAGCAAAGTGTTGTGTTTCAGCAATATGACCTTGATGCATCTTTCCAAACTCCCTGGTGTATAAAGTAATACCGAATAATTTATGTTCCCCATATGAGCCGCACTGCAAAAACAAAAGCATTTTTCCGCCTTGGTCCGCAATAAAAACTCAATAATATCACTCAGTCAAGTGTTAAAAGATAGAGAGTTTTCTTTTCTCTCCTGGGTTTAAATCTAATTAGACTTACTCAAGTAATTAATCGTATTAAAATATTAACCTTGTGAGACGCAAAGTTAACAAATGAACGAGGGTAAGAAGGCACATTTTTGTCTGTGTGCGTTTGTGTGCATTAAGCCAACATAAAAGCAAGGATTAATACAACACACACACACGCTTTAGCCCTAACAGATCTGCTCATTGAAGCTGTACAACGGTTTGACCTTGGCTTGTCATATTTAATAGGTGATCAAACTTGATGAACAGAAGATTAGCCAATGAGAGGAGACCATATGTCACCCTTGACCTTGCCGTATCCTTTCTGACCCTTCTACTTAGCACACGCGGGATGAATGACATAATCAGCTGCTTTGACCCTGAGGTCAAAGTTGACCAAAGTATGCTGAATATGCTGACAAAAGCACTAGGATTGGGTATGAGCGCTGCATGGGTCACTGCTGGGTTATTAACATTATTACCAAACTACTGTTTGTTATGTGGTCACAATATAAACAGATACTGAATAGAAACTCAATACAATGGGATGCAGGATTACTGACAGCATGATTATGCAGTGTATTAACATGCCCAAATAATGTGTGTTAGCTAAAGGTATCAGACGGATTCAAAAAAGCAAAACTGTGACAAAGAATAATGACTGTATGAGGTTAGTGGTTTTCATAGTGCAATGTTTGACAAGACCTTTTTTCCTGGCCTGTTCGGGCCAAGTTGAGATATATTGCTTTTGTAGAAACTCATAGGGCTCTATCTTACACCCGGCGCAATGCAGCGCAATGCTCGACGCAAGGGTCATTTGCTAATTTCCACCCTGCGCAATTATAATTTTCACGTTTAGCGCCGCGTTGTTTAAAAAGCAAATGCATTTGCGCCCCCTTTTGCCCCCATGGGGGTTCTGGTCTGAAAACGAGGTGTGTTCAGGCGCATTGTTGGCGCGTTGCTATTTTGAGGCAACTAAAATAGACTACGCCATTGACCAACAAAAACCTGCGCTAAAGTCTAAAGTCAATGGCGCAATATTTTTTTTTTGTTATTTAAAGAGCACATTAGTAATATGCGCTTAAACGGGACGACAACGTGGGTTTGCTTAACACATACATGAATGTGCAGCAGCACAAAAACGCTTTTAAATATAAACGATTAAAGGATTGAATGTAAAAGATTATTATTGAGTCTCTTGGACATAAATGAGGACCGATTATGAGACGTTAGAAGGCACAAAGACCTGCTTCACCTGTAGCCTGGGAAGTAAATAAATGCTTTGCTTTAAACAAATGCATCTGTTTTTAAATGTTTTTTAAAATGCTACCTCACGGATTTATTGTATATGATGACTCTGTACCTGTGGATATGGTGAGATGAGAAACATTTTTAAGTAATGCTAAAAAAATCTTGTGACGCTGTCCAAGTGCTTTATCTCCTGTTTGTTACAAATAAAGTATTTTTACAGGACAAACCTTTTCTTACATACTTGTAAATTATTTTTTGATGATATTGGATAGCCATACATTTAAAGCAATTACAAGCCTGCTTTTTTACTTCTATGACTAAGAAAACGGGTTTTAAAGGTTTTAATCCAAAAAATAACAATTTCAATACAAGTGAAAACAACACAATTATTTAACATTAATCTTAAACTGGAGATCTTCTTCCTCCGCTTAGTTTTTCAGTTTACAAAGTCTGTCATATAAATAGGGATTAGACATAGCGCCAGTGCAACAGGCTTTTAAAGGGGATGAGAGCTGAGACTCTCATTGGTTTATTGCACGTTATGCCCGAAATACTCCCATTACTCATTAAAAAAATTGTAGCAACCCTTTTTGACCATGCGCTCGGCGCACAAACCATTTTTCCCGTCGTTAAATTAGCAAAAGTGGATTCGGACATGCCTATTTAGACGTTGCGCTGTGCGCTTTAGACAATGCGCTTAGATTGATAAAATAATGTTAAAACTGCACATAATGCATTACATTGTTATTGTAATAAAATGTTCATAGTGTAATTATTTTCTCAAAACATAAAAATCTGGAGCTCATAATGTAATAAAAATTATTACATACATTATGAGAAATGTATTACATTATAAACTCACCAAAAAATATTATCATAACTGTAATAAGCTTTTATTACATTATGTAAAAAATATTACATTGAATAATTTGAGAAAATTGTTACATTATGAAAATTTCATTACAATAATAATGCAATACTTATATCATTTACTCTTAAAAAGGTGCTTAAAATGTGCTTCACAGTGATGCCATAGAAGAACCTTTTTTGGTTTTTCAAAGATCCACTTAGTCAAAATGTTCTTTAAAGAATAGTTTTTAATAAAATGTGTAATTTTTTTAATCTGAAGAACCTTTTTACCCCTTAAACAAACTCTTTGAAACAGAAGGGGTTCTTCAGATACAAATGTGCTTAAAATGCAACCTATTCTCCAACCCTTATTACACATTACACTATTCAGGCATTTAGGGCAAATAACGTACCCATTTATTTATTATATGATAAACACAGCATACAAAACAGTCACAACTTTTAAAAATGTACTTAAAGGGACAGTAAGTAAGGTTTAAAGTGTTTTATTAATCAAAATCAATGTATTTATTCATGAATATGTCCTTGTTGGTGTCAAATGACCTCTGTCAGTGATCTGACTTTTCTTTGTAAGCTTAGAATTTCTTCTCTTTACTTACATTAAACGGGTAAGTGCAAGGAGGCTTCCATGTTGTTCCGCCAAATTGATAAACTATAATAGCAGAGAGCGACAAAAAGCACTAGCCTACCAACGCTTTTCCACAACGCGTTTTCATTCAGAACACGTGAACCTGCTGAAATGGACAATGAGATCAGTTATTACATAACGGCTACCGTAGTTGCAACACACATTTGGAAAGGCGAGGCGCTAGAGAGCACTATTCGTTTGAATGCAAAATACAATTTCACCACTAGATGGGTGTAAATCCTACTTATTGTCCCTTTAAAATATACCAAGTGCACCGAGGTCAAACGATTGATTTATTTGAAGAAAAGATGCAAAAGTGATGACAATCCACTGTAAATATCAAATCCGGTGTAGACTGATTCAAAAACTGTCGCCAGAAGAAGTGATGATACGTCATCTATGATTGTGTAAAGGTATTGGCTCTCGTGTGTCTCGTGACCGATTGCATCATTACGTTAGCTAAGAATGTGAAGCGCTATTGTCTCTTGTGACCGATTACGCCATGCTGGTTTATGTTTGAATGAGATCTGACTGTGCGTTTTGATCACCGAGTTCTTCATATAAAGTAATCGTATAGCTTCAGTTCGCAAGGTTTGCAACACAAATGGTTGATAATACCTTTATACTGTTTTATGCAATAAATACCTGACTGTATACTTTTACTTATGTGTTGTGTTTCATATTGAGAAGTGGTTGGGTTTAGGGTAAGGGTGAGGATGGGGTTCGATGCTCCAAATTATCTTTAAAACTATACATTTTTATGAAACTGTTTCTATATTTACAAATTCATAAAATTAATTGTGTCTAATCCGATGTATAAGGCAAAAACCTTAAAACGTAACAACAGGTTGTATAAGCTACTACTGCTAGAGGACACTAATCCGTTAAAATGTCACTTTACGTCATAATGAGGTGCTTGCACAAACAACCTATGAGGTTGCTATTTTTGAAGGACAATCTCGGCGGGGTAGTGTAAATTAAATGTAAATATCTTTCTTACAGCAAAATATGTCAAAGTGATGCATTTCTGCAGAAAACAGACATTCTAAGCTTTCAAACAGTATCACATATGAGGTTCTAGGTCCATGACAGACCTTAAAAAAATTAAAGGAATATTTCAATGGGTTTAAAAACCATTTAGAGAGAAAAGGTTTTTCTATGGCATCGTAAAGCACATTAAATTTTATTTAAGAGTGTTATGTGCAGTTTTTAAATTATGTGCAGTTATTACATTATGAGTTGCTACACCTTTTATTAATCTTCCTGGCATATTTCAACAAGGCCACACCCTAAAAAAATCCAGCGTTGTTTTAATACATGGTTGGGTAAAATATGGACAAGCCCAAGCGTTGGTTTAAATAAACCTATAGATATTTGACCCAACCGTGGGTTACTAAATTGACCGAGATTTAATTTAATCCAGTTGAGTTTGCTATATTTGATCCAACCATGAGTTGAAACAACCCAGCATTGTTTAAAGTCCAGGTATACACTCTTAAAAATAAAGGCTCTAGAGAAAGAACCCATTTTTGGTTTTCCAAATCTAATTGTTTCTTGTTTGTTTATGTTAATTTATTGTGGTTCAACAAATGTTAACATTAATAAACACTGTAGAAGCATAGTTAATTATAAGCTCACTTCAGCTTTGACAAAGGTAACATTTGCATTTGTTTATTCAGTAGATAAATTCAGTGGATTACAAAGTATACATTATATGTGTGTTCCCTGGGATGAACCCATGACTGCAATGCTCTAAAAATAGCTAACAATTCCTACCATATGGAAGAACTGTAATCTAAACTGTTACAGATTTTTTACGATCCCTGCATTTGCTGTTAGGACCGTCATTATTTTGCAATTCCCCTGCATTTTACTGAGAAGAATTTCTCTAAAATTTGAGTTCAGCTAAAAACCGGAGAGCATTAAGCCAAAAGACCAAATTGAAAACCATTAGTGTCTTTCTTTCCAAAACACTGCTAATTATTCTATAAGCGCATGATGAATGAGCGACTTGAGATATGTGGGGTCACGGTCACTCTGAACTAGATTGGATTTGGGATGCAGAAGATTACATTATGAACGAGCCTTGCTTTTCTCGTCTCAAGGATTCGGTTACTGATCGATCAAAGTGTAATGGTCACCCTCGCTATTGTTCTCTCTAGAGAAGATGAAGCAAAAAAACACACATAACTAATAACTACAGTGTGGGCAGATGAAAAGCTATGGGGATTTATCATAAAATACTCCATAAATGACCTTTAACTGATCAACTGGTTTAAGATAGAGTAGTAATCTAAAGTGATGTGTTGCTGGGAAAGACACAGATCTCAGTAATAGTCCTACCTGTTTTTCACAAAAATGTATAAAGGTCAACAATAGCAAGCCTATAAATGTTTTTAATATTTTGTTAACATTTATATGACTATAGCTTTTGTTGTAGATCATGCAAATATTTAATGTTATTTACTTAATATGAGGTCTTAAAACTGCATGCGTCATAACTGCTTTAAAGTAACTGCTTTATATTTGATGTTAAATTAAACTATGTATGTGTCTTAACATTGTAAAAGAAAAACAAAAATTTTCTTTAACACATTTTTATCACACACAATCATACATGAGTCATATTTTTAATCTTAATTGTGTTGTGAAAACATCTTAATATAATTGTAACATCATTTCATCCATTTATGTTTTTTTATATTCTTCAGAGAAAACAGTACATAATTCTATTTATTGTGTTTTCCTTTCTCTTACATTCTTACAGGAAAAACTGTGTATGGTAGTGTATGTAACATAACTTAAAACTCGAAACATTACTTCAATACTGAAGAGGTTTAATATCGTATTATTACATGGCTAGTTACAACCAACAACAAAAAATATATATATATATGGAAATGAAATATTGATTTGAGTCAAATTATCTGATTTTGTGAGTAGAGAGGAACCTCAGAGTGACATCGAAAAAACAAAATTAGGATAATTTGTTTTTTAGGGACCACAAAAATATAGTTTAGCAGTACCATCAGAATGCTGTGATAAACCAAGAATAATCATGTAGATAAAAATAATGCACATCCTGTCAAGATGATCAGGACCCCAATGTGTAGCTTATTACCTGACACATGAGTAAATAATTGGATACACATATTTGTTTATTTTGGCAAGAAAATAAAAAGCGAAGTGATACAGTAAATTAAACATAATGTGACCCTGGACCGCAAAACCAGCCATAAGAGAATTTTTCAAGATATATACATCATCTGAAAGCTGAATAAATAAGCTTTTCATTCATCTATGCTTTGTTAGGATAGGACAATATTGAAAATCTGGAATCTGGGGGTGCAAAAATATTGCGAAATATTGAAAATACCGCCTTTAAAGTGGTCCCAATGAAGTCCATAGCAATACATATTACTAATGATAAATACATTTTATATATTTACGGTAAGGAATTTACAAAATATCTTCATGGAACATGATATTTTTTGACCAATACAAAGTATTGTTGGCTATTTATTTAAAAATTGTCCCAGTTATGCACCTGAACCGAAGTGAACTACCAGGCTGTATTTATTTATCAGTCTGGCTAGTGGCTAAACAGATCTCTGAAACAAATACCTTGTTGAAAATAAAATGATTGGGTTGGATAAAGACGAGCGGAGATGGAAAGCATCGATCACAACTGTGCGGGGAAATTTGGCAGCCAGGCAAGAAATCAAGGACCTGTACACTCGAAAAAAAAGCAGCATTTTGTTAAATCAACACATATTTTTATAATACTTTAACTTAAAAAAATGTAGTTAAACAATTTATTTTGAATTTATAAGTAATGTAAACTTTTTAAGCCAAAACTTAAAATAGTGGGTTGAATTGTTTTGCAAAACCAAGTTGTTTAAACTTCATGCTGCAGTTTTTTTACAGTGTATAAACATTGTATACATTTATTTTACACAGTAACGTTAGCTCAGTGTAATAGCTGATACACGATAGATATAATATATGAAGGAAGGTACTTGCCATTTATTTCCCTTGTTAGAAATAAACTATACACTGTAAAAATTTTAAAACAGTTTCTTGTCATAAATTTCATTTGGGGGAGGTGCGAAGGAATGCACCATACAAAAGGGGGGCCGCATGCTGAAAAAGTTTGAGAACCACTGGTTTATATTGTTGCTGATAAAACTTTCTATAATTACTTTTGTTATCCATGAATTTTCAAATTCATTGTTTTACAAGAAAAACAGAAATAGTTTTTTTTATTCAGATGCCCAATTACAGATATTTACTTGCAATTCTATAGGAAAATAAGTCGCAATGGTTAAATGTTACGCTTAATTCATTTCTGACTTTGAATGCCTCATACAAAATTAAATTTGATCTTCTTGACTCGTGTTCAAAATGGTGAAACTGTCATAAACTGGTCTAATAAATTTGTTAAGCACTGTATATAAAAAAACAAAATTTATGCTGCACATTTTTAAGAAAATGTCTCACTACATTGAACGATGTGGTGTGTAAGGGCATCTCATCTGTATCAAGGATTATTCATTCTATTTAAATGGATAGTTCACCCAAAAAATAAAATTCTGTCATCATTTTCTCATCCTCATGTTTTTCTAAATTTGTATGATGTTTTTTCTGATGAACAAAAATGAAGATATTTTGATAAATGATGGTAAGCACACAGCTGCCATAACTATTGCCTTCCATAGTAGGAAAACAAATATTAAGGAAGTATTAATCTAAGTGATAAATTATGAATTAAATTATGATAAATAATAGTAAGCACACAGTGGACGGTACCCATTAAATTCCATCATATTTGTTTTTCCTACTACAGAAGTCAATGGTTACAATCAGCTGTGTGCTGTTGTAACCACTTGTCTAGTTTAACCAGCAGAGAGCAGCACCACACTGCATAGAGATGCGTTCAACACAATATGAGTGCCTGCCAGATGACCCGCCCAAAACCTGCTGCATGCCGCAAGTTTCTCTAAAGGTTTCTGTACCCGAGGGAAACAGAGATACGAGGGGAAATAAGTTCAACACATGTACTTTTGGTTCAGATATGGGTTGGGCTTGTGACATGGAAGTAAACCATTCAATAGCAATCAGGTGTTGACAAATTAGGTGACTCATCTTGAAAAAATAAGAGAATTAAAACTTAATGCCACCAAAACCATGATTCACCCTAAACGTGATGCATCAGAAGACATAAATCTTAACAACCGAAACCGGTACACAACCAAGTGTACTGCAGTGTTGCCTCAGGTTAGTTTCTAGCTCCAGAGAGGGTGTTATTGAAAGTATCTGATTTTTGTCACAATGGTCGAATTACAAAAAAGGTATGTGGGGTTGATTCCTGGACAGATGTAGTTGACTAAGGTGTTTTGTGGTTAACCTCTCCACCCCAAGAACAGGAACAGCCCCAGGTTACATTCCAATAAACTACCTCAAAGTCAGGGTTTCTAAAGCGTTTGTTTATTCAAATGCACAACACATCGCCGATCCGCTTAAAGACTTCTGTGGAAATCACCTGACTGTGTTTATATGAGTTAGAAATAGTACTGTACCCAATATGGTGCCGTGGGGTACCACTAGTTTTTATGCAAGTTTATGAATAACAGACTGTTATCAAACTAAATTAATTTTTTATTTCACATTTGCTAGGTCCACTTTTGTTGTAATGAGAACATGCACTTCACAGATTTGTGCTGAGATCCATGTTTTCCCAGTAGGAATTCAAATATGACAATTTGTACAAGAGATATAACACTGTCAAAGTCATATTTACTTATTTGATTCAAATTTTAACTTAACTTTCCACTTTTCTCTAAACTTCATTAATTCCTAAAACTTTGTTTAATTAAACTAAATGTGAACTACTACTGCAGTAAGGTTAAATTTCTATCTTAAGAGCACAATGTCTTGTTTCTTACTTAATGTGAGCAGTAACCTACTGGTTAGCAGGTATGATGAAACACTGTATATACAAGGATATAATATGTAATCTGGCTCTTTAACATGCAAGCTTTTTCACAGTCTAGCGTGGCAGCTGACTCCATACAGCAATATTACCCTAAACTGTCTTATTTTATGACATAAATGCACAGTAATGTGAGGTTTCACATCTGCAGGTGCTACTCTTTCCTGGCTCGAGGCAGTAGACGTGCTTTGAAGCTGCCAAGCCTGTGGGATTTTGGGATGTGTCTCAACGTCTCTGGTTCACAATGACAGCCAATGTCTGACTCAACACCGTAAGACAGTACAATAACATAACATGATGAATGTGTTCATGACAAATCTGATGAATAATTAACAGCGAATCAAATATTTAACAACATCTGTCACTAATAGCACACAAATATTACTACTGATGTGATTATGATTGGAAAATGTCCACTTAGCACTATGGCCATTTAAAAATGTTATATCTTACAAACTCTATCGAACATATGTTCAATGTCATGCATGCAGTATGTGCTGTATATTTGACAATATGCAATATCAATAAAGTTTATTAAAAACAGTTAATCCGAAAATGGATATTTTGTCATCCTTTATGCATGTTTTTTAAAATGTATTTCTTCTTTGGAACCAAAATGTGTTATTTATAGAAGAATGTCCAGGCTGTACTCTTCTCTATAATTAAAGTGAATGGTGACTACTATGGTTAAAGACTTTCAGTGACTAAACCCAGACTTCAGTCTATCAGACAGTTTTGTACACTCTTAAAGAAATACTCAACTTTAAAAAATCCTGATAATTTTGCTCACCCCCATGTCATCCAAGATGGTTATGTCTTTCTTTGTTCAGTCGAGAATAAATAAAGTTTTTTGAGGAAAACATTCCCGGATTTTTCTCCATATAGTGGATTTTAGTGAACCTTAACAATTTCAATACAGCTTCAAAGGGCTCTAATCAATCCCAACCAAGGCATAAGGGTATTACTGTATCTAGTGAAGCGATCATCATTTTTGCAAAAAAACAACAAATTTTAAACGATAACTTCTCGTCTTGCACTAGCCGTGTGACACGCCAGTCTTACCTATTACATAATCACGTCAGAAGGTCACGCATGACTTATGCTTCAATGTTTACAAATGTGGAGAAAGAGGACCATTCCGACGTTGTTCTATGTGGAATGATACCAATTAACGTCTTTAGCCCTATTCGGACGGGATTAGTTTTACAGGGGTAGATGCCGTAATGTAATTTTACCACAGGATGTCTGTAATATTAATGGTCAATTGGGAAGGGATTAGAAATCTCAGTAAAACATTCAGAAGTGGGAGGGGTAACTCGTTTGCCTCTCGTCTTCACGTGCACGTTACCTTGCTTCCGGATATCAGATGTGCAAAACATGACACAGACGAGGAAAACGCGAAACACTGTGTTTAATTTCAGTTTGGGGAGAACGTCAGTTTCAGAAACAGTTCCGCGCCTCTAATAAATTTGACGTAAAAAAAAAAAATATTAAGTTTGTGAACTGACTTGCCATTGACTTGTTTTTCCACTTAGAACACAAGTAAGTTCTTTAAGCGCTTTTATATTTAAAAGAAACACGCAAATTAAAAGGAAATGACGCGATTTACGTGTATATTTACAGCTGTTCTATTCGCAATAGATTAGTATTACCTGAGGTAATTTATCCGGACCTTTTTACAGAAGGTAAAAGTCGCCGTAATCTTTACTGATATTGTCCGTAATGATTACTGACATAGAGCGTTCGGACAGGACTAAAATCACTGAGAAGCTCTGATAAAAATTGCTTTACCCCACATCCCTATGTAAAACTAATCCCGTCCGAATAGTACTTTTGTGTCCGTTTATTGTTAAAAATGGTCCGCAAGTGTGCATTTCACATATGTAATGCCGTCAATTACTTTTAAACCATAACGTCTTGCTCTAGCCGTGTGATGCAACCGCCTTACCCATTACTTAATCATGTTAAAAGGTCACGCTGACCCATCATACGGCTAGTTCAAAACGAGACGTTGTGGTTTAAAAGTACTTTTTTCCTTTTTTTGCGAAATTGATGATTGTTTTGCTAAAACGACCCGCTTGCCTCGGTTGGGGTCGTTTAAAGCCTTGAAACTGCAATTTTAAACTGTATTGAATCCTGGAATGTTTTCCTCAAAAAACTTTATTTCTTCTTCACTGAACAAAGAAAGACATAAACATCTTGGATGACATGAGGGTGAGTAAATTATTGGGATTTTGAGTATTATTTTAAAACAAAAAAAAACATTTTTGGTTGAATGGTTCTTTAACATCTAATCACACAAACACACAAAAAGTACTTTGTAGTAGAAAACAATAAAAATTGGGGAAGACAAAATGGAAACCTTTGAATAAATTGTTCCTCTGTAACCCAAAAATCTCTGAGAAGTGTGTATGTAGACTAACCAAAGATTTTAGATGGGAAAAAAAATTAGCACAAAGGTTTGCGTAAAATCTTATCATGTTCAATATTTTCCGCAACATCTCCCATTTCATGATCAGGGTAATTATGTTATTTAAAACCGATTTCTTTTGTCAAAAGAAGCCCCGCCATCACCATGTCAAATGAAGTTTAAAATGTCAGATGATGTTGAACCTTTCTTTCATGGTTCGATGCCACAATTGACATTTCAACAAAGAACAAAAATCTACCATCCGTCGAGTGAAGAACGCATACGGTACTCGATACCACGGTAACAACCGGACACAGTCATTTTCACGGCGAGACATTGCAAATCCATAAACAAAGAGTTTCTGAAAGCAAAAGAGTCGCAGAGGTCGTAAAAGATCAAGCGCTTTTGCATTTGTGACCTCAATACGAGCACTCATCCACTCCCCCTCAACCCCCATATCTCTTGGACTCCTCCTCCCCCTCTCTTTTCTCCTCAATCTCCCTCTATTTCTCTCCTCCTTTTTCTGTCCGGCGCTCCGCTACTTGCTCCAGAACTGTCAGATCACATTAGCGTGTTTCACGCTCCACGCCTGCGGAAAAAACAGCCGTGAACCTCGCCGCGATTCTCGTGCTCCAATTCCCTCCCTGCACTCAACGCGGCTAAAATACCGACATTATTTTATTCATGATGAGTCCACTGAAGCTAACATCGCCCCAGTAAAGGCCACGGCGTCACACACAGGCAACAACGTTGAGGAGATGCGGATGACGCAGGCGTATGATTGCATTTCTTCAAACCCCTGTTCATTCCTAAGCCGGTCTATGATCTTTAACATAGAAACACAATATTAGCAGCATGATTTTTTCATGCTTCGTTGTATACGCCGAATTTTTACTCATCAGCCTCCACTATTTGAGGCATCTCGGGTCTATGCTTTTCTTTCTTTAACTGAAAGATTTGTATCAATCTTTTAATAAATACTACTACTGCTGTCTATAGGTCCAAACAATGCAAGCAATAAGGTTAGCAGTTTAGTCTCAAATCCCTGACCCAATAATAAGTGACACTTGCCCTTTAAACACCACTACTAAATCTCAACACAAATGTCTTTCAACACTTCTTATTCCATAATTCGATTCAGAAATACTGAAGTGAAACTGAAGAATAATCAGGTGTGCTGTAATTTTGGGAAAAGATCTGAGGAAAAAGTTTATTTCGAGAGACTGAAATAGCTCGCCAGTCCGAATTCGGAGTTCTCACAGGATGTCAGTGTGTATACATTTGTACAATGCAAATTATACGCACAATTATCCTAAATAGTGCACAAATGAACCCCACTCCCAATGTCATGGGGCGAAAGCAGACTGTACCCAAACATACGAATGAGAATGTACAAATTAATATAAATTAGCCACCTCATAAAATAGGTATGTATTGCCATGAGATCATGTTAAAATTTTATACAGACTGTAAAACACTTTTTATTGCCATTGGTCAAAGGCAATATGTGGTTGTGACCTGAGGCTGCACTACCAGGACCTTTAATACAATTAATTTTAAAAATGCAATTTAATTTCTCCTCTTCTCAAAGTTCATTGACAGGAATGGACCAGGCTGTGATGCGAGACCCCTGCTCTCATCTCTGTCATCTGGGCTCTTAAATGACAGACCGGGCGCCTCGGCAGGCTTAGGGTGGAGCATAATGACACCGTGTTTGTGTCTAACATGAACATTACAGTTCTTCGGCTCCAGGAACTGAAAAGAGACCAAGCCTGTTATTATCTCTGGGACGTCCTGTCATTGAGCTGTCTGTTAGGAGTGTTACTTTATAGCTGACCCCAGCTCAAATGCTTTTACCATGAACAACACTAGAACATTGAGGTCACATTAACAAAGGGTCACATTAGAAAATAATAACCAACGTAAATGTGAGATTCGTTTTTTGTTCTTACCAAAGAAACAAGAAAGGATCATTTAAATAACATTTAGTTACATTATTGGATGCTGGAGTTTAAAGAGACACTATTTTCCATTTCAAGATTTTCTTTTGCTGTTAAAAATTACAAATCTCAAAGTCTACGATGAAGCGAGTTATCACATTATCATAATTCCCCCCCCGCTTCTGACTCACAGCCTGTAAGGAGTCTATGGTAAATGGACTGGATTTATATAGCACTTTCATAGACCCATGGCTATCCAAAGTGCTTTAAAATTTGACTCACATTCACCCATTCACTCACACATTCATAAACCAACGGGGGTGTCAGCCATGCCAGGCGACACCCAGCTCGTCGGGAGCAGCTGGCGTTAGGTATCTTGCTCAAGGACACCTCGGCTGCGTCCGAAAACTCAAGGCAGTGACTCGTTGCCTAGCTGCCTCATGAGGCAATGACTTCGCAGGCACGAAGGCAGCTCAGAGAAAGACTTTCGGACACACTTCAAAGGCAGCGTGTTTGAAATTTAAACAGAGAGCGCCTTTGTGATAACTAATCACATATTTGAAAACTACAATACTAATATATCGCTAAAATGTGTAAAAAATGAAAATTTACCTTTATTTACACTAAATTTGTGCTCCAGTCGCTTCCTTGGCCGCCATTTTATTTTTTCGAACTTGACCAGGCTCGACCAATCATATTCTTATTGTACGCCCACGCATAGGTATCTCAGGAGACAGGAAGTAAACCTAACATTGAATTCGGACCTGCCTTGATGCCTTCCTGCCTTGGAAAGCTGCCTCAGAAGGCAGCAATTTAGAGTTTTCGGACGCAGCCCTCGACACTTGTGCTGCGTCCGAAACTGCCTACTTCCATACTATATAGTAGGCGAAAAGCAGTAGGCGAGGCGAGTAGTATGTCTGAATGCGTAGTATTTCAAAAACAGTATGCGAAAAGTACCCAGATGACCTACTACTTCCAGTTAGATTTCAAAGCGTGTATACGATTGACACTTCACTATCCCATGATGCCCCAGGAGCGGAGTTATGCAACGAAGAAGAAATGCGAAAGCAGCGATGCGCCCGTTTTCGCGCTGGTATGACATGACGTGATGACGACGTATGTCACGTGATGTATCAACATGGCGGATGTAGTATGTCCAAATCGCATTCATACTACTAAGATTTATACTATATAGTATATATTGTTTTAACAGTCAGTATGTAAGTACTTCATTTCATTCAGTACCTACAGTAACTGAACAGTATGCGGTTTCAGACACAGCCTTGGTCAGGTGGGGCCGGGGATGGAACCACCAACCTTCTGGTTTGTAGACAACCTACATGAACCACTGAGCCACTGCCACTCCTCTATGTTTTCTTATTTAAAGAATTCAAACACGAGTTTTAAGCCGTGTAGAGTAACGCTACTTGTTTGTCGTTTTTTACAATCACAAATGCAGACTTGCATGGGTTTACGTTTTAGTATCGTTACTTTACCAATCTGTTACGTTCTGCTCAAGTCCCACTGGCAAAGTTGATGGATCAGCTTGATCATCTGCATTTTCTGGATCAGATTCGGCTCATATTGATAAGGTAGTAAAGATTATATTATCTCCTAATAAATAGGAGCTATTAAAGCTGATCTTCCAAATATGGTAAGGAGCACCACATTTCCATCACTCGCTTAAGGTATTTCGGCCAATCACAATGCACTGGATAGTTGGTCAATCGGAGAGCAGCACAATTTCCAGAATAATGAGCTTTGTACAAGTCGATGCATTTCAGAAATGAGTAACAGAGGAACAACAACAATGTACGGTTTTGAACCATAAACTATGCAAACGCACTGTATTTCACCAAATAATGTTCTTAAAAAGTCAACTTAAATTCAACTCTTTAAAAACAACTTTAAAAACTGAATGTGCTGCATAATTTAAAAAAAAAACAGTGCAAAGTTAGCACTGATTCCAAAAAAAAAATATTTAACTAATCTGAATCGTGAATGACGAATTTTAACAAATCAGTCAAAATGACTCACAAATGAATCACTACAATCCCATCAACCTTATCGTACTTACTCACTAAACCACTGAATTCTTATCACCGACTGAAACACATTCAGTCATATCCACATCAACCACAAACTGTTAATGTGTTATGTGTTACTGTGGTATGAAATGCCCCTGGTCATGGGTTCCATCCAGGGGGAACACGTACTGATTAACAAATGTATTAGCTGATTTCACTGTATATGACTTTGGGTAAAAGTGTGTGCCAAATGCATAAATGTAATTGGCAGCGGTAGATACCAAGAATAATCACTAAAATACAGAATCATTAAGTGGAATCAGAACCAGAATCATTCGATTTCTTATGAATCCTAAACTCACTACTAATGCAACGCATCAAACGGATCTAAAAAAAAAAAAAACACAAATAAACTAATGCTAACCGCACTCTAGAGAGGTAAAAATGAAGCATATCAGGCTTTGTATTCGAGGGATTTTGAAGAGTATTGTGTTGAGTGATTATCATTGGGGCGTTAAAGGAGAGCAACGCTGACGTACTCGGTGCAAGTCTGGCATGTTTAATCTCTCATTCCTCACTGCAGCACGTAGACTGCAAGGAATGTGGCCAAACCTTCATTCTCAATAACTTGAACGTGAAACCACAGTATTAATCATACAGCTTGTATGCACCTTTCCAGCTATTGTAGATTCTTGCTGGTCTGGATTGAGAAGTGTGTCACTATAAGTGGAGAGGCACACCTGGTGTGATGTAACATCCTGGATTACCTGTGCATTTATAGTGATTCTTTTGGGTTCGCCAAAAACCAGCCTGTCCTTTTCAAATTATTACCTCAAATGTTTAAAAACAATATAAACCTATACCATCTCTGTAGTGATTGGTTTCTGCTTAAACCTGCTGTGATTGCTGCTTGACTCACATAAGAAAGGCTGACATCTGTCGCACCTTCTAAAGATTTTCTGCTCTTGCTGCCATATTGCAAGGTTCTATTGCGCAGTTTTAACAAAGCTTAGGGTATTACTAGGATTCTTGGATAGCATTCATGTACATGGCAAAAAATTATTAAACACAAACACTCTAAAAATGGCTGGGTTATTTTTGACCCATAATGAAGAAATATTGGACAGAACGCATGCTGGGTTACAAATTACCCAATACTGGGTTGTTGTTATGCGACCATGGGGTATAATAACCCAGCAGTTGGGTTAAAACAACCCAGCATTGAGTCAATTTTAACCCAGCGGTGTGTTCTGTCCAATATTTATCCATAATGGGTCAGAAATAACCCAGCCTTTTTTAGAGTGAATATAAACAATAGTAATAGTGATAGTAACAGTAATCATCACAAAATCTGAAGCATAATTTATGTATATTGTAGACGGTTTAATTGGACACACGTGTGCGTGGTGACGCGATTACGCGTCTGGTCCAAACTTTACTTCCGGGTTCTGTTTGTTTAAAGCAACACCAAAGTGTTTTTTTTTACCTTAAAATAACGTTTCCAAAAAAGTTTCAGTGGTTCATCCACTCAAAACAGGGTGAATGGCACTTTCACATTCGCTTTGCAGCCCTCTATTGGCCAAAACCACACTAAAGAAGTTTCCAATCGTCGGGTAGTGGTCCTGTAGTTCGAGTGAAAACTACAAAAACTTGCTTTACGGCAGACCTACAATCCAATCAGAGCCAGTTATGCTGCAGTATTTACGACAGTGGTAATGAACAATTACGCTTCTAACCTGTAGGGGGAGCAAAGAGCAATAAGTTTTTAGTGTTGCTTTAATGGTCTGACTAGTTGCTGAACTGAAACTGAACCAATACCTCGTCGAAAATAACAAATGTTTTGTTTTCCTAGGTAAATTTACGTGTTGTTTTTTTTTGCTTCTTATATAAATAAACTACTTTAAAAGGACTATGTTGTTATTTATTCTTAGCAGAGTTTACCGGAAGTTACGTGTTGACCACGAAAGCCGCTTGTTTATGTTGTTACTGCTGAAACCATCTATATATACACTCTTAAAAATGCTTGTTTGTTCCAGCCCATAATTGTGTCAAATATGGACAAAACCTTGTGCATCTGCCCTAACCCATTACTGTTGGGTTATAAATAATCCTATGATGGGTTGTTGTTACCCACCTATGGGCTGAAACAACTCAGGAATAAAACAACCCAGCATTTGGGTTAAAATTAACCCAACTTTTGGGTTTGTCCATATTTGACCCAACTATGGGTTAATACAACCTAACATGTAGAAAGAGAGTGCACCAGACATTGCGTTAACCAATGTTTTTTTTGAAGGGATGGAGAAATCTGAAGGCCATCTGTCATTTTGACAGATTAAGGCCGAAGTATGGTCCATTTTTTTATGCGTATGCGAGGGTCCCGGATTTTTTTAATCTTGCGTACATTTGTAAAACGTAGTTTGTGCATGCGCCTACAGGAGAATGTAGTATGTAGCCCTGGAGATGCATTGAATTTTGACTTCCTGCAGGACTGCGCAGACTTCCTATTAAGCTGGAGGACCAATGAAATTTTAGGGGACTTTTTGGTATTGGATTATTTTATGACTTTTTGCTTCTTCATTTAAAGAGCACCAATGGTCCGATTCATGATTTTACATTTCCTATGGTGTGTGAGTGTGTATAATTACATGTTAACAAAAGGTACAAACCCCAAAGTAAACGTTGATGTGAGTTATCGTCTCCAACGTAAATCTCTTTTCTTGGATTACAACAAACACACGCATTGTAGGCAACAGTTTACTTCCTGAGATTGGTGATGTAGACAAAACCGACATTATCATAATTCCTCCCATTTGGACTCACAGCCTGTTAGTTAACTTGTAAAAATTTTTCAAACATGGTAACGAGCGTCACATTTCCGGCTGATGTCAGAGGTATCAGGCCAATCACAATGTACAGATTAGCTGGCCAATCAGAGACACAACGCTTTTCAAATCCATGTGTTTCAGGAAGAGAGTGAAATCTGGAGCTACAAAAATGTACGGTATGTGAAAAATAATGTGTTTTTTAACCATAAACTACGCGAAATTGTATTATACCAAATACACTAAATTAAATTGTTTTTTAGTAATGAAATGGGTGCTCTTTAATCTGCTGCATATCTCAAGTTAAACAGATAAGAAACGTACCTCAAGCACAACAATATAAAGCACATACTGTATTCAGTGTAGATTTTTATTTTGTTCATATCCTTATCTTTCATTCAGTCTCTGTACGGCGACTGTTCGGTCTATGCGCCGATGACGTGCTCAGCTGTACTCGTTGTAGTTCACCAGGCGTGTTGTTACCTGTTGCATGCGATAGCGCTGGTATGCAGCTCTCCACACAGGCATTTGTTCAGAGCAGGTATGCGCAATCCTCACAAGCAGGAGAAGAGATGGAAAAGTATGTAACAGTATCTGCTAATGTGTCTACTGTCTTGGAAAAAGATAGTGAGAAGCAGTCATAGCAGACAGCCAGATCTGACCGGATCAGTAAACATAAATGAACCAAGTGCATGTGTGTCTGTATTGAACTGGTGTGGTGATTCAACCAACTCCAAGTTTGTGGGTGGCCTGATTGACAAGTCATAAGGATCACTGTAAAATGATGCCGTTTTAGGGTTCATCTGAACCCATTTGTACATGTATCTTTTAACAAGTGGAGACTGAAGCTCCAAGACACAAAAATGTAAACGATGTATACATTTGCTGGCTTCATCCATTTGCAGAAATTCTTAAATTCCATTAAAGGGAGACAGCTTGTTTGGTTTGTTTCTCACACCAAGCTATTGTTTGGCTTCTTAAGCAATGCAATATACTAGTTGTACAGGCAGCTTTTTTGATATCTTTGTATTAGTCCTATCTACTTCAATGGACCCTTTTCACACTTGTGCATTTGCGAAGCGGAAGAAGTCGCCATAGTTGGGTAAACGCAGCAATGGCTGCCGGCCACTGTGGTGCTTTTCTTTCACTTAAAGGGGAGTGGGGGTCTAAAGCTATTTCATGCTTTATGACTTATTACAATGTTTAAGAGTTGGATTCCTCATACCAAACATATGCAGTCAATGTCTCAAAAAAGCAGTTGGACTTATGACTATTTCCATGACAAATGCACTCCGCCAGGGTTCATCCAAGTTTCAGAAAGATTTTTTTGAACATAAGAGATTCATATGCTCTTTTATGGGCAATTTCAGTACAGGAAGTACAGTGGAAATCCTTATATGGACACTTCATCCAGAATAGCGCACATACACCAACCATAGACCGTAAAAAAATAGGGATGCACCGATAGGATTTTTTTGGGCCGATACCGATACCGGCTCCCTTTTGGAACCAGCCTCAAGCGGCCAGTCGATGAATTGCAGTTTAAGTCACTTCCGTGTTGGCTTCATTAGAGAGATCGGAAGGTTGCCCCTCGACACCAACCAAGAGCTGACACGAAATCATATGTTACCAGAGAAGTGCGTTTATGTTTGTGAGGGAAATTTAAGCTTGTTCAGTCTCCCAATGAAACCAGCATTATGATAACAATGAATATAGTTTTTTATCCAGGAAAGCAGCGGGGGGTTAGGGTTGTGCCGATTGATGATAGTATCGTGAATTGACGATCATCAGACATATCACTAATAGCCGGCTTTAATGACGAAAGCTGGTGATGGTTGTTATTATTATCATCAGTTTCACATTAATATGCGCATTGCGTGCTTTTCCTTGCATGAGAGGGTTTGTGGGCTTCACTTTGCGCACGTGGACTCAATGCGCATATCTTGCACCTGAACTTATAATACACACAACGGCACAACTCTGACATTACCTTGCACTGGAGATGTTGTTAGGCGCGCAGAGAGTTAAAACCAGCGAGTTTGTTGTTCCCACTCCCTGGCACGCAGGAAATTTTAGAGCGCCTGGATTTAATGACGTGGATGGATTAATGGCATCCGTTTTAAGAAGGTTGCATCATGACAGTGTTGCCCTTGCTTTTTTGTCCAGAAATCAAGTGACTTGACATAAATAAGTAAAAAAAATAACAAGTAAATAAATGCGTAAACTACTGCTCTGGCCCCGATACTACAGTGTATTGCGATCTTACAGGCTGACAATAGGACGATCTCAAAATGGGGCAAACCGCCCAATACTAAGCACAGTTGTGTGTGTGTGTTTGTTTAACGCTGGATTTGGTTGAAATGGGTTGCAGGCGGTAAGTAAAACTGCATCAAACATCTGTGTTTTGTTGGCAATCGTTGCATAAGTGCACATAATTTAAACTACATAAATATGGAGTAAATCATTAGTTGTTAACGTTTTGTGTGTGTTGCTTGTTCGTGACTCGCTGTGCTCGCTGTACACCTCCAGGAGCTCGTTTTTTTCCTGGGAAAGTGCGGTACAGCTGATCTGTCTTTTATAAATCTTATAATACTAAATACTCTTTGGAGATATTAAGTCAACACTACTCTATAGGTACTCAAGATTAACATGGGATAAGCAGAACACTTTGTGGTATGTGACCTTTTATGATTTGCAGAGCTTTACGTTTAAAGGCTTTGATCATTTGCCTTGTCCAAATGAATTCATCAACTGCTTAACCAAATGTTACTATGCCCTGGAGGTTGTAGGAATGGTTGGAGAGACAGAGAGAGGACATATTTTGTCTATTGTGTAAATTGTCTAAATAAATAACAAAATGCTGAAATTTAGAGGTTTGGAGTTATTTGATTTCACTGAAGTAAAAGTACCGAAGTAAAATACAGAAAAAGGTACGATTGGGTATCGAAATTCATGTACAAGTACCGATTATATAATGTAATGGTGCTTTTCCATTGCATAGTAGCCCACGGTTTGGGTCAGGTCGGGTCAGCCCACCTCACTTTGGCTTGGTTAGCGTTTCCATCGAGTTAAGTAACACTTTGCCGTGGGAGGGATTATAGGCGTGTCGTTATATTGACATCATACACGTGAGAGTGTTGCTGGAATGCTATACATCCCAATACATTAATTTATTTCTCAGTCCGCCACAAAATAAAAATTGGAAAGCACAAATAGATGTTTGCACATCGCGTTTATCACTACCTCTGTGTCAGTTTCTGTACAGACATCGGTGGCGTCAGTCGACGCGCTCCGTTGAGTCTCATTGAAGTTGCATTTAAGCATATAATGCGGACGTGCTCGTTGCGAATGTTCCGCCACAATCTACAAGTCTGGAAACAAATTGTATGGTGTTCCTGATTCTCAACCTGTGGATGTTTTTCATCGCTAAAAGGGATTTTGGGAACTTATAGCAGAGCACAGATGACAACATGTTTACTTGAGACAGCGCAAGCTAGCACTAAGGTAAAGTTAATCTTTTACATTATAGCGATGACCTGGTAGTGACGATTCTCTCAGACCAATCAGTGATCTACAGTGTTTTCGCGTCACGTTTCGTATCAGCTCGGATCGCTTGGAACCCCAACTGAGGTGGTACGAAAGTATCGGGTACTGCACCCAATGGAAAAGCTCCCAAAAGTAGGCTGACCCGACCCAAACCAAACGTGGGGTACAATGCAATGGAAAAGTGCCATAAATGTACCCAACCCTAGCTGTCGGGTTGGATTTTGCAAGAAACGCCAGTTGTTTTTTAATACATCATAAAGAAATGTTAAGTAAACTGCAATTTTATGTTTTAAACTGAGATGGCGATAGAGAGGCATACGTTATGGATTGCAACTTTAACAAAGAAAAGTTTGAGAGAGAATTTTACAAACTGTTCAGTAAAAAATAAATCATTAAGAAAAATTTCAATAAACTAAATGACAACCGTGACCCATCCCTGTGTAGAAACAACATTAAAGCTTTACACTGGTCGTAAGCTGTCTCTGTTCACATGACTGATTATTATACACACCACTGTAGCTATTTGTTTATTTTAACATTTTTTAACTAATCCCCTGTGTGCGCTCAGTGAGAAATTAAAAACAAACATCTTTAACAAGCACTTAATGGGACGACATACGTCCAGGACTATAAATGGGACGCCGCAACGGTCATTAACGGCGCGTAACATGTATGCGTTCTGACCCTGATGCTGACCCCATTATTTATTCCCCAGAGAAATATAAATATACATGCAGATTTTATGAGCGAATGCTCATTTAACTTGGCACGGAGATTAGCATGCCGGGGCGGCACGGGAGAGAGGGGATATGTAAACATAGTTTGATCACCCCGTTGCCCCCTCCCTTCATTTCCTCTTCCCCTCACTGTCATTGGAGCTTAGCCTCTGGGTACAGCTTGACCCCCTTCCATATATTAACCCCAAGGCTACTGTCCTGTCCACTGGGTGGTCATAGCTGATGACAACGCAGCACACTGTCGAGCCTCATATGCCAGGAATAACTCAGGCTTACGAGGCAAAACATTGAGTGAAGAGAGAAAAAAGCAAAAAACAGAATTAGGCCACAGCTGTTTAGGTCTGTAGGCAAAAAATTAGTCTCAATATGTCACAGAATATTACATCAAATAAAGGCCCGGTCGTGCGCTGTCCCGTTTGCTGCGGTATATATTCTGAACGCAGTAGTGTTGTTCGCATAACCCATTTTGTGTTTGTTTGTACAACCTCTCTCTTTATTCTGTGAACCGCTGATTTTATGCTAATTGGAAAGAAAGGATGAAATATGAGTGGGAATGATGGATAGCTGTGAAAAGAGGAATTAAAATTTTGCCGTATCGTGCTGCGTTCGCCTGGTTCGTTGATATGAGGAAGCGATGAGTGATGATCACATTATTGTGTTATCGTCGCGTGCTGAGACGCACATCAGCGCAATAATAGCTTAGTGTTGCTCACAATCATAATGAATCTATTGCCGGAAAATAGCATTTCTCTGATAAAGCAGCACTTTTATTGGTACCCTTGAGACATCACCACCTTTGGAAAGAAACTAGGTCACAGTTTGATATTTCAGATTTGAGGTTTAAAGTGTAAAAAAAATATACTGATTCTCTGTTATTAAGACTGTCCTGCTATTCAGTAAGTCAATGACTTAAAAGTAGGCAATGTATAAGGGGACTGTGAAACGGAGCAAGCAATTGCATCTCTGCGTGGTTGGCATATGGCCACAGAATAGAGTGAGCACCAACTGGAAAACCATCAATTTTAACTGGAATTATTTCAACTTATTATTAAAACCTAATTTGAGCCAACATACACACAAAAATGCTGGGTTGTTTTTATTCATGGTTGAGTAAAATATGGACGAACCCAACCACTGCTTTAAATTAACCTAGAAATAAACATGGGTTGAAACAACACAGCATTTTTTACTGTGTACCCTTACTCTTTTATCATGTTTAAGGTTTGAAACATACATTTAACTTAAAACGCAAGCCACTACTATACAGCTGCTCTATAATAACTGCTCTTTTGCTATGATCTACAACATGCTTTCATATAAAGCGACAAGACCAAGGCAAAATATGTTTTTTTTGTCATTACGTATTTCTGATGTCTCCACGACCCATGGTGCCTTTGCCTTTTGGTGGTTTTAAAGAATAACTTCACCCCAAATGAAAATTTTCTCATTAATTTCGCCCTCATGTCATGCATGCTGTTATATTTTCCGTGGAACATTTTAAAATATAACCACACTCCTTAAAACGGCACATGGATACCATGACTGTCAAGCTTTGAAAATAACTAAAAAAAGTACTATAAAGGTTATAGTTATCCACTTTTATTTGCTGTATTTCAAGCCATGTGATGAACAGACAGAAGTCGGTATTCAATGACCATCTTACAAGGACTAGCATTCGTTTCAAATATGGTTTGAGATAGGTGCATTTAAAGGTGCATTGCGTAACTTTCAAAATTATCCCTTGACAGAAATGCAGTATAACTTGCATATTATCAGTGGTGTATAAAAACCTTACATAATGAAAGGAATTGTTTTTATTAAAGGGGCCATGGCATGAAAATCTGACTTTTTTCATGTTTAAGTGCTATGATTGGGTCCCAAGTGCTTCTATCAACCTAGAAAATTTGTAAAAGAACAACCCAGTAACTTAGTTTTGGTAAACCATTCTCTATAAGCACATGAAAAAATTGGTCGTTGACATTTGGCTCTCCTTATGATGTCATACGGAGCTCTTATTATAGTAATACCACCCCTTAATCTGAACTATCCAACCACAGCACTGCCATTTAGTGCAGAGAAAAGCACAATTGAGTTTTAATTGCAACAAACCACCATCATTGTGATCAGTGTTTGAATTTCATCAGCTCATTAGCATTTTAAAGGACACGCCCAAAACGGCACATTTTTGCACACACCTACAAAATGGCAATTTTAACATGCTATAATAAATTATTTATATGGTATTTTGAGCTAAAACATCACATATGTGCTCTGGGGACACCAAAGATTTATTTGACATCTTAAAAAAGTCTTGTGCCATGGCCCTTTAACTTAGAATGAGCCATTTTTTTATCTACATACACCGCGGATCGCCTAACATGGAAGTCGCCATTTTTTCACACTAGCCCTAAACGGACAAACTGCTCTATAGATCGCGTTTTGACACTATGTTGTCTCAGACAATGACATGTCTGTCCTGTGGCGGCTACCGTAGCTTAACTATGCGTTTCGAAAGGGAGGGGTGAGCTGTGGAGGGGTTGCAATTCACCATCTCACTGCTAGATGCCGCTAAAAATCTACGCATTGGACCTTTAAAAGTCACTCCACTTTTTTAAAAATATTCTAACTTTCCAGCTCCCATAGAGTTAAACATTTGATTTTTACTGTTTTGGAATCCATTCAGCTGATCTCCGGGTCTGGCAGTAGCACTTTTAACATAGTTTAGCATAATCCATAAAATCTGATTAGACCATTAGCGCTCAAAAATAATCAAAGAGTTTCAATATTTTTCCTATTTAAAACTTGACTCTTCTGTAGTTACATAGTGTACTAAGACCGACGGAAAATTTAAAGTTTCGATTTTCAAGGCAGATATGGTTAGGAACTATATTCTCATTCTGGCATAATAATCAAAGACTTTGCTGCCGTAACATGGTTGCAGAAGGCGCAATGATATTACGCAGTGCCTGAAAATAGTCACCCTGATATTGACTTTCAGGTGCTGTGTAATATCATTGCGCCTGCTGCAGCCATGGTAGGACAACAAAGTCCTTGATTATTACGCCAGAATAAGAGTATAGATCCTAGCCATATCGACCTAGAAAATCGCAACTTTACATTTTTCCGTCAAGTTTTAAATAGGAAAAATATCGAACATCTTTGGTTATTTTTGAGCGTGATGCTAATCGTCTAATGAGATTCAATGGATTATGCTAAGCTATGCTAAAAGTGCTAGCACCAGACCCGGAGATCGGCTGATTCCAAAACGGTAAAAATCTAATGTTTAACTCTAGGTCAGCTGGAAAATGAGTATATTTTTAACAAAAGTGGAGTGTCCCTTTAAATGTGACATACAAGATTGAATAGTCTGTGCGGAATGGAAAATGATTTAAAGATGTAACATAAAAAATTTGCAAGTATATACGACTTCACAGGTGAGAAATTTTTTGTAAATTATTATTTGTCAAAATGTCTCCATTTGTGTACCACATAAACAATAACAGCACAACAGGGTTTAAAACTACATGAGGATGAGTAAATCATTTTTATTCTGCGGAAACTATTTCAAGGGCATGCTAATAGTGAGAAACCGAAAGTGCAATCGTAAACAAAAGATCCTACGAACGACCTGGTTTAACGTGACACAACGTTTTAGAAGTTCGTGAGGCAGCAGCATCCCCATGCCAAGTGACAGAACTGGGTAACCCAGTAACACACTCTCTCATCCTTACTCATATCGTTCTCACGTGAGAAAGTGAGAAAGGAAAGAACGAGGAGAGAGAAACGGAGGAGGAAGAGAGCATCCCAAGAGGAAGTCTTTCTTTCTCAGACCTCCACACCCCCGACTTCAGGCTAAAAATACTCTCTTCCTGTTCAGCGAGTTGGGTTTCCCCAAACCAGATAAATAATTTAGGCGCCACAAGAAGTGGGAGAGAAAGAGGGAGCCGAAGTCTGTCGTCTAAAAGCGCGGCTGTGCCGTCGCACACAACACGAGACAAAATGTACGCTGGCTCAGATAACCATCTCGACTTAATCAAACAGCCACTGCTTCATTAACACTTCAAAGAGATGCAGAAAAAGGAAACGGCAGCCATTCTGTTCACTGGCCTCCTTTTCTAGAGTCAGTAATGAATCACCAAGGAATTGGATTGAAGGAAAAACCACTAAAAAAGCATCAATAAGGGAATGTGTGTGCTAAATCCACATGTTTAGAGGAGACAGCATACCATGAAATACGTTGTTCTGGTCTGCATTTTTAAACTCAATAATTCAATACATTGACTTTGTAAATGATTTCATCTTTTCAAATCATGCAAGCCTAAACCGTATTAACTTGAATGGGGGAGGACCGATATCTTGAAATGCACTGCTAAGGTCACAATAAAACAATTCTTATTAACAACTAAACTTGATCATCTGTACAATAAAATTAGTTTCTTGCGATAAAATATAGATATAGGTTGCCAAGCTCCTCCTCCAGCAAATAATTAGTCTGAAACAATTGATGATTGGCTCTTTTTACAAGAAGGCGGGAATTTCTTTAGTAGAGCCGTTGCATTGAGCTTTTCACTTTTTCCTATTCAAAATTTGTTTCTCAACTGTTTTGTCCTATTTTCAAACAATTGACACTTCGGATTACGGTTAGATTTGGTGTTTGCATTAGGATATCACTTTAAGTATTGGTTTATACCTTTTTTCATTATTTATTTTTTATAATTTTAGATTTTTAAACCATTTGTCGCCTGGCATTAGGGTTAGAGTTTGTTTACGTAAGGATGTCATTTTATGTAAAGCTAACTCTAAACGGAAGCAACAATTGTAAGAAAATAGGACAAAACAGTCGACTAACAAATACGTGACAGTGACACGTTCACAGAAATATGTGACATGTTCATGAAAAAAGGCGGAAAAACGTGTCAGTGTCACGGAAAACACTTACCAAGTTATGTGACTATAGGTACGTAATTTTGTGATAATGGGTTGGTTTAAACTTATTAAGTTCATAGCTTGACTATACTTACAAGAAAAATCCATGTAACTCAATTAGAGCTTGAATTATAATTGACATTGATATTATATGAATTATAATTGAATTAAATTGAATTCTATGTAAACGTACAAAATACTCAGGGCTCGCAAAATTTCTAACTCCCAGGTAGCCCTTCGGGCAGGCAATCTTCAGTTTTTGGTAGCCCGAAATAAATGCAAGTAGCCCGAATTAAAAAGACATTACTTTTAATGTAGAATATTGAGACAAAACATCAATCACAACACAAATAACACATATAAAAAAAATTAAATTTACAATCATCAATACATCGATTTTCTTCTAACTGAACTGAAATTTCTATAAACTGATTCTGAACTGAAGTCAGAGATAAGAAAATTACACTCAATGTTGTGGGCATAGCACAGGGTTCCTCAATTAGTTTTCACCACAGGCCAAATTTTGCCAATACAAAGCCTAAGGGGCCACTGACCACAATGTTTGCTCTGCTATTCTTGTTGTTGTTTTTTGATGCCGTTTAATTTTTATTACAAACAAAAAAATCTTGATTTCCATGCAAGCCAACTGTTCCTGCTCATCTCCACACTGTATAAACTCACCATTTAATAGTGGTTTAATAGGTCACAAAACTCACAGTTTGGATCATATAATGTTTTTCCAGTTAAAGATTGGATCAGAAACATAGGGGACTGCTGCACAGCACTGAGTCACATACTGGCGTCTTTTTCGCAATTCTCTTCACTGCATATGCAATCTATAAATCACTTTAAAGCTCGTTGCGGGAGATTTCATTTTCATGTGAGGATATGACAGGATGAGGTTGGAGAAAATTTTGCACAACAGATCCAGATTGTCAATGGCAAATCAATACTGCTTGCTTCCTGTACAGTTGTGGCTTCGCGCAAACACAAATAGGAAGTGAAAGTTAACGCGAGCGTGGGTTGAAACACGAATGCCTGAATTACATACAACATAATTACCCAACCAAATCTGTGAGAGAATGCAAAAGCATTTAAATATACACTCACCTAAAGGATTATTAGGAACACCATACTAACACTGTGTTTGACCCCCTTTTGCCTTCAGAAGTGTCATAATTGTGGCATTAATTCAACAAGGTGCTGAAAGCATTCTTTAGAAATGTTGGCCCATATTGATAGGATAGCATCTTGCAGTTGATGGAGATTTGTGGGATGCACATCCAGGGCACGAAGCTCCCGTTCCACCACAACCCAAAGATGCTCTATCGGGTTGAGATCTGGTGACTGTGGGGGCCATTTTAGTACAGTGAACTCATTGTCATGTTCAAAAACCAATTTGAAATGATTTGAGCTTTGTGACATGGTGCATTATCCTGCTGGAAGAACCATTAGAGGATGGGTACATGGTGGTCATAAAGGGATGGACAGAAACAATGCTCAGGTAGGCCGTGGCATTTAAATGATGCCCAATTGGCACTAAGAGGCCTAAAGTGTGCGAAGAAAACATCCCCCACACCATTACACCACCACCAGCAGCCTGCACAGTGGAAACAAGGCATGATGGATCCATGTTCTCATTCTGTTTACGCCAAATTCTGACTCTACCATCTGAATGTCTCAACAGAAATCGAGACTCATCAGACCAGGCAACATTTTTCCAGTCTTCAACTGTCCAATTTTGGTGAGCTCATGCAAATTGTAGCCTCTTTACCTATTTGTAGTGGAGATGAGTGGTACCCGGTGGGGTCTTCTGTTGTTGTAGCCCATCTACCTCAAGGTTGTGCGTGTTGTGGCTTCACAAATGCTTTGCTGCATACCTCGGTTGTAACGAGTGGTTGTTTCAGTCAAAGTTGCTTTTCTATCAGCTTAAATCAGTCGGCCCATTCTCCTCTAACCTCTAGCATCAACACGGTATTTTCGCAGATTGTGAAATACTCAGACTTGCCCGTCTGGAACCAACAACCATGCCACGCTCAAAATTGCTTAAATCACATTTCTTTCCCATTCTTACATTCGTTTGGAGTTCAGGAGATTTTCTTGACCAGGACCACACCCCTAAATGCATTGAAGCAATTGCCATGTGATTGGTTGAGTTGTAGCTCATTTGCATTTAAAGATACATACATGAAAACAGCGTTCACCCAAATAAGGGCATTTTCTAGGCACACCTGAGACTTATATTACATCTTTGTAAAAATGGGCCTAATATGTGCCCTTTAAACCCATTACAATGGTGTTGCTAGCACCATGCTCTAATAGATGACCTACAGAAACATACTACATGATGTTGCACTCATTTTGTAGTTAATCTGTTTTTAAAAACCGACAAATGTGTTATTATGTAAACTAATTGTTTAAACTTGGCATTATACAGGCCAGTACATTACAAGGAGAGACCTCGGGTGTCATTGTAGTTTGCACCTACCTAGCAACCACACGGCAAGACCCTAGGATTACTCTGATTACTTCAAAGGCAAACACCATGAAAGAGACAGAGAAGATTAGTTAAGTGAAAATAAGTGAGACAGTACGTCAAACTAAGAGAAGAAAACAAAATCCAGGTTCCAAAGGTAGACAAGCCCAGACAGACACCTGTTGGCCATCTCTGTGTTTTTGTTTGGTCTAGCGCTCACTCGCATACACACAAAACAAAAGGTACCAGGGATCATGTCTACGTTGCCACTCTACGCCCTGACCTGATGAAGGGGCGTTTGGGGTTTCCCTGCCCTTGTTCACCTCTCATGAGGGTCCATTTCACAGGAAACCCCCCTTAAGACGCCCCACACCCACACGTTCGACCCTAAGCACTCAGTTCAAAGAGCTCCAGCAATAGACGACAGGGCGAAAGATCAAAGCTCTGCATTACGACAAGCAGCTCTGCAATCTGTTCCTCTCAGCTTCTCTTTTCAACACTCCAGAGTTTGTTTGTAGGTTTAAAAAATTGTCAAAACATTTATTAACTCCACTCTTAGGACGTGCCCTGTAACGCAATCCAGCGGCAGATGATAATGTCTCAAGAAAAGGATGCAGATGTGCGCATGCTTTCCTGTGCAGGGAACAAAGGGGTCAAACATCTGGTTGTATGGAATGCCTATGTCGTGATTAGACCGACGTGTAATTTCAGGACATTATAAAGCGGATGATCAGTTTGGGCACTTCCCTATTTTGTAGATCAAAATTAAAGAGTCAATAACTTGCCTATTAAGATCAAAAATGTGTTTAAAATGCAATTTAATACACCTAATGTCTCAATGAAATCAAAATGAAAGATTTTGTCTTTTACTGTAAATATGCTTTAAGGATATGTGTAAACAACGTGATCTCGTGAGATGTGTATTTTTACGTTTCAGTGTGGTTGTACCATACGTACATTTACTTACGTTTAAAACACACTGAAACATATAAGATCGACGTTTTGACAGGACTAATAAGTAAATTATTTACGTATTTGCATCTTTACAGATGTACAAACTTGTACGTAAGTTATTCCTATTCATAAATATTACATATATTCCTATTCATAAATATTAAATATTAAAAATATTAAAACTTATTTATTTAATACAGTTTACCCATTTACCCATTTGAAATGATTATGATATTCAGAGAATTACGCAATATTAAACAAGACTTACTCTTTAAAATGAATAATATTTATGTAATTATTTAACTTTTTTTATATTTAGTTTGTTTGCCATGACACACAAAAACGCGTTTTCTCCTATGCGGTCATCTATGCAATACGTTATTATTGCTAAGCAATAATTACACCAAAATACAACATAAATTCACAAAAGATGTTACTTTTATTCATTTGCTGTAATCCCAATCTTTTAAATTCATACGATTACGAGGAACAGATCCAAATTCAGTCCTTTATCCAGCGATCTTGCTCCAAGTTCTTATCAGCAACCGTAAAGTCAGATTGTGCGTTTGTCATAAATTTGAAATTAAATATCGCGCCGCAAGAAGCTTTACGGCACTTTGCTTTACGGCAGTGATATCAAAAGCTCATTGGCTCTTTGCGTACTACGTGACAAATTTGCGTCATTTCCGTTGGTGTACGCTTGAAATTTGAAATGCGCGGTGACAGAGGGAAGCCGGTTTAACGTTCTCCAGGATTAATAACTTTAATACTTCTCTTTACTTTACTTCATATACTCCAGAGAGGACCTTGGCTGCAGCACATCGTCATTTTAACTACTTTTGGTTCTGCTTTTAATATTTCAAATAAATAAGTTGTTGTGATTACACTTCCCTGTCTGTTATGCTTTTTGTAACATTAGCGTTAAATAAGTTTAATAAATTGTTTTGCGTAGGACTGTAGTGGCTTAAAATATCTTTTAAATGCTATATTGTTACTATTGTTACTAAAATGTTCCTAAACATATCTGTTTGTTACGTTGCAAAATATAAAAAGAATGCGTATTTAAACATTTTGTATAAAAAGGGTTTGGGTTTAGAGTAAGGTTTGGGGTAGGGTTATGGTGGTAACATTATCGCTAAAAAGGAAAATTAAACAGCTTTATGGAATGAAAGATACATAAATGTTTTACGTTTTGTAGCTGTAAAAACCTAATGATGCTACGTTTAAATGTTGCAAATACAACTACATTGTACGTTTCAGCATCTATTTAAACATACAAAAATATGTTTTTGTTTTTTAAAGTTACATGTAAATACTATGTATTAACAATGAGACCAGGCTGCTATGTGCAGTGTGCTCCAAAAACAATGACAAAATGTAGCATTTAAAATATTTAAGCTTACCATTGACAACTTTGCTCTTTATTTAAATGTTTTATTAAGATGCATCAAAAGTTTTGTATTGAACTGGAGTATAAAGTGAAACTCGGCTTTGAAAAGAATTTCAAGAGGCTTGGCAAAAGTTGATAATAATAAAAAATCAAAATTCCCTATATGTGGTTTGTCATTTTGCAATAACCATTTTATGTTTTTTGTCCAATAAATACCTTAAAAGTTTAATGTTTTGTTCATTCTGTGCCATAGACCTCAAATTTTGGTGGTTTAAATGAGTCCTTGATTATATACTATTTTTTTAAAGGAATACTCCGGCTTATAATGAAAATTAACCCTGATTAACTCACCCAAGTAGGGTTGCAACAACTAATCTATAAAAATCGATAATGAAATTTGTTGTCAACCGTGCAACCAGCTTGTTCAAAAGCAAAACAGCGTTGCCCGAACTGCAGCTTTGCCAGGTCCCTGGGATTTGGCAGAGTTCTGAATTGGGCTACTTTTAAACTGTTTCCGCAAGTTGGTGTTTTTTGCGGGTTAGTAATTTTTTCATTTTTGTTAGTAATTTGTTCATTAGTTGTCTGTATTTGGGCTGTAAATAGTCATTGGGATGCTTTGGACTAATTTTGAATGACCATGGTTACACATACCTGACAGGACAATGACGGAAGCAAAAGCACAAACGAACGCTAGTTAATAAAGGTTTAATTTGTCCTTTAATATAAGTGGGTTTGTATTTGTTTAATTGTTGTAGGGTTTACAAACTAAGCATCTGTTTTAAAATAAGGCGGAAAATCAAGATTATTACTGAAACAACACATGTCTATCACTTTCATATCATAAAGGCTTATTTATTTTGCCAATAACAAATAATGTTACTTCACATCAAGGTCTAAAGTTGAAAATTAAAATGAGTTTATTAATCTGTGGCAAAATTTCCTAACCAGCATGAGATGAGAGTATAGGTCCAAGCCATATCAGCCTAGAAAAATTGCAACTTTTAATTTTCCGTCGCTCTTAGTACACAATGTAACAACAGAAGAGTCAAGTTTTAAATAGGAAATATATCAAAACTCTTTGGTTATGTTTAAGCAGGATGCTAATAGTCTAATCAGATACAATGGATTATGCCAAACTATGCTAAAAGTGGTACCGCCAGACCCGGAGATCGGCTGAATGGATTCCAAAACAATAAAAATCAAATGTTTAACTCTAGGGGAGCTGGAAAATGAGCATATTTTCAAAAAAACTGGAATGTCCCTTTAAGGCTAAGAAAAACAACCACTGGCTCGACCGGGCGACTAGAAAAAAATCTTTAGCATTAAGCCCTGATATTTTCCTGACATTTTTCTTTAGTTTTAGAATGAATCTTTTTAAAAATACTGCTAGTCATCTATTTCACACATGCTCAGATATATGGATGCTCAGCGTGCAAAGCATGTAAAATCTACTTCAAAGGATATGCTATTGAATCACATCCATAGAAGAAGCCAGTTTTTCTCCAGGAACTAAAGTAACCGTAACAGGAAGAGAAGTTTATAGTGATTCCTCAGACTATTTCCCTTCCAGAGCGGCTGGGAAGGTCTCATCCATATAGCTACACACATGCACACATATATATCCCCCACCCCCATGTTACATAAAAGGCCTATTTAAGCTTCAAAAAAGACAGAGAGACAGAACAGTGCCACTACTGGCAGCCTGGCTCCATGACCTAGTTTCCCCTTATTGAGAGAGAGAGAGAGAGAGAGAGAGAGAGAGAGAGAGAGAGAGAGAGAGAGAGAGAGACAGAGAGAGAGAGAGTTCAATAGATAAGTGTGTTGGGGAGATTATGGTTCACTGCTGGTTGCTACTAAAATTACGGACAATAACCACCGAAGAATAATTTGACTGAGACAGGTAATATGTCCCAAAAGAGTCAGCAGGTCAAACTAAATTACATGGCTTTAAACATGTGCTTTGTGCTCTATGTAGCGCCCTAAATGTATTCTTCCTCCATTTTTATGAAGCAGTATGGCAACATTTTTGTAAAATGATATTACGCAGCTTCTCACTCACGTCACATCAGTTCTGATAAGAAATGTACACTCAGTGGTGTTTACAGCGAGGTAAATTTTCTCCACGGCAGATGAGGTATTTAAAGTTAATGATCTATCACGTTTTAAAATCAACAAAATCGCCCCCCTACCCTAAACAGTAACGTGAGAAAAAGTGTAATGTGAGATGAGAAAAACAGTAACAGACAGAGGGCCAGATTTACTAACAGCTTGCACCAGCGCAAACCATCACGTTGTTGGAAAAATTTAGATGCAGCCTCAGCGGGCGTGCACACCAAAGCATTTACGCTGGCGTATGTTTTCAATTGTTTCCAATGCTTTTCAAGAGTGCCAGCGTTTTTTCTGCATTTAGCGCTGAGAGTTAAAAAAAAATGTGACTTTGGGTAAATAGCTCAGCTCGTCAATGTCACTCTCATTTGGCCGTCCAATCACAATGGAGGAGAGGCGGGAAAAATATCACAAAAACCAATGGTTGTCGCAGGAATAAGAAAATGAAGTGCAGGACTTGTTCGATGTTAACATTTCGGGACTCGAAAACGATCTTCTTCGCGCTAAAACATCTGAAGCATGCACACAGGCATGACCCCAATGTATGCATACATAGACAGAATAACAGTTTTAAAAATATCTGTTTTGGCAAGAATTCATGCAGATATGTTTGATTAACTGTTGGGGAAAATATCTGATGTGTAACATTATACAGTATTAGATCCTTGTGTCATAATGTCAAATCAAACAATAAAAGAAAGATAAAACTTAATTGATAGTCTAATAACTATTCATGGATATTCGCACACTGATTTACAAGTTATCCTGAGTAAGGTTTTGTATTTTGTATAATATTTTAGGAACTTATAAATAACAAAAATGATTAGCTGTGTAACTAACAGGGTTCCCCACACCTTAGTTAACTTCAAATTCAAGGACTTTTCAAGGACTTTCCAGGTCCAATACCCTCAAATTCAAGGACTAAATGTGGGAACACATTTCAAGTGAGAGAAAGGTTACATCGTGTTACCTTTTGAGATACATTGTTACAGTTCCCTTTTGACGGAACTCGCGCTGCGTCACTGCGGTGACACTTTGGGGACGCCTCCAGGGGTAAGTTCATCTGAATGTGTATATCAAATTCAACCAATGGTGAGGCTTAACGACAAAGACAGGGTGACGCAGGAGCCAGGAAGTATATTGCTATATGAAATATTCCCAAAGACGGAGTTACAGGGATGCAGGAAGTATGGCAAGGGAGACACAGCATTTCATTGCCTTCTCAGGGAACAACAGTTACATACGTAACCTGAGACATTTTCATGTTTCAAACACAACTATGCAAAAATGCATTTTGGTATGAATCAACATTCGCATACAGAAGATATAAGCATTTAAAGCGAACAGTTTAGCACGTGTGCTTAAAAAGTTTAGAAGATATTATCCTACACTACACAGGGAATAATATGGATTTTTTTCCAGAAAACTTCTTGCATAAAATAGATTCAAGCACTTTCAATGACCTGTATCTATGTATGTATATTTTCAAAAACTTCCCAGGGCCTTGAAATTTTTTCCCCAGATTCACAAACTTTCAAGGATTTCAAGGACCCGTGGAAACTGTCTTTTTCTATTTTTTCAAAAAAATTGGCAGTTCCATGTGTCTTTTGTTTTTTGTGATTGTGACCCTCTCTGTGAAAACCCCTCACGCTATTTATTTGTGATTTACTGTTTTCTACATACAATCATTCTATATAATGTAAAGAACATTCTGTGAAAAGATGACCTTGATATTTTTAATATTAACCGATTAGGTCAATGAGTGAAATCAAACTTTGATGCTCCAAATCTCATTATTAGATTATGAGACTTTAGTCTGAAATTCAGACAAGGTCATGTTATGTTAAAAACTATTCATGATTTCTTTGGAACACTTTAGAAAGAGAACTTTAAGATTTTATAAAATCTGTTTTATGTTTTGTGGTATTAGTTGGTTTCCATCACTTTAAATCATTATTTAGGTTAAATTACAGAAATGGGCACATCAACATTTTTAAAAGAAAGTTTGGAAAATATCAATTTAAGCTGACACCATGATGTAATTTAACTTTCAGTCTCTCACTGAGTAATGGCTAACTTGAGGTTTTTATTTCCATTCAGTTCATTTTCCTGCCATTGCATCACATGTATGAATTTGGCAGACACCTTAGACAGTGCATGATACAAGGGGTATAGGTTTTATCTGTCCCTTTGTTCACGGGGGTTGGAACCCATAACCTTGGCACTGCTGATGCAATGCTCTACCAATTAAGCTACAGGAACAACATATTTCTGAAGGATTTTATAGACATATTTTCTTAAATGAAAACATAAGCATATTAATCATTGTTATATACATTGTTTATTAAATAAAACAAACTACTCCGGTTATGCATCAATTAAGCTACAAAGATCATATTTGAAACCATATTTTGTAATTTCCCACATCCAATTTTAGACTTTTGATCTTTATTTTTAAAATTGCGCATTTCAGTATAAAGATTATTAGTATGAGCTTAAGAAATCGGCTCAGTTTCATAGTGTTGGAAAAGAGTCTGTCACTCAGGAGACAGCTGCAGGATGCGGTTAGGGGCCCCAAGTTCCTTATGTGAATGTATATGTGTGTGTTGAGATGGGGGTGGGGAACATGTCAGGGATCATGAAGTTTTTAAGCAGGAGAACATACAAACACCGAAAGATCTGGATAGACTGATGACAAATCCACATTTACCAGTTAACCAAAGACTTACTGTACCCAACAGGTCGTAAAATCTTTAAAACCAGTAACAACTACCCAAAGATGATCAAATGAAAATTGGTTACACCATTCAGCAAAACACAGAAGGGATGCAATACTGATAATGATGACATAACCAGGCTTCAAAACTAAAAAGTACAAATGGGTTTGGTGAGTAAGTATTTATCGGACCTTATTTTTGTAAGCAACATGAATTCAGATCAAAGACCAAGCAATCTGCTAAGGAAAACATCTGTTGTGACTTGCATGTCTTCTAACAACCATTTCAATGGAAAAAATAAGATCAAAGAATTGTCGAGAACGCCTAAAGGGTTTTTATCTCCTTTCTTTATCTTCTTATCTCACTGAATTACTCCTTCAAACAGGTCAACACAATAAACTACGAGGAACAAAATCAGTAAATATTAAATATGTTCAAAAATATGACTGAGTTTTTGTAAAAGGTGCAGCTTTACAGAGAGACAGGCTTACTAACAGCTTGCGTCAGCGTAAACCATCATTTTGTCGTTAAATAATGACTTTCGGGATTTACTAAAGACGTGCAGTGGATAATTAGCGATGAAAAGGTGTGGTATAGTTATTTTTGCGCCTGATCTTATTGCGTATGCATTTCTAGGAGTTTCCTTTTTTGAGACACAAAATTTATAGGAGGAGATTATTTAAATGATTCACACAACGTGATTTACTAATGCTTGCGTGTTTGATATTACTGGTATTTGCGTCATTATTTAAACAAAAAAGCATGTCATTTCAAACTTGAATTGGCATCGCATAGATCAGAAGGCAAAGTTTTTTTTAAGACGTAACAGTTTATTTGGAACGCCAGAGAAATATTACGGTATTCAAAAATAAATGTTTTCCACGGCATGTTATTTTTTATTTGCTAGAGGAAATAAAAGAGGAGTCACTAGGAGAGACAAAACCAGGGATTTGAAAACTTCTTGTAAACCTGCATTTTTTGTCCTCCAGTTCTTTCCGTGTATTATGGCTTCGTTAGCTGGGATGTCCATGGTGCTGAACTCAAGCGCATCACACGTTAGTAGATCACCCGCAACTTATCAGCTCTGCTTATTTGCGACCCTGAATTAATTTGCGCTGCATTTAGTAGATGTAAGTTGGTAATTATGGAAATCAGCTGTTTTCAGCAAGGAAAATCAGCAATGAACCAATGCTGCATCCGAAACCTACCTTTCCTACTGTATACTACACGAAAAGCAGTAGGCGAGGGCGAGTAGTATATGTCTGAATTCATAGTATTCAAAAAACAAAATGTAAATGGATGACCTACTATTTCCAGCTAGATTTTGGAGTGTGTTTGATAGACACTTTACAATTCTTTAAGCCCGTAGGAGAGGAGTCACCCAACGAAGAAAAAGAGTAAACCTAATAACTGGTTGGGCCACCCTTAGCAGCAACAACTGCAATCAAGTGTTTGCATAACTTGCAATGAGTCTGTTACAGTGCTGTGGAGCAATTTTGGCCCACTCATTTTTGTAAAATTGTTGTAATTCAGCCTCATGGAGAGTTTTCGAGCATGAACTGCCTTTTTAAGGATTGAGGTCAGAACTTTAACTAGGCGACTCCAAAGTCTTCATTTTGTTTTTCTTCAGCCATTCAGAGGTGGACTTGCTGGTGTGTTTTGGATCATTGTCGTGCTGCAGAACTCAAGTTCGCTTCAGCTTACGGTCAAGAAAAGATGGCCGGACATTCTCCTTCAGGATTTTTTTTAGTATACAGCATAATTCATGGTTTCATTTATTACAGCAAATCTTCCAGGTCCTGAAGCAGCAAAACAGCCCCAGACCAACACGCTAACACCACCATATTTTACTGTTGGTATGATGTTCTTTTTCTGAAATGCTGTGTTAATTTGACGCCAGATGTAATGGGACACACAGCTTCCAAAAATGTCAACTTTTGTCTCGTCACTTCCAAAAGACAAGACAAGTCAAGCCTAATGTTTTTAAAACTAACTAAGGGAATAGCTCTGTGATTAAATATTTGAACAGTCATTATACAGATTGTAAACTCTACGTTGTATAAAACGGTTGCAGTATGCTATCATTGGAAAACTAAAAGTTTTTTTTTCTTGACAAGGCTTCACAGTATTGTAAGAGGCAGTTTACGCACCGGAGGCAGTGTTTAATCCTTTCATTCAACACCTATGAATGATCGTTCAAAGGAGTGCCTGAAGAGGGTTATACACTAAGCTAAAGACAACTTTTATGTAATTAAAGAGATGACTGTTAAAAACAATTTAAACATCTTAACAAATGCATTCAAATCAAATGTGAAATTCACATCAATGTGTATTTACATTTCTGTATTTTATTTGTGTATAATCCACGTTAAACCACACAAATATTTTTGCATAAGATTTAGATTACTAAATACTTGGTTTCTAATGAGTTATTAAAACATTACAAAATAAAGTCCAAAGATGTACAGAAAGTGAAGTTGAAGATGGAAGATGAGATTTTGATTGGTTTGGATTTTGATAATATCAATATTTAGACTGTGTTTATGTGGTAACCTCAGGTTTAAAAACAACAACCATAAGATGGTCCAGCAAACCATGAATCTCATCAAAACTCATAATGGAAAGATGTCATAAAGTAATTATGACACATGATCCAAAACAGAAATTAAACCATGTAAGATGTGGAATCACAAAATGTCCCATTGTAATGAGATGCCTTACTTTGTTAACTGCATAAGTTTGGCATAGACTTTTATTTTACATCTGTGACCCTCGACCACAAAACCAGTCATAAGTAGCACGTGTACATTTGTAGCAATACCCAACAATCATAGATCACATGTTCCATAAAGATATTTTGTAAATTTCCTACCGTAAATATATCAAAAACGTTATTTTGTGAGTGGATGAAGTTGCAAAGGACTTCATTTGAACAACTTTAAAGGTGATTTTCTCAATATGTAGATTTTTTATTGTACCCTTAAATTTCAGATTTTCAAATAATTGCCAGCCAAATATTGTCCTATTTCAACAAATTGACCTTTATGACTGGTTTTGTGGTCCAGGATCACATTTATGCATTTTGCAGATGCTTTCATCTAAAGCAGGGGTCACCAATCCTGCTTCTGGAGGTCTGGTGTCTCTGCAGAGTTTAGCTCCAACCCTAATCATACACACCTGAAGCAGCTAATTAAGGTCCTACTAAGCATACTAGAAACATTCAAGAAGGTGTGCTGAGGCAAGTTGGAGCTAAACTCTGCAGAACACACAGGCCTGCCAGGAACAAGTTTGAAGACCCATGATCTGAATCAACTTACATATGCATATACTTTTATTAGTATGTGCATTCGCTAGAGCTGTGACGTGGTGAAGTCCAAACCGCGTGGTGAAGTGCGAACCGCGGTGGTGAAGTGCGAACCGCGGTGGTGAAGTGCGAACCGCGGTGGTGAAGTGCGAACCGCGGTGGTGAAGTGCGAACCGCAGTGGTGTGCACGTCACAAACTATGAAAAATAAAAATTACAATCATGCCCAGCAAGATGTGTTCAAGTTCGTGTGAACGCTAATGGCCAGCAGACTAGTGCGCTTTTTGCAAGGGGAGGCAACTGATGTCAGCGATGACCCGCTGGCTTGGGGGCGGAACAATGAGGCAAGATATATTTTTACTGTGAAAAAGTATCAATCTGCACTACCAATACAAACAACATCAGAATTTGTTTTCAGAGCGGCTGGAAACATTATAACCCCAAAAAGATTTCTCACTTGAACCGAGTGTTGTTTTAAGTCCTAAAGCATGCACATAGGCGCTAATTCCGTGGGTGCTCTGGGAATGGGCCCGAGCACCCAACAAAATGGCCAAGCACACTCCTCATTTGCTTCCTATTTCGCGTCTAAAACCACACGGAAAATGTGACTGCGCCGCTATCCTCCTTTCAAAGCATGTGGGTGCTCCAGAGCGTCTGTCGTTGCTAAGTAATCCAAGCATTTCTTGACGTTGTGACGAGCACCCACCGGCGGAAAAAGTAACCAGCGCGTATGAACACGTCACGCATGTTTGTTAAGAAATGCACACACACACACACACACACACACACACATATTCTGTAAGTTCTGGGAAAAACGCCACCATCATAGCCCTAGCGTTCGCTGGGAATTAGGGATGCACCAAAATAAAAATTCTTGGCCGAAACCGAAAAAGAGGAAACCAAGGCCGAAAAAAACGAAACACCGAAATAAATTATGCCAATTATTAGTACAAATGCATTTATGGCTATCACTGTGTACTAACTTTACTAGGGGTGTGTGACGGATCACAAAACTCACGGTTCGGATCACATTACAGTTTTTAAGGCACAGATCGGATTATTTTTAAGATAAGCAAAAGGGGGTGGGGAAAATCTAATAACAAATAAAGAAATTGAAAAAAGTATTTTATAAAAAAGAACAAAGTTGCACATTAATAAGGGCTAACATTAGCATTAGGTACAGAAATCAAATTAAATGACTTATAACACTGTCTTTATTGTATAAATTAAATATATTATTATTTTTAGAGCTACAGAATTTGTTTGCCTGTTTGCATCTCACTCGTGTGTGCACTATTGAGGGCACTTAAACGCGCGCACACAGAGACCTAGGGCAAATCCCAAACAGCGCAGCATGCAAACATTACGTTGTTTTTCATTGCTTTATTCGGCCAATGTATGTTAATGGACTACAGTATGAGACACATTTGCGCGACTTTCTCTAAAGTTTACACATCAAGATTTCTGATCTTTGAAGGGCATACTCACTGTGATGATCACGATGTGCGTACAGACAACTGCTCACTTTAGCGCCTTTTTTAGTTTAAATACCACACCACATACACGTTGCTTCAGACATGCACGTGCAGGTCGCGATTTCTGTTTGCGTCATCACAACATTTCGGCCGTATTGTTTCAGTGATAAATGTCTTTCGACCGAAAACCAAAAACGCTCTTTTGGGCCATTTTCGGCCGAAAATTTTCGGTGACCGAATATTCGGTGCATCCCTACTGGGAATGAAACCCACAACCTTTGCATTACTACTGCAGTGCTCTACCAGCTTAGCTTTGGGAACACAAGCAAGCGTAAAGTTTGTGTTCAGTTTATCTCCGCTCATAAATCCCTAGCCCTAAGCATGAGCGATCACAATGTCAGGCACCACAAATAAATTAAACAATTACCAAACCCTATGTGAATCTCTGCAAGATGATGAGTCAAGTAAAATATACTCTAAGCAGAGGGTTTTCCCTGCACTAATCGTGCTTTTTGCAGGCAATGTTCAGCTCTTGACATGTGGCTCTCATTCCCACCCAAGCCACCCTCAGCACGGGTGCCAAAATCTAAAATTGAAGCCATAACTGAGCAGGCAAAACAAGCCAAAGCACATTTAGCCCGGCTGGGGGAGACAAGTTTCAACTGTCCATAGAAATGAACTAAAACACTTAAAATATGATGACAGTAGCACAAATCACAAAAACTAAGGAGTATTCATCACAGCCCATTAAATTAAGTAAAAAAAACTTACAGTATAAAACCTAAGACAAATTTGTCCTTAAACATTACCTCTGATTGAGAGCAGCACAGGAAGAGAGCAATCACTTTGAGAGCGTGCCTTGGGTTCACCAGGTTCATTTTGAGGGGAATTTGAGTCCTGACCCCTCCCCCCACCTCTACACCAGACTAACTTTTGAGTTAACTAAAAAGTAAACTAACTCATCTTTAGTCCCCATCACCAGTATTTCAAAATCTGAGACGAAACAGAATGGGAATGTGATTGATGTGAAATCATCGATGGCAAGTGTGAGTATGGAAAGATGTCATCCATGTCAACCAATTACTTTTTATGCTTTTTAACAAGAGGATTAACCTTAAAACACATACCCAGACATTCGTTCCAAGCCATCGTAAGGGGACTGATCCAACTTTGGCTTTAAACTAGACACAAAGCAAAGCTAGAAATGTTCAGTCCATTATTTTGATTTAAAGCAGCAATTTAACATTTTAGAAATATATAACATTCAAATTCACAAATGTTTTGATATAAAAAGCATCCAAGACCTCAGTCCTGTCTTTGCACTACCTTTGTTTAACATCAAAAATAGCCAGGGATTACATACTTTATTGGCAGGCTTACTTCACTCGGGGTGCACATGTGGCCAGCACTGCCCCCGACAGCCCAGATGTTGTTTTTAATGTGTGCGTGGAGAGAGCGAACGCTAAGCCTAGCATTGCATCTCCACATGTCTTTGTTCCCACCAAGGCTGCACTCCTTTTATACATTACATATAGGCACTACTGAGACTTTTAGTACTACTAACAACGACATCAACTTCTAAAACTGACCCATAACTTCTGACACACCCCCTTGGAAACATCAGGTAACCCCAAACAAGCCCAATTTTATAGAGCTTCCTCAAATTTAATTAAACCAAAAGTCATTCAGGCAACTCACGATTTTGAAACTATGCCTTTTTGCACCTCCCTAATTGACCTTCTACTAATAAAATAATACGTATTTTTCAAACATCCCCTTAAAAATATCAGGTAACCCCAAATCAGCACAATATTATAGTCTTCCCAAATTTGATTAACCCAGAAGTCATTCAGGCAACCCACTACTAGTTATTTTCAAAACTATGCCTTTTTGCACCTCCCGAATTGACCTTCTTTAAAAATAATAATACATCTTTTCAAACACCCCCTTAGAAACATCAGGTAACGCCAAATCAGCACAATATTATAAGGTTTTCCCAAATTTGCTTAACCCAGATGTCGTTCAGGCAACTCACGACTAGTTGATTTTTAAAGGTCTCGTTCTTTCTGTGTTTTTGAAGCTTTAATGGTGTTTACAGTACGCAATATAACATGTGTTCATGTTTCATGTGCAAAAAAACACAGTATTTTTTTAGGGATGTCCCGATCCAATCGTCCGATTTCAATCGGGTCTGAAACTACGTGATCGGGCCCGATTTCCGATCACGTGGTTTCAGACGTTACCTCCCTATCAGGACTCGGATACATGGGTTTAATTTGGGCCAGGGCCGTCCAATCGTTTTTGTCACCATGTGCTCAGTTAATATACATCGGTACGCAGCTCCGCGTCTCACTCAGAACCTTAAAAACGCGACATTACACATTATGCCGATTATGCTTAATAAACTGATAATGGGTGGGGTCATGTAAATGTGTAAAACGATTTTCCTTTATCGGGGAAAGCTCATAAACGGCGTAAGCAAAAACCGATCGACAAAGGTAGTTTTTTGCTCATTTCGCCGATTTCGCGTGGCATGTAAACACCTTAACCGGCTTTCTTACGGTTTTGTCCATGTGCGCATGTCTCCGCGTATAAAAGATAAATGTCACACACGGAAGTGAGCGCAAACTAAGTAACGCATAAAAGTCTCCACTCGACTAAAGCAGTTGGCAGAGAAACTGTTGAAATAGAAGCTCATGTTACATTTACAGGTTCTACAGACAAGAGAAGAGATACAACTGTATAGCTTAAGACAGATATGCCGTTGGCTTTTTTAACGACTATTATGTAGTATAGGTGGTAACGTCTCTGCCTGCGAGAAAACTGATAATTCTTCAAGTCCCATGTAAACACAGTTGTCTGCATAGCCGGCTTATTGATTTGCGTGTAAAAGTTTTCTATAATAAGCAGATTTTTGATAGTTATCTGCTTATTCTGTGCATGTAAACACACTCATTGTAGAGATGAGAGATAGAGAGAAAGGTAAGAATGGTGCCCACGTCGAAAAAACGTAATAGAAGTCTAGAAACATAGCCATGTCACTCATCTCATTACAATATGTTAACTAGATAACTGGATACAACTTATTGTATAGATTAATAAAATAATGTATTTTGATTATACAAATCAATTACGACCTAACTACAGTACAATGATCGTTTTTCTAACTGCTGACCAGCTTAGGGAATCTCTATGGCTAATTTATAAGATATATTGCTGAATCAGTATGTTGTTTTTCTTGTTAATTGAGTCTTTTTGGGTAGCCTATCTTATGCCTAGAATTAGTCAAGGAGGTTGAGTCTTATAACTTCCTTCAAAGTTTGATCAATTGTGCATAATGACATGTGCAACAAATGCATATAGGGCGTCAGACTCATAGATTTGCATAATTTAAAGTTCAGGTTTTAAAGTTTGGGTCAACCTGTGGCACAGCTTTAAAACTGAAACTTATAAAATCCTACCAGAGGTCCAAAATGTTATCCCTCGAACAAACCTGATCGGGACACCCTAGTATTTTTCACACAATTTACTTATTTCTATAGCGCTGTTTTCACTGTCGGGCTGATGTCTTCCTTGTTCTGTGAAGTAAAAAAAACTTATCGTATTCCTGTGGGTGGAGTTTAGTCAATAAACTGCTCTACTGACATAATTAAAGCAGGAAGTAGAGGGCTGTAGTCCAAATCGGCCGTTCGCTGTAGGCTTTGAAAGGCGAATTCTGTTAATGAAAATATATCGCCTGGCAGTGAACTTTGAGCTTCATCATTTTACAGATATTATTTACGCTATTATAGCAACATTACACACTAACTAAAGTATGTAAAAAATGGGAATGTGACCTTTAAACTATGCCTTTTTGCACCTCCCTAATTGACCTTCTTCTAATAAAATAATAGGTATTTTTCAAACACCCCCTTGAAAACATTAGGTAACCCCAAATCTACACAATATTATAGAGTTTTCCCAAATCTGATTAACCCAGAAGTCGTTCAGGCAACCCACTACTAGTTGATTTTGAAAGTATGTCTTTTTGCACCTCCATAATTGACCTTCTTCAAATAAAATAGTACGTCTTTTGCAAACACCCCCTTGGAAACATCAGTTAACCCCAAACCAGACCAATTTTGTAGAGCTTCCCAAATTAGATTAACCCACACAACCCACGACTATTTAATTTTGAAACTATGACTTTTTGCACCTAATTGAGCATCAATGTGCCAGGAGACACGGGGCATGAAGCATGCCTGAATAAAGATCTAATGCTGTGCTAAGTGAAGCAGAAGCAGAATAAGGCCAACGCTCAGAGATCCAAGCGGCTGAAACAAGCCTGGCAATCTCCTCATATCAGCCTCAGTCGGATGTGACAATCAGGGGAACCTAACTAGATGATTTTACGGTTCGGCTGCCCCGCCCCTCGGCCCTGCTCATCCACACTCATGTTCTGTTTACGCTTGGAGCGTCGGGGTGCCATCTTGGGCACAACTCACATCTATTCCATCTGACTGCTCGCCTCGCCAAACTCTCACGCATGTGGACATGGACTCGAACATGAGGGCAATGCGACAAACCTTTCGATCTAGAGGGAGGCCTGCTTACCGGAAGCACAAAAAAGGAGTCCACGCTTCCCACCAGGAGCACAGAGGAACCGAAAGTAGTGGTACAAGTGGAGGAAAATGAGTTACATGGCTGTGGGTGAGATGTTATCAAATAAGAATGAAAGCAGTTGGCGCTGGTCCCGCCGTGGCTCTGCCGTCATCGCCGCGCAGGATAGATGGAAGTGAAAAAAACATGATGGCGCTCCACATCACCTCAGAGATATGAGTTTCTCGGTCATGGCTGGCTTATCTCAAACATCTGAACAGCAACAGGAAACAATAGCACCCTAAAAATCGACACTGAGGGAGAAAGACGACAGAAAACACATAGGAAGGAGGGCACAGCAATTCTTTGGGCCGTAGTTTTATAAAAAACGATTAGGCCTATAAAAATGATAACTTCTAATTATATATTAGTCATCATAAATAATAACTGTGTTTAATACAAATTACATACAAATTATTTTGGTGATCCCTTCCTATCACCCTATATAATCCCGAGTGACTGTAGGCGCGAATAGTTCCAGCCTGATTTCACGAGAATTCGTATGTATTTTACAAGTTGGCTGAATTGTATTCATTAAGTGAACAATACAAAAAAATACAACTATTGTAAAAAAACAATAACGAAATCCCACCCCTAACATCGCCGCTAACACCAACTTCAAATGGGCAAAAGGAAATCGTACAAAAAATGTACGAATGTTGTTGTACGAATTAATACGAATAAGCCACAGATACTGCACAATTAATCTCTTTTTAACACGTTTATTCATAATAATGGAAGTGTTGTAGTATTTTTACGACGCTCACATGCAGCGTTATAGTGTAGTCATCCGTATATAAAGGTTTAAGAGTCATGTGATGTTCTTGAGGACTAATTTTCATGAAGCATTAAACATGCCTACGTACATTAGACTGTTTAGACCTTGCTCATTCAGATAGGTTTACTGATAAATCCTGTGGGGTACATAAAATGCCTCTGATTGGCTAATGCATTCACACTCAACCAGGGTTATTATAGTAAACGAAAACTGAAACTATTAGTGAAAAAAACATTTCGTTAACTGAAATTAAATAAAAACGAAAGTTTAAAAAAAAGAACTAAAACTAAACTGAAAAAAAAAAACTAAATAAAAACAAAAACAATATTATTGTAGTTAAGTTGTTTTTATAAAATATAAATATATATTTTAAACGATAATAACCCTTCATTCAACGAACATGTCTGTGATTGGTTTGGATGCTTACCAGATTTAAAACAACTCATCCTATATGTAAACCATTTACGCAACTGGAGTAGATCTATAATGGATTGGCAAAAATATAAACTATACATTTAGTAAACGTTTGAACAGTTATGGCAGGTGTTCTTAAACTTTTTAGCGTGCAGCCCCCTTGTAGGGTGCATCTCTTTCCACAAAGAAAATCCATGACATAAAACCATCTCAAACTTGAATTTAAATTAAACAAAACATATTAAATGCTACAATGTGGTGCTATTGGTTGGTAACTATATTTTTTACAATTAATCATTTTTATAAAACGTCATATAACTAGGGGCACCCCTAGCACCATCTCGCAACCCTCAGTTTGTAATATTATTGATAATTATTTTTTAATTAATTTAATTTTTTTTTATTTTAATGAATTGTGGACCCCATAATGTACCGATATAGAAAATCCGTAACCTATACCGACAATTTCTGAATATTTTTAGATTTATATTGTTTTATTCACATTATTTTATTATGCCGCACAGTCAATATGATACCACACATAGAAATGAAATGTTTGATAGTAAGGACAAAAAACTGCTTTGATTGTGAATTGGCATATAAAAACTAAATTTAATCAAAAAATAACCTCTAGCATTATATGCTTCCACGTGATACCTATAATTTATTTTATATGCTTATTTGGGAAATATGTGCATTTCTACCTCTGAGAGACAATTTACCTGCTTTAAAGTAATTATTAACACAGACTATATTTGCACTCCTTTTACCCTTACGCCGTTTATCTTACATCTCTGAGATTTTCCGGAAAAACACCCCTGAAAAAGTCAAGTGCTGCCCTTTAGCAAACAACCAACAACCTGTTTCCTAAACTTCCCATGCTGACACTTTTATTGAGGCAAAATAGCCGCCCAAGATTTGCAACTCTGACTATTTTCGACTATTTTCACAATGATTAGTGTCAGGCTGACAGAGTGCAGCAGTCCTGCCCTGCCCCGGCCAGAACGGTAGTCTAGAATACTGAGAGATTCATCTTTCAGCAACCTCAAAAGCAGCCAATCGCATCGCTCTAGCCCCGGGGCTGGCCGCAGCCAACCAATAGGAGGAGCCGTTGTGCGTCACCTGACACAATGTGCCTCTGTCCATCAACTCAGTCATATATAGCCCATTCCAGCAGCCTGAGACGAGGCTGTGGGTGTGTGTGGGACCGGCTGAGGACTCTGTGTACCTACAGATTTGCTTTGTGACTGATTGCGTGTGCTCGCGCATGGGCTCGAAGGTGCGACTGAGCGTAAAAATCCACAGAAGAAAAACAGATATTTCTGGAAGTTACCACCTTTTGTACTTAACGTTTTGGAGCCTACTTTTTTTAGTAAGAAAAAATGCATTTTTGCATTTTCCCTATGCTCACGTTTTTGACAGAACCCGAGAATCCTTTAGTGACCGTACATTGGGGGCGGTAAGTATTGAAAACTCATCTCACTTCCTAAATCAGCTCTTCTTTTAAATTCTACTCCTTTGTTGTGGCTTTAAAGTGGGGTTGAAGGCATAGACGTGCCGTGTGCGGCAGAGTTCATTCAGTACGTTTCACCGCTATGTCCCTGTTTGCATTTCTGTTATCTAAGTTGTGAATGAGGGCTTACTCTTTTCACACGCAAAGCTCCCGGGGCCAGACCGCGTCCAGACAGCTGTCTGAGAGACAAACCGCGATGATCCCTATTAGTTCCACTATTGCCGCTAATAGTGAAAAACTATTGGGTGGTGTTTAGCAGCAGTTTTTCATGGCCTTGTGCTAGTTGGACAGTTTCTCCTTTACGGTCTGCTTGAGCTTTGGAGCTACCCATGCGGGTCGGTGCGTGTGGAGGGTACGACGTGTTAAAGAGGATGAGTGTGTGTGAGTGTGTGTATGGTGGTGGTGGTGGGGGGGTTAAAGGCAGACAGTGGGACAAAGCGACAGACCCCCATCCAGACAGATTAGGTCAACCTTCATCCAGACCCAAAGCCATACGGGTCAGGCGGTTGCTGAGAGCGAGCGAGAGAGAGAGAGAAAGAGAGAGAGAGAGAGAGCAAGGGGGCCCCTAAGGGTTAGAGGTTGCGAGACTCATGCTCTCAAAAATAAGAAAAGGCGGAGGGAAGAGTTCACAGTCCGTTTGTTTCTGTCTAATATTTCTGTACAGCATGAAGGTGGACTTCTCACTCTTTTGGTTTGCGGTGGAACGTGAGAGCCGACAGATCCGTGCGAGGCAAAGGGGTGCAGCGAGTTCATTTTAACTGCTAAAACAAGAGGGAGGGGAACAGGCAGAGTAAAGGTCTGTAATTATGACAAGGAGTCTGTGTTTTTTATTTGTGCGTCTGTGTGTGTATGTGTGTGTGCATTTGTGTGTCTGTGGGTGGGGGTCAGGGTTGGAATGTATTGAGTGACAGCACACTGCAAAAAATGTCCCAATCTGTATTTCTTTCTTGTTTTTAAGTAAATATATCTATAAAATGTCCTTAATAATAAATCAATTAAATTAAAGCAATTTTTGCACAATGTGTGTTAAAATAAGTTTATTTTTCCATCCCATTGGCAAATAAAAAAATAAGCATATGCGCAAAAAATTGCATTACAAAATTTTAAAAGTTCGTACACAATCTTGCATATTAAGAAAATATATTTAGTTTTAAAGACGTGCATGGGACATTTTAACAGAAAAATAAAAGAAAAAAATGTTTAACATTAACATTTTGTTCGCTACAAATTCTTTTTATTCTTTCTTTACACAATGCGTTTGTCCAAAGGTCCTAACCCATAAAGCAGTTTGACAGAAAGCCAGACGGCATTTCTGAAAAACAAGACACACACTACTTGTGCAGCATGACACATCTTAAACGTTATTTAGTCATCACAAACTAGTTTAACAAAACGCAAATGGACAACTTTTTTTTTTCAAAGTAATCAAACAAACCCGCAGTGCCGGTGTGATTTTTATCTATACAGACGAACCTGCCTGATGCAATAAAACGTCCAAGAATGTCCTGTTCAGGATACAGACTGTGCTTATGGCAGACGCTTTCAAATCCCAACATGTAGAGTCTTGTTCACTTGCACCAATACAGGCGGAAAAACAAACAGACACACACGCATGCACGCAAACATGCAACCCTTTCCTCTAACTCCTACCACTCGTACACAAAACATTTGACTCATCGGCCTTGAAAACGCCAAAGCTATGATAGACGCTTTGAATTACTTTTCATCACTAGTCCCACGCTGGACAAAAAGGATTCGCAGCCGCCAATACAAAGCTTGCGCGCACCCACTCGCTCAGCATGTGCAAGATTATCAGACAGTGCTAAGTCTGGGGGGATGGGGCGTAAGGGACGGGCGAGTGTGGGACAGGATATGGGACTCTTTGATGCGCCCGTGAGGTGGAGAGGACTGGTCTATAACAGGGGAAAAGTGCCCTAATCAGACCCATCGTCTAAAAAACACGCACCGGACTTCAAGCAGGACGCTGTAAAACCACCTCAGGCCGATATCACCTCGCTTCCTCCAATCACGGCTTTCTATTCCCCACTTTTCAATCTAATACGGCGGCCTAATCCATCTGCGGGAATCCTGTTCGCCCCCTCACCCCGGCTCTGATTACACACTAAACAGGAGAGAATAGGTCAGCCTATTGTATCAAGTACACCCGGCTTTAGATTACGGCACCCCGCGATCACAGATGCGACGTTGACGTCGTGGCCCAACGGCCGATTTCTTATTCCTGACAAGAAACGCAAATTGATACGGGTTAAAAAAGTGTAAACGTCGCACCGATTTTGGTTCTCTTTCAAGTGTTGCACAGTTACGGCACAGTGAAGGTGAAATTACAGGTCAACAATCAGAAACGTTTTAAATGGCTGTTTAGAGGTGCAAGTCGTACTTTAGTAGTTTATTGTCTTCTCAATTCGGGATCCTACAGGAATGTGTGAAGTTGTAAAGAAATCCCATGAAAGATCCGTGCCTGTCTAAAGTCACAGCAGGAAGAGTTCTGTTTTGGCTTACCATAAGTCCAAAATAAGTATTTGCTGTTGGATATTTAAATGTGCTCAAAGCGTTACTTTGACCTTTTCGTCAGGACAAATGTAGAAAAGCTTACGTGTGATGCAGAATCGAACAATGATGTTAGTTAAATTTGTTTTACCACGTTAAATGTTGAAAGTGGGGCATTGAATAGAAATGAAAAGAAACTCAAATCCCAGGGATTGCCTAAGATGTAATGCAAATCAGATAGGTAAGATTAAAACAATAAGCCATGAGAGGCTTTGCATTACAGTGATTTTCCAGAAAAAGTCTCCAGATAAAGCCGATTCAGACGGCTCATCCGAATTTACAGTCAGAACTACGCATATGAAATCGTTCGACAGCGAATATAAATGTGAATAATGCTTCCAGATTCATAAACAATACGTTTCATAACAATAACACTTTTAAAAGTGACCCAATGGTAGAGACGTATGATAAGTATGGGTTCGAGGCTGGCCTGCATTGTGCCCCATCATCTCTTTGCTTTTAAAACTAAATCAAAAACTCCAACTAGTTTATTATGCATTAAAAATGTTGTCAACGTTAACAAGAACGGGGGTTGACACAAAGAAAGCTGATAGACGTTGAAAAGAGAGAGTGCAGCCTCAGCAGTAGATAAGAACGCCAGGCCCAGCACGTAAGCAAAACAGCTAATACTCACAGAAAGAAGAGAAACGTGTGCATGTTTGGAGAAAAACGGCGAGAGAAAGATGAAAGAGTGTGGCTAAGAGTGAGAAAAAGCGAAGTACGTATGATAATGCTCTTAGCGCGCACAATGAGAAGAGAGTCATGGATGTGCGCTTAATGCTTTCTGCTCGGCCTGTCAGCCCACTCGCTCGCTCTAATCCACTGAGCTTTAGCTGCTCTTTGAAATGTGAATGGACGAGCATCCTGATTTCTTTAAGATCAATGTACAGTCATGTCAACGTCTTTCCACTAAACGCTAAATACTTAGGAAGCGCTTAAGTACTTTACGAATGTATCGTTAGCGACGTTTGCGTTTCATCCAAGCGTTATAACGAATTAGATCATGCGCAACGACAGGAGAAGGTCGACCCTGAGGGCACTGAGCGCGATGCATCAAAACTAGGACACGTCCGTTATTATTAACGAATCAACTCCGGTAAAAATGATTATAAGGCGAATCCCTCGCAGTGAAGATGTGGCGTTCGGCTGACTCGGTTGTTATTTATACGTGTGTTTTATGTTTGATGGATGTCATGGGATAACAAGCTGGCTCGATGATTGTCAGTGACAGCGCTGCGAGACTCGGCACATCATGCACAGACGCACACCCAACAAGGATACAGGAACATTCAGTACTTGCAATTGCACCAAAGCTCGCACGCATCAATTTTCCTCATTTCCACACGCGCATTAGCGAGATGTGCGAGTGTGCGTGGTGATAAAGAGAGCTCGGACGGAGATTAGCTTAAGTTTGAGGCGAACGCTGTGGCAGCGTGGCGTCTGCGAATCAGATTAAACCCAGATTAACCGCCTAAATCATGAGTGCGTGTGCGAGCGGTGAGGGTTTTTTTACACATCTTTGGGCAAAAACTAATTTAGCAACGTATCAACTCATCGAAATCACTTCACGCTTTACTAAGCTCCTAATACTTATTGTGGGAAAACAATGGGAGGTGGTTTTTGCAAATTTCAGCTCTCATGTTTCAGTCGCTAAAGTTGGAAAAAAGAAAAACCGATTTGCATTTCTCTAAAGAAATACCAGGGCTTCGAAAAGTATAGGGTTCAAAGGTTCAAATGTGCATGCGGACTGCATGCCAAACCTTAAAGATAACAATTAGGTATGAAAGTCATAAGTGACTTTTAAACTTTAATCCAGCATTTCTTCTGAAGTACACAATTTACTTTGCAAGTAAAAAATGCTGGTCCCTCTTTGTGCATTCTTCATTTCAAAGGTGTCTGTTTTTTGGCACGCACAATAAATAGGTCAATGTTTAAGTGTCTGTCTCTCTCTATATTGCAGAACTCTGACTGACAGAGAGACATGCTGATGAAGCAAAGAAATTCGGCTCTGACCCTGAACAATGAGCCTCCATGTGACGGGAGCAGACAGACGCCATCGTGGAAATGTCACGGCCAACATCAGAGACCCGACAGCCTCTTCTTTCATTTCTTAATCCAGGACCCTCCTCTCCTGTGTGCCATACATATTCAGCAGCTCAAGTCCTCACCATTCTAATGAGGGCGAGACCAGCGGGCTATGAAAGAGAGATACGGGGAGGTGGGTGGGTGCAGGGTTAAAAAGAAAAAGACGCTCTTTGAACTCCCGAAGAATGAGAGAGATGATGATGATGAATAGATGGATGGTTCAGAGAAGAGATCAGATTAGATGGACCTGATTCCATCTAGTGCTTATTGTAGATTGGGAAAACGTCCTGTTATTTACGTGGCAGATGCTTTATTCCAAAGCGACTTACTTATACATTTTTTTATCATCACGTGTGTTCCCTGTGTATCAGAAACCATGCGCTGTTAACGCAATCCTCTACTTCTGAGCTACACAGGAGCAGAGGAGTACAAGATTTATATTTCAACATTTTTTTGCTCTACAAAACACAGGCTGAAGTGTGTAATTTGTTGCGATGTTGAAATACTGTCTAGCTTAAAAGAATAGTTCACCCACAAATGAAATCGCTGTTGTCGTTTACTCACCCTCATGTTGTGACAAACATATGACTCACGTTTTTCTGAGGAAGGCAGGGGGTGGAAATTTATGTTCAAATTAAGGGATGCAATTAAAGTAAATGGGTCTGTCAGTCACTTACATTTTTTTGTTTTAGTAAAAGAATGAAGTTTTACAGGTCTGGAACAACATGACGGTGAATTAATAAATGCAGAGAGTAGTGTGGTGTCACAACAAACAGCAACACTTCAGTAGTCAATACTTTTAAAATCTTTTTTTTTATTATATTTTTGGCAATTTTTGCCTTTATTTAACAGTGAGTAAGGAGAGGACAGGAAAGTACAGGGAGGAGAGAGAGGTATAGGATAGGCAAATGCCCATGAGCTGGGAATCGAACTCGGGTCGCCAAAAGTGCGAAAGCATCACATGTCGGGGCGCTGCGCACTAAACCATCAGCTCCGACAAAATGCCACTAGGGATGGGACGGTATGAAAATTTCATATCATGATTATAGTGACCAAAGTTATCACGGTTATCAATATTATCATGGTTTTGTTAAAATGAGATGGAAATGTTCAAAAATAACTGATACACACACTAAAAACATTTTTTTTTTTTAAGTTATATTTTTGAAAATCACAATTTAATATTTCATGTCCCTGAAATTTCTGTGGTAAAAAAATATGTCTAATAAGTTTACCGTGAATGAATGCAATTCATTATCCCTTAAATGCCTTCTTGTGCAAAAAACTATGTTGCATGTGTGCGTCTGCGTCAAACTGATTCTGGCTGGACAGAATTTACAGCAAGTTTTCAAAATCACGGTAATCAAACACCGTTGTAATGATAATTAAATAGTAAACGATAATACTAACCGTCAAGACATTTTATCGTGGTTAATCGCGAAACCGGTAATCGTCCCATCCCTAAATGCCACAACTCTTAAGTGGTTCTCAAACTTTTCTGCAGGTGTAGGGTGAATACCTTTGCCCCCCCAAAAGAAAATGAATTACGTAAAACAATATGAAACTTAGAATTTGAATTAAACAAAACATTAAAAGTAGTGCTGTTGGTTAGTTTTTCTAAGGTTAAACTGCATATAATTTATAATAAATTAATGTATTTTTTTTTTATTTCATAAAACTTGAGCACCCCTGGCAATGGACATAAAAACCCTCGGGACACATATGACTAGGGCTGGGTATCGATTCGATTTCGATTCACAAGCTATCAAATCGATTCGATTTTGATTCTCGGTTCCAATTCTCGTGCCAATTTTTATACTCCATTTTCGATTCAACTCAATGAATATAGATTATTATATTATATTATAATATTATATTAGAATATATTAGAATAAAGACTGAATGAATGAATGACAGGCTCGCCTCTCGCTCCTTGGTAACATCGCGCAAGAAAAAAATAATGGTGACATCTACTGGAGAAAACTAGTAATTAGATTAACGCTAATCTTACGTTCAATGTTTGGGGAAATAAATATGGAAGAAAATCGATTCGTGGGCTTTGAGATCGATTTTGAATCGACCACGTTTTTTTGCCCAGCCCTATGTACGATATTTCCCCCTAGTTTTAAAAATAAAGATGATTCTTCAGGATGATTCTCTCGCTCTCAATCCCGTTCCCGCCAATGTTTTGTTTGTTACTTAGATTTGAGTGAAGTAACAATATACCAAATCACAAGTGAGCGTTATAAGGTAAATCACCTTTCGCGCATGCGCGTCTGGTTGAGCTTCAAAGGTTGTTAAAGGACGGGAGTGGGTACACCGTAGACCTGACAGCGTCAGCTTATACCGGAATTCTTTTTTTAATACATATGAAATAAGGAAATAGATAATATGAAACAGTAGGTGGCGGTATGTGCTCAAGTCACCAGTCCGCCAGAAAACGAAAGAAGAAGAAGCGTAGACCTGTCACTGCGTCGTGCAGTGCTGCGTCGGCACAAGCGTTCATTTTACATGCTTTCAGATATTACCAATTTGAATATCTAAGCACAAGAAGACAAGAAACAGATTTAATTACACGCTGTTTGAAAGTTATGTGTGTGCAACCATCTGACACGCATGCTGGTAATGCCGCATCTCAAGGCGTCAGTTTATGTTTTCTTGCGTGTGTGAACTGACTTTTTTTTTTCCAAAACAAAAATGCAGTAATTTCCCTCGTAAGACTACTCTGTTTTAAGCTGAATTTTGGATCCTGTACTCTTATGCTGACAAAGAAAAAAGCATTCACAATTCTACTATATTTAAAATTACTGTATTGAGCATATATAAAAATTATCATGCCACAAATTAAGAAAATAGATAGAAAATAAAAATTGTTTTATAAAACCAAAAATATCAAAACATGGCAATGTCATAGATCCACGGTAAAATGCGCATGTTGGGCAAAATGCTGTTTGTTCGGGCATCCCGACCACTCCGACACAGCAACACTGGCTCAACCAATGGAATTTGGGGCGGCACCTCCCATTTGTCTCACCAATGGCATATGGAGGGTGGGATATGTTTAGAAAAATGGCTTGGAAACTGTTCGCAACTCCATCTGGTAGCGCTGGTGGTGCAGAAATTACACACTTGAGCTTTAGTGTTTATTACTGCTTGTACATGAAAAGAGAGAGAAAATCATAGAGTATAAGAAAACGGCAAAAAGACAGCAGACAGGCAGACGCGAAGATACAAAGTAATGACTACATTAGATGAATAGTGTTTTGAAGTGGCAAAGAAAGCAAGCTAACCTGCTCTTTTAAAGATACATTGGCATTATATTAAGCATCCTGCTTTCTAGATATAGGCACGGCATTGAACCAGCCGTGGATTACTACCAATGTTTCAATACCTGATTTCACTTAGATCAGGAGCTGTTTTTAGACATGCTGCATTATAAAATCATCTTTTATTATACATTTAATTTTGTATTAATCTGTGTTACCAAAAATAAGTTGAAAGCCTCAAAAACGCAGAAGTTTTAATTCAAGCTAAACCCTATTCAGGCCATATCTGCCTAAATGAATGCTGAAGTACTGTGAAATCGGTCATTTTCATCACTCCTACACTTTTGTAAAAGTGGAAGAGATGTGCCGGAGGTGTATTTTACCCTCTTCACACACAGCTAGCAGCGGGAGGCAGGAAGCGCGACCTGAAATGCATGCTGGACTCGTCATCAGAACGGGGGTCGGTGCGTTCCCATTCGACACCCTTTACAAACCAGATGTTTCACGGCCTGGATTTGGTTATTAGAGCCGAGCAATAGTGCACTTCGATTTGGAGCTGTAAGCGTGCACACTTCAGATGAATGAGCGAGGTCAGGATAGCGTGCTAATGTCTTTGAATTTTTAATAGGAGACTGAAGGACTCTGATAGTTTGCTCTTGAGGGCTCTCCGGGGAAAAACGGCTTCACACACGCGCGAACGCGCATGCAGTCGGCCCATGTGTCGGCCATTGTTGGTGTGACTGTGAGCAGGTGTGTGGAAGGTGATAAGAGAGACGTGCTGTGGGGTTCACCAGGGGTGGGGAGTCGCAAACCCACACACGCGCAGACCACCAACCGTTAAACTGAAACCAGGTGCAGTTTCAGCGAAGAGCTATGCGAAGAACGCAACATTGCTTTCATTCATTTACGTTGTATATTTTGTCAGTAAGTGTGTTCCCTGGGATCGAACCCATGGCCTTGGGGCATTGCAAATGATTGCAGTTAACACATTTAAGGATATAGAAATGTGTTTTCTTTGTGCCACGATGCTGACGACGACTCGTGTGCATCCGTATCCGAAAGAACCGCTTGGACTTATATTCTCTTTTCATTGTCATGCCCTGCATGATATTCTAATCGGGGATTTTCGAAATCCCTCAACAAACTCAACCCTCTTGATTTCCATGCCAGAAGAGCGGAGGGGGAGAGACACGCAGAGAATGAAAGAGAGCGTATAGTGCGCTTAAAAGTTGCCAGGATTGGCTGTGTAGTTCGGAGGAGCAGTCAAATGGGAGCGTGCATTAATAATGCACGCCTGCCTCAAAGAGTTCGCACACAGGAAACACAGAGAGTTCAGATCAGGGTAAAGAGAGCCGTACTGGAAAGAGAGAGAGAGAGAGAGGATCAGAGAAAGATTATATTTAAGAAGTACAAGTCAGGAAACACCATGGATTTTAACCATAGATCTCATGCCTTAATGTTTTTGCTTAAGTCCTTTTACAATTAATGGTGTTATAAAGAACAATTCATTATATAAACTAGAAAATGATATTAGAGGAATAGTTCTGTTAAATATATAAATACTCTTACAATTTACTCACATTCATGCCATCGCATATGTGTAACTTACTTTCTTTAGTTCGACACAAATTAATAATTTTTATATTAAAATGCAGTCGTGTTATCTTCTCATACAGGGTTCGACATGGTGAAGCTCCATAATACATACACAGTACATTGCTTATTAAAGTAATTAAAAAATGCCTCCGGTGGGTTTATACACGTGACCCTGAGTCAATATTAAAAATATCAAGGTTATACAAAACCATGAATCACAAAAAAGACTTTAGATGGGTTTCACATGTCTTCTAAAGCAAAATGAAACATTTGTAAGAGAAAGATGATTCATACTTATTTAAACGCCCATTGAACAAAAGATGTGTCACATACCAATGTATACAGTATGAAACGAAACACGCATGTGGTTTGCATGTTCAGTTTGGTTAACCAACATATACACCTAACAGCTATCTAGCAATGGTTTAAATTCAATTTTCATAATTTAATCTAAAATACATGAAAGTTGGTTGAATGAGAATGCACTTTAATTCTATTCCAAATATAACAAAGTAAAATGCTCCAATAACTTTAACATGGTGCTAAGGTTGCGTAGCTTGGGAATTTTGGAAATATTCCAAGTTGGAGACTTAAGGAATTAAAGGAAATGAATTGTAAAATTTCAGTAATTTTTACAAACTGCATCACATACAAACATTAGCTTCCTCGACATCTGACTCGACTTTATTCGTGTGCCACAATTCCCATAAATCCTGGTGTAATTTCCATGGAAAGTTTCCAAAATTCCCAGTATTTTGCAACTCTATAAGCCACTGATAGACTAAAACAACCCTTACATCAGGAGATTTTACATCGCTGTTATACTCCAGATCTTGGAGCTTGATCCAAAACGCACCTGGTGCCTTCTACAGGTCTACACATAAAGAGCCATTGTCCTACATGGTCGTCTGGTCCCTTGGTGAACATTCAACGCTGTCGGTGAGTTTTAAACTTCTGTAGCAAACCATCGACCGTTGACTGTACCCTGAGGGTCGCCAAAAACAACGTAAACGGAGCGAATCCTGAGCCGCTTCTGGAAAGAGCATGACGGGTAATATAAGCCCGCTAATGACTGCAATAAACATTCATTGCTGTCGGTGGGTTTAAAATGGACACAACTCACTGATCAATGAATGCAAACTGCGGTACAAGAACCTCAGTCAAACGCCCGGAGGAGCTGTCCGTCTAATGACAGGATTTCGGAGAAGTGCTCGGACAATAGAGTCCTATGCGTGGACTGCAGTGTATGAGCGATGATCGATGGGAGCAGTTTATCAGGTAATGTAATTGCACCATCCATTCTGTGTCAAAAAAATCTTTCCGTATAAGATACGATACTTCTAGGATTCTTTAGTATTTCTATACATTCATGACAATGTAAGAGCTGGTGTTTAAACTAATCCTTAAGAGTGAGTATTGAATGCATGCCGTTTGTATTACGAACATAAATTATGCTTCAAACTGTGTCTCTTGGATTTGTTTTTCCAACTTATCTTTTTTATTTTTTATCTGGCAGAAGAGTATAGTTTCATTAAACAAGGAATTTTAGGTATATCTTTTTGGTCCTGCTCTTCTGTAGCGATGACAAAAAAATCTACTTTGATTGATTCAAAAGTTGAAAAATACATTTTTGATTTTGAAAGTGGGTGAGGGGGCATGATTGGGATTTTGAAAAGTGGACGGCATGTCTCACCGTCCCCAGTGGGACCATATTGGGGATGTGATGCCAACCACCTAGCAATGCCACTGCACAGGGGCGGTAAGTTTTGCAGGGCAAGCACAATGTGCATCCTCCACAAAATGTAAAAAAAAGATTTGTATTCTCCCAAGGGCCTCTTTACACCTGGTCACTTCATGTGTTTTCTCTGATCGGATAGATATCTGACTTGTTAAAACTCTTGAATTTACATTTGGCCACATAAATGCACCTTGGCAAAACGAATATGAATCCGATCTTCTACTCCCGCACAAAATGAAAATACACTATTAATTACTTTGCTTTAAAAAATGTAAGACGACGCTTATGCAACAAAAAGCAGCACTTACTGTATGCTGTACTGTATGTTGGGCAGGGACATGCGTCTCCTTGCTCGGCATGAGCTTGAGTCCGTCTCGAAATGTTTCGGAGGGCATTTACACGCATGAAGTGACCAGGTTTAAAGAGGCCCTAAGAATCTCCCCAAGAGGACATGAAATCCCATGAAGAATTAACCTTGCAGAACTTTATTTTTTTATTTTTTGCAGAAGCAGAAAAGACGGCGATTCATATGTATTTTACGAGAATTCATATTAATTCATACAACTACATTTGTACATTTTGTAAGATTTGCAGGGTGTTTTTTTTATGATCGCCAGTGATTTTTATCATCAGTGATGCGCGGGTCAATGTATAAAAAACCCGCGCCCAACCGAGGTTTTCAACTAATCCCGCACGCAACTCTGACCGCAAAAAAAATATTGTGCCCACTTCCTGGCCCGCATTTCTTAAAAGTAGTGATTTTCTAAAATAGTTAATTGTCATCTTTATTTCAAACGACCCGACCGACTGCGACCCGAATATCATTAAAAATATTTTTGGATGACTCGTAACCGATCAACCCGCGCATTACTGATAATCGTACGTTTTTGCATGCGGCATTTATACAAAGTAGCCAACTCATAAAATATGTACGAATTCTCGTGAGATCAGTCGGGAAAAGGCCAATGAGAAGAGCAGATGTTGCAAGCCAAATTCAAACTTTTTTCCTGCATGAGCAACCCAGTTAAAAGCGTCACAGCATGTGCGCTAACCACTATAACCAAATCTAAAAAACACTGAAAGTTTATATAACAAAGCTCACCATTGCACCGTAATTAAATAGCATTTTTTCCTGTCCTCGGATAGCCGAGGGTTGTGCTTTGGCTGACCTCTGGCTCTGACCTCTCAGCTTATTCGTACTAAAATCTAAAGCAGATCATAAAACCCCACAAATACAGACACCACTGAGAAGCTAAGGGACACCTTTTCAACACTCCTTTTTTCAATGTTGACCTTCTCGCACAAGCGAAAGAAGAAACAATCTGCACACTCCCTTCTAGAAAACCCTGTTTCCCCTTTTTCAGCAGGAAGTGCGATAGAATCATCTGGAAACAATCCCAGCGTAATTGCCCCGCTTAGTTTGCTTTACGTGCTGGGAAATTTTTAACACATTGACATTTTCCAGTCAGCCTAAACCAAGCTTTCGTTTTCATTTTTTTCCTTCTCCCCAGTCTTGCTTGTTCTTTTCTGTATTTGTCTTTTACAGTGGAAAGCGTCTGAGGTGAGCGGGGGACACGACTGGGTTCGTGTCTCTCTGCCGCCCATATGGAGATTTTACTAGGGTGACCAGACCAAGCTGGCGCTCTGTTGCGAGTCTGAGAGGAGACCTGACTCACTGGCCTATAATAGCATTAAAGCCCATAGAATGCAAACAAACAAAGTCTGAAGAGAATGTACCGACCACAGTCCTCGCCTCTTATTGAGTTCGTTTTTCAACCTTAAATTAGCCGGTTGGTGCAGAGTGCAATGCACACTTGCTAGAAAGATTTCAATCCAGACTAGGGCAACAAGATGTGCAAAAGTATGCATATAACAACAGTTTGCAATTGAATGATTATAAACGAATGATATGAATGATAACACAAAGTAGAGTTTTCCATTGTACGTGTAATGCAGTTTAAACAGCAGAAATAAAAAGTTTCACTAAAAAGTTACTTTAATTTTAGCATTTGCAAATTTGCATGCCGCATTCTGCTTTAATGACATATGCACTTGAGCTGGTATAGGTTCTGCATTTAACATGACACGAAGGCTTAAAATATGAAAATTAAAGGAACTCAATGTGTGGCTTTTGCACTTTTTAAAGCACACTTGTACATATGAATACTCTAATTTATCGTAGTTTCATTTAGCTATAATATAGTAAGTGAAAAATCTAACTGAATAAATGCTTAGGTTCTTATATGATTAGTCGATGAATCGATAATTGTTCAAATATAATTTGCTTTATATAAAGCTTCTGTTTTCAATGACATTTGTATGATATGGGCTACATAATGCAAAGGGAAAATGTAGGGATGGGTCTGTCACATAAATGAGTGACTAATGCTGGTTACATGCCTTTATACCGCTCACCACACAAGCTGATGTTACAGTAAGTGACAGCGGGAACAGTGTGACCCACTTCTGTTTGACCTGGAAGCAATCCTGCAGCCTGATCCCGGTAAACACAGCAAACATCAAGCAAAGTATGCTTGAAGCATAAAAGAAAACACTGCATCAAATCGTCAAAACAGGTTTGCTGTATGATCGAAGTGGAGTCCAAAAGACATTTTCCATTGTACATGTAATGCAGTTTATCATTTAAACAGCAGAAATAAAATTTTCACTAAAAGTGTGCATAAATTACTGAATTTTGGTATTTGCATGTCCATTTTTTGCTTTAATGACAGCATGCACTTGAGCTGTTATAGGTTCTGCATTTAGCATAATGATCTGTGTTACAGTACCCCTGCAAGAATGTCCCATTATACATCGTATATACTTAAATGAATGTGAAATTGAACTTGATCAAGAAATGATGAAAAGACTCTTAACTATGTGTTTACCTTGTTTATGTGCCTTTTGCAAAGTTTAATTTAAAGGGATTATTTACTTTAGTTTACTCACCCTCATGTCGTTTGAACCCCCAATGTCTTTCTTTGTTCTTCAGAAACCAAACACAGATTTTTTTTATGTTGTTTTGGGTTTTCTGGTTACTACACTGTAAAAAAGTTGATTCGACTTAAAGGAATAGTCTACTCATTTTCAATATTAAAATATGTTATTACCTTAACTAAGAATTGTTGATACATCCCTCTATCATCTGTGTGCGTGCACGTAAGCGCTGGAACGCGCTGCGACGCTTCGATAGCATTTAGCTTAGCCCCATCCACTCAACGGTACCAACCAGAGACAAAGCCAGAAATGACCAAACACATCAACATCTTTCCTATTTAAGACGAGTAGTTATAAGAGCAAGTTTGGTGGTACAAAATAAAACGTAGCGCTTTTCTAAGCGGATTTAAAAGAGGAACTATATTTTATGGCGTAATAGCACTTTTGGGAGTACTTCGACTGGCCTGAAAAGTCCGCTCCCCTTCTCCTTCTCATAATGGGAGAGGGAGGGTGTTACTGCGCTGAGTCGAAGTACTCCCAAAAGTGCTATTACGCCATAAAATATAGTTCCTCTTTTAAATCCGCTTAGAAAAGTGCTACGTTTTATTTTGTACCTCCAAACTTGCTCGTATAACTACTCGTCTTAAATAGGAAAAACGTTGATGTGTTTGGTCACTTCTAACTTTATCTCTGATTGGTACCATTGAATGAATGGGGCTAAGCTAAATACTATCGAAGCGTCGCAGCACGCTCCAGCGCTTACGTGCACGCACACAGATGATAGAGGGATGTATCAACAATTCTTAGTTAAAGGCGGAGTCCATGATGTATGAAAGCCAATGTTGATATTTGAAATCACCTAAACAAGCACGCCCCTACCCCAATAGAATCTGGACCTTCTGTTGATAGACCCGCCCCACACATACGCAACCCGGCATTAGATATGAGTGGCTCTACGTGTGTTTTGGTAGTCGGCCCGTCTCCTTTCCAACGCGTTTTTCAAACATCGTGGACTCCGCCTTTAAGGTAATAACATATTTTAATATTGAAAATGAGTAGACTATTCCTTTAACTCTTTCCTGCCTATTGACGAGTTAACTCATCAATTAAGCAAAAATGATTTCCTGACAATAACAAGTTTTTCTGGCAATCCGTATTTCTGCTATTATGCACCAGGTGGCGCTTTACCCTACTTAAAAAAACCTGGAAGTATTCCCTTAGGGCAAACAGTAAGAACTCCATGTATGTTTTGTTCATCGCTCTGAAGGGCTTGTTATAGTTGTGCGTAGGTCCTACAGCATAGCCGCGACTTCCGCGGCGGTTTTAATTTATACTTTTGCGTTGTCGTCTGCGTCGACGCGCAAACACACGCGCAAACACTGGTAGGCAGTAACCACGCGTGTAACCACAGTAGCAGCGCGACCGTCAATGAAGAAGAAGAATTGTGTATGATTTGAGAAAGACCAGCAATGATGGAAGTAAATGAACAGCGACTTTTGTTGCAGTTTGAGTTAAATCACTCCTCAACTTGGCTCATCTTTGTTTTCACCGTCGCAAACGGAAATACCTATGACGCAGTTTTTTTACCTGACGGGAGGGGTTCTGGTGGACCAATCACAGCGGTCCGCATAGAACTGATGCGCTGTTAAAAATTTTGCGAGGTGCACGTCAGGCTACGCAGAGCTACGCACAGACTACGGATAACCTAAGGCGTAGAGCTTATGCACAACTATAAATCGGGCTTGAATCTGAAAATCCTTTCACAAATAGCAATTATCTCAGCTTTTTGCTCAAAATTTGGTATTTTTTGAAGAAACCTACCCATATTTGAGAGGTGCTAAAAATGGAACAAATAAAGAACATTTGGCATTAAACTTTTGTGAAAATCATATAAATCATAAATCTGGCAACTTAAAAAAAAATGCTTGTGGGGAAAGAGTTAAAAAAAAGTAAGTTTCCTAGTTGCCATACATTTTTTAGTTAATTCAACTTAAAATATTAGTTGCAAAACTTTTAAAACATTTTTTGAGTTAAATATTTCTAAGTAGAAAACTTTTTTGAATTTTAAGGCAACCAGATAACTTACTTTTTCAAGTTGAACCAACAAATCTTTTTTACAGTCTATAGGAGTAGATGGGGACAGCCTCCTTAAGCTTCAAAAGAACCCAAACATTTTAAATAACTCCACACAACTTATATTGTATATTTGAATTGTCCTAAAGGCATACAAAAGAGTTAATTAAAATATAATACATTATTTTCTTTCAGTGCACATTCTCTGTGTCTGAACTGTTGTTTAGGCAGATTTAGGACATTTACTTGAGTACTACTGAAACAACAGCAATATCCACAAGAAAGTAGAGGAGTAATGTCTTCAGAAAACGTAAAATATATGACACAAGTCAAGTGGAGTTGTTTATTTAACACCTTTGGGTTTATTTTGAAGCTTAAAGGGTTTTCTGGTTACTATAGGAGTAGATGGTGACCGCCTCAGTCACCATGCACTCCCATAGAAACCAAAAATAACATAAAAAATTGTATCTGCATTTAGGTTAAACAGAACTGAGAAAGATATTGGGGGTTCATTTTTAGGTCAACTATCCCTTTAATTCCTAGAATTAAATTCCTCTTGACTTTTTGAACCTACTGTATGTACACATAACACTTAAAGTCACAGGACTTTAATTAAAGGGAGCTTGCACAATGTCATAGAGACTTGTGAAACAGTAAAACAGTAACCGCCTATAGAATAGAAACTAACCTTAGTGCCTCCATAATAAACACCCCGACAACCATGTTTAACACCCTACATAACGGCAGCAACTTTTGTTTGCTAATCTTGGCTTTCATCAGAGCTTACTAAACCTAACTTTGCTGCACGTATAATATTACATTATTTATTATTTATATCATTATTTTATCAAAAAAAACTTTTTGTACTGTGACACATCTGGGCCAACATTTAAAAATGGTTTTAAAAGAAAGTTAAATGGAAAAAAGAAAGCAACAGTGAGTGAGCTAGAGAGCAAGAGAGAGAGGTATGTGTTTGGCTCTGTTATGTGAGGACAGCATAGAAGCATGTGTTGGAATGAAGCCAAATGTCTGCATCTGGGTGCCGAGTTCACTGAGGGCACATGACAAGCAAAAGCCCTTTATATTCAGCCCTCTGCTCTCTGTCGCCCCCTGTGGTCATCATCATGAACTGCATCTAACCTCACATGACATTGATTGGGTGGCTTTAGAGTTTATGCTTTGAACAATATAAGTTATAAATACGCATTCTCTTTGATCTAAGTCTACTATATTTCTTATTAACCTTTCCTTGCAAGTGCATGTGTGTGCACTTTAAAGAAAAAATATAAAGTTTGTAACTAATAAAAAAATACAAAGCAGAAACAAAGTGTTTGCGTGTGTTCCGTTGCATGCACAGGTCACAAAACACAACCCTTGCGCCAGACACAACAACCAGACACAGAGTGTGCTGCGACCCTAGGCACAAATCCAAACAAAAACATTTGATGCCTCCCCGGCTTTAACACAACACCCAGCGTGCTGACTGCCCCCCTTTCCCTCTAATCCCATTGGTTACACCAGCCACACACACCGGCGATTGGACGGGGAGCTAGAGTATCCATGGAAACGAGAGGGATGGATAAGGAAGTTGACAGGTTGCTCAGATTAAGGCCAATACTTTTCTTTTGTTTGGGGTTTAGGCCCTACACAACTCTATTAGCACTGAAACTAATGCTGAACTCATCCCACAAACGCACACACAGTCATAGTGACAATTTACTTTACAGCCCGATCTGGATTAGACATTTTGCAGAATTAAAGGTGCAGAAGAGTGCATTGTTACAATGTGTTAAAGTGTTCTCTGATATCTACATACATAGAAGTGCTGGGGCTGTATTAAAGGCAAAAATTATCCAGAAACGTTTTACATGTCCATTTACAACCCTAGAATTTGCCCTTAGAATGAAATGGTCTATTATTACCTTATTTGAAATGGTCATAAATAATAATGTTGAGCTCTGCTCTGATTGGCTGTTTCTCAGAGCGGCTCATTTCATAGAGACAGAGCGCCGTTATGCAAATTTGAAAACCACGCCCACCGGGGGGGAAATCAATCCAACTGTCTCCATTGACTTTGTATTGCGAGAAGCCGCCTCCTTGTCATTTCTGGCTTATAACAAAAAACTGAATAATGCCTAAAAGCTGCTGTGTGACAATATGTACAGCTAACAAGCCAAAGAACCCAGAAATAAGTTTTTATAAGCTGTCGAGCCGTAAAACCCAGCCTTTAAGGAGAATAAAGTGGATCGCCGACTACGTTTCCCCCTAGTGGACGCAGTTCTACTAATAGAAGTACTATGAAAAGTTGCCTGTATCCATTTTTGTGTCTTTAAACGCTCGTTTTTTGGGGTCGACAGCTTTCAAAAACTTATTTACAGATTAAACTTAAAAACAGAATAATACCTAAAAGCTGCTGTGTGACAAGGTGTACATCTAACACGCCAAAAAAATAAATAAATAATTTTTTATAAGCTGTCGACTTCAAAAAACGAGCGTTTAGACACAGAAATGGAAACAGGCAACTTTTCATAGTACTCCTATTAGTAAAACTGCGTCCAATAGGGGGAAACGTAATCGGCGATCCACTTTATTCTCCTTTTAAACTGGGTTTTACGGCTCGACAGCTTATAAAAACTTATTTCTGTGTTCTTTGGCTTGTTAGCTGTACATATTGTCCCAAAGCAGCTTTTAGGCATTATTCAGTTTTTTGTTATAAGCCAGAAATGACAAGGAGGCGGCCTTTTGCAATACAAAGTCAATGGAGACTGTTGGATTGCTTTCCCCCCCGGTGGGCGTGGTTTTCAGGTTGTGACGCGCTGCGCTCTGTCTCTATTAGCTCTGTGTGTGTGTGTAAATAGAGGATACAGATTTTGAGGAATAATCAAATGTTTGTAGATTGTTAATAGACGTTTCTGAGTGTTAAGTTTGTGTTTTTTCAGTATGGACCTGCAAAATATAACTGTAACGAAAACAGTAGAACTTTAGCCTAAACGCTAGCATATAGCATTAACTAGCATACAGTGCTAACTCAGTAGTCACAACTTTGTTTTATCATTGTAACAACATTGTTATTAATTTAATGTGTAATTTAATGTTGGGGCATACATCTCGACTGTAATTTCACAATAAGTGTTATGTTGTGATTGGCCTGTTTTTCAGCTGTCTTTTGTAAACATGAGGTTTACATAAGAAGAAGGATACAATTGTGTTTGAGGCTCGTGATATGTCATTACCGTGTACACAATTCTTATTATTCATCTATGCCTAGATAAATACAGTTTTACATTCTATGGCACCTTTGAGGGGGATGTGGAGTGGTGCAAAACATCACTTTTAAAGGAATAGTCCATTTTCTTAAAAGAAAAATCCAGATAATTTACTCACCACCATGTCATCTAAAAAGTTTGATGTCTTTCTTTGTTCAGTCGAGAAGAAATTATGATTTTTGAGGAAAACATTGCAGGATTTTTCTCATTTTAATGGACTTTAATAGACACCAACAATTAATACCTAACTGAAGACTTAACAGTTTTTTCAACAGAGTTTCAAAGGACTATAAACGATCCCAAACGAGGCATAAGGGTCTTGTCTAGTGAAACGATTGTCATTTTTGACAAGAAAAATAGAAAATATGCACTTTTACACCACAACTTTTCGCCTAGGTCTGGTCCAGCGCGACCTAACGTAAATGCGTAGTGACGTGGAAAGGTCACGTGTTACATATATAAAACGCACATTTGTGGACCATTGTAAACAATAAACTGACACAAAGACATTAATTAGTATCATTCCACATACAACAACGTAGGAACGGTCCTCTTTCTCCACACTTGTAAACACTGGGGCGGAGTTTCGCGTTCGTCTTCTGTGACCTCTTGACGTCAAGACGCTTTCAGGGCCCGATCTAGACGAGAAATTGTGGTTTAAAAGTGTATATATGTTATTTTTCTTGTCAAAAATGACAATCGTTTTGCTAGATAAGACCCTTATGCCTCGTTTGGGATCGTTTAGAGTCCTTTGAAACTCTGTTGAAAAAACTGTTAAGTTTTGAGTTAAGTATTAATTGTTGGTGTCTATTAAAGTCCATTAAAATGAGAAAAATCCTGCAATGTTTTCCTCAAAAAACATAATTTCTTCTCGACTGAACAAAGAAAGACATCAACATTTTGGATGACATGGTGGTGAGTAAATTATCTGGATTTTTCTTTTAGGAAAATTGACTATTCCTTTAAGTAAATTTATTGCTGCGATAGAAACATAAAACTGCAAATACACGACTTACTGGGCAATCAAATAGTTTATATTTGTACGTTTTAATAGACTAATAAATATAGTAATACATTTACATTTATGCATTTGGCAAACGCTTATAAAAGTGCATTCAAAATATAAATGTTTAGTATGTCAGTGTATTTTATACAATCTTTCGTGCTGCTATCGCAATGCTCTATCAATTGAACTTTAGGAACACCTGACGTAGATACAGGAGTGAGTTATTAGCGATTATTTACATTATTGGATTGAGGTACATTATTTTGGGGTACGTTCATGAAACAAATTTGATGAATGCATATATGCCTGGTAAAATGCATTGAACAACACTTTCCTGTAGTTCAAATGGTACAGCATAGTGCTAGCAACACCAAGGTCAAGGGTTTGATTCCCATGGGTAGCATATAAGTCAAATGTGTAGCTTAAATCTACACTGTTGCACTAAACTTTTAAGTTTAATCAACTTAAATGTACAATTCATTGCAATTTTCTAGACTAATGAGGAGTTGCTAAAAAGTTGAAATTAATTGTAAATTCAAGTTGATTTAACTTAAACAATTAAGTGCAACAAGAACTTTTTACTGTAAGTCAACAGTAAGGCTGGATTTTTAAAACCTCTACTACGTCCCTAAACTCAGCCAACCTCACATTTAAGTCAAAAGACATAGCAGTACATTTTGAAAATGATTGGTCAACAAGAGGGCCAATGTACATGAAGCATTTAAAAAGGTCAAAACAAAATAAAGTTTAGCGGTTTGGGATGAACATTAACTACTTTTGTAGGGACTGAACAGAAAGAGTGGCAATATTACAATAAGAAACTCAAGGAGTTATAACAGCCAATGACCTATGAAACAGAGACAGCACAAGAAACTGTTCACAATGAGGACATCTGCTGGTCAAAGACACCAAATGCAAAGAACTTGAAAGAACATAATTACAAAATGCTTTGGTAGTAACTCCTATATGCAAGATCCAATATTGTAAATTTTATTAATACAATACTTCTTTTTAATTTATATTTATATTGCCGTCTATGACACCGGACATGGACATCAATTGCACACAGACAGGACATCTAGTAACTAAAGTGGTTCAAAATTCAATTCATAACATATTTTTTAGGGGCAGGTAAGTATGAATTGAGATAAAACGCGTAGTGTTTGAATATCTTGTTTATTCAAGAAAAATTTCGACAATTCCAGTGATTTTTCTAATTGTTGAAGCTTGAGAACTTTGTTTCCTGGGCCCATTTCAGAAAGGTGGTTAAGTGAAAACTCGGAGTATGATAACCCTGAAATGATGGAATTTCTTTGTTTTTCGTTTCAAAATGGGAGGTAGGTTAAACCTGAGACAGTGGGGTAAGTCAAGACTGTTTCAGAAGGAGAGGTAACTTATACTCAGAGTCTGTTTCCGGGGTAACTTACACTCTGAACCTAACCTGGTCAGAAGCAGGTTTTATTCTGTAACCTCAGAGTTTCTTGTGGTCTCCTCCCCATTTTTTAAAGGAGAAGCAGTGTTTAATTTTGTTAGTTGCTTTAGTACATTCATTCATTGCACACATTTTTATTACGTACCCTGTAAAACATTTTTATCAAATTGACAGTGAAAATCATTTTAACTTACTACTTTACATTTTTTATATTTTACACTAAACTTTCAACTAAAAATATAAATCAGTAAATTGAATTGACTTGTAATGTGACTAAAATCTCATGTGCTTTTAAAGAGGATCCTGTAGATGATGTTGCATTCATTTGTAGGAAGTTACATTTATGTCGCGAGAGGATTTTGAGAACCCGAGTGGTTTTTTGTCATATCCACTTGCATTTATGTGAGCGGTATTATTTTTCTTTGCAGTCATTTTAGATATATAAATATCCTTAATTGACTTATATCGGCCATACTCTTACATCTAAACAGTTGCCTTTACATTTCTTATGTATCCGCTCATTATTATCGCTATAGTGGGTAGTGCTGTGCACAGTGGTTTGGGCAGACGTACTGTCGACGACATGAGTTCAAATACCGACTTGGCGTATTTCTGCTTTATTCATGACAAACATTTGTAAAGTTCGTAGCCTTTTATGCCTAATTTCATTTTTATCTGAGCTGCTGTCATCTTTTTGTCCATGGGATTGCATCTGCATGCAAATTAATATAATAATGTGCAGTCCTCCGTTTATGTACTTCTGATGTTTTAACCGTGATGTAAAATTAAATGTATGCATTTACTAGAGTAGCAATTTCCAACAACAACAACCTTTTCTTTAAAATATATGCTCGTAAGCATGTAAACTTGCAGTAACACTATCAGTTTTAGTAGTAAAAAGGATTCAGCCCTCTTTTTTTTAATGTGCTGTTGCCATGGTGAATCGTAATATCGGAGCTCCATTGATGATGGCTTTTCATAGTGGTCGTGCACGCGCTTAACTCAGAGTCAACCTACTCGGAGTCGATTGAACCAACTCAGATCAGCTGTTCTGTAACCGAAAACTCAAGAGTTTCCTATCTCAAAGTAAGTCAACTCAGAGTTCAAGTTTTAACTTAGAGTTGGTTGAACCTGCTTACTGAAACAGGCCCCAGGTGGACTTATAAAAACTCTGACTTCCACAAATAGCATAAGGCCAGCAAATAAGTTTAAAGATGACTGCTTGCCATCTTTGAGTAAATGTACATTAACCGGTTTTACAAAGACAAAAAAAGGAATAGAAGATAAAAATTTAAAATAGGGCTGCATAACAACTAATTGTTTGCGGGAAAAAAAAGTTTTTGTCTACATCATATATGTGTGTGTTATAATAATTATGTGTATATATATAAATATGCACACATGAATAATTTTAAGAAGAAAATCTGTTTTTATATTAAGTATTTATATTTATATAATATAACATAAGTTATATATAAATTTAAATATTTCTTAAATATATACATGCATGTGTGAGTGCATTTATTATACATAATTATTATACACAATACACACACATATATTATGTAAACAAAAACTTTTCTTTTGCTATAGATTAGTTGCAATTATTACGCAGCCGCAGCCCTAGATTGAAAAGAGATACAGGGAGATACAAGTGCCCACAAAGTTAAAAAGCTGATTCACAAAATGTTTCAGAACACAGATGCAAAATAAAAGTGGAGATAGTGGATTATATAAATGTATACAGATGACAAACATGCCCCTCCCACACCCCCATTTTACAGCCCTGTCATGCTATAGCTCATAAATCAATTCCACGTGTCAGTAACAATAAATGCCTTTCTCTAAAACACTGGTTTAACAAGTCCCCCATGCCTCTTCTCCCTGATCAGAGGTTTACATGTGGCAGTCACGCTAAGGTCAGCAATGGTTGAACTAAAAACGACCCCAGATGCCACCTGGCACTACAGATACAGACAGTAAAAAACTAAAGGAAGAAGAAAGAGAGAGAGAGACAAACAGAGTCTAAACAGCATCACAATGCCACAAACACTAAAAAGGTAAAAAAAATTAACTTGAGCTGAACCTGGTCCTAAACATCCTAAAGGACCACGATAAAAAGGCACCAGATCCACCCAAAGTTAGTCAGCTTATAATAAATACATTTTCAAGTTTTTCTAATTGTGTCTTGATGTAAACATTAAATTGTTTTGGACATGAGTTGCACTACAGATTGTTGCACCACACAGCCCCCTAGTGGACATTTAATGTTGATACACTATAACCTGAACAAAGGATAAAATGACAAATGGAGTTGAACAAATTGTGAGTGCACCAAACCATTAAGCAGAGCCATAAACAATGTTTAAATAACAACAAGCATAGCAAGAGTTAATTTATTTATAAAATCAGAATCAACTACACTGATCTAATTTAAATAAACTGATCTACTTTTTTGTATGAAATAAAATTGGACATACCTATCCCATGATCCTCTGCATCTAAAGGCTCACCATAGAAACCTGCAGAGATAAGAAAAACTTAATATTAGCTTTGTATACAGTTTTATCATGAATGTGAGACATATTGCAGACCCATTTGGTGTCCAAACGTAAGTCATATAATGATGTGGAACAAACTTTTTTTTTTGCATGATGAAAATAAAATTAAAAGACACAAGTTTTCTCCCTGTTTGAAAATATACAGGTGCTATCTTAAAAGCTGGTTGAAAAGTTTACATTTATCCTTAGTGTGCAGAGCTTCCTTTGCAAAGGAGCGTCATATAACACCACACCAATATAGATCTCATCCTGTATAGCGCTCAGAAAAAAATATAGATATATGACCAAAACTCGGTATATAGCCCTGCCCTAGCCATAAGAACACAATAATGTTGACAAAACTCTGTTAACAAAGTAAAGTAACATATTTGACAGTACATAGCAGAACTGACACGTTTAGTAACGGTCAACACTGTTATTCAACTTTGCTAACGGATTTTGACAATAATAGAATTGAAACAGAAAATGATTATTAGCTATATGACACTTTTTTTACAGAAAATGTTATATTATTATGGTCTGTAACATCTTGTGATCCATGAAAATGAATACAGAAATTTTAAATCATTCAAATATAACAATTTAAAAAAAGCTTGAAAAAAATAATGACTTTGGACACCAAATGTAGCTGCAATTATATAATCACACACATACTCTTTCATACACTAAACCAAACACATTCATTTGGATTATATGAAAGTGAAGCTGAAATATTCTTTTGGATGTAAAAAAAGAAGAAGAAGAAACACCAATAGTACTGTAAACGGTCTTAATATCAATCCTATCTTCAACTCTAACACCTCTCAAAAATGGCAAATGACCTTGGGCATTAACAGAAACAAATTTTTTAAATGCCATATGGCAGTGGCTTTCAAAAGCATCACATTTCCATCCACACAAGCTATTTTTCTGTCCTTCAGACAGCCCACTGAGATCAAACAACTGAATTTTATGGCTCTAATCTGGCCAATCTAGGTCAATTATAGGAAGGTGTAAAATGTGGAACAGCTCAAACTCACACTCTTAAGTTGACGGGTTAAAACACTGATTTCATTTAGATAAACATGTTGGGAGGAAACTTAAAAGCAAAACAAACATTTACAGTGGAACTGATTTTTTTTAGAAACATATGGCAACCTGTACTGTCAACTTCAGTCACTTCACATGCTTTCAGTATCTGAATCTCTTGGCCATGTAAGATTGTGAGGGATGACATAAAATAATAATGTTGCTTATTGAAGTTGTTGTAGGCCCAAATATGCAAATATTTGTTTAAATGGCATTTACATTACATTCATGGATTTGGCAAATCATAACCAACTGAGCCACAGAACACTATTAAGGTTTTTCAAATGATTACTTTGCCTTCCACGGTGGATATTATTTATTTATTATTTATTTATTTTTGATATTACATAAAATTTATTTTAAGCATATAAATTGCTTTATTCATGTTCACAGCCTTAAGATAATTTGTAGTAACGTACGAAAATGCTTCATTATTTTGAATCTTTATCTAGCTAGTCAGAATTGACTGAACTACATGGATCAAATCACAAACAAATAACCTGGCAATTCCATTCAAATCTCAACCTTACCATGAATAAACAAAGTATTAAAGGAATAGTTCACGCAAAAATAAAGATTCTGTCATAATTTTCTTCTCCTCATGTTATTCTAAACCTGTATGATGTATTTTATGATATGTCAGTGCAAGTTGTTTTCAGTTTGGACAGCTCTTACATTTATTTTAGTCTAGGACTAGTCTAATCCCTGTCCAGGAAACCACCCCTTAGTGTCTTAAAATACCCATGCAAGGTTTTTAATTTTTTATTATTATTATTTACTTAGGTAAGCAGAGAGTTTAGAATTGTCACATCCAAAATGAGAAATGTCACATGCATAATGCTATTTTTTCTCATAAATGTGCACACAAAATTTTTATTAAATAATTGTTTGTTGTTTTTAGAAGCCATCCCTTCTTCATTTGTTGAGTATTACTGATTCTGGTTTGTGCATTTTTATTCGCATAATTAATACAAACTATGTTGTCTCCCAAAAATGTTTGTCCGTTTTGTCAAATCTATCAAACATGTATATTTCCTTCATCTAAAACAGAAATCACATGCGTAAACTAATTTTTTTGATGGACTAAATTATTAGAGGTGTATGAAAACATAAACAGATGGTTCAATATATTGATACTTCTCTAATTTTATTTTTTGACTAAAAATGTCACATCCATAACCCATAACGTTGGAACTGCTCAAAAGCAGCTAATCAAATATTTATTAGTATTTATCAGTATTTAGGCTTAATTGTGTGTCACAGATAAGAAAGGTTGTTCAGATAAAGCAGACCCAATTCCTGATGTCCTAAAAATGTTCTGGATGGGGGTGGTGTTACCGTTTCCCCAAGTTCAAAAGTTCACCTTTTACGAGCTCTTTAGGACCAGTGACCCGTGCACAAAATAAAACTTTCCTGTTGTTGACTCATTTCTTTCTCACATTAATTTTTCCTCTCAAATAAATCGTGAAAAAAAGAATGGCAAAAAACAATCCCCCCTACTGTAATGATGGCATCATTGCATGGCAAGATCATTACATCACGATAATTTGTTGGATTATTATAAATAACGGTAAATAAAAAAGTAAAGTAATCTATAATGTTACGAAACTTAATTAAAATGTCACAACAATCGTTTAAAAACAAAACAGAAGTGTGATATATGACACACGTGAAATGACACACATCTCACCATTGCCTGTCGTCCCAACTTGTGTCTTGGATAAGTGAATCCCGTGCGTCTTTTCCACCATGTCTCTTGTTTTTCTTTATGCAGCTTGCAGTTTTTCGTATATGCCGTTCATGCCACATACAAAACGAACAGAATTCAGTGTTTACAGAAGCAAACTTTTATCATTTCTGATGTTGCGATCAGAAGCCCAGTAGCACAAGCGTGCAGCTGCATCGCCAATAAGTGTGGGCGTGGCCATCTGCGCTCCCAACATTCCGCTGCCAATCAAAGCCATCCGAGAATGACGTAACAGAAATGTAAAATCATTTTTATTCGATGGGTTTTGTGGCAGGTTAGGACACAAAAAGTGTTTACTGTAGAGAACAATATAAATAGTATTTAGTATGTGTTTTATAATTTATTATAAAGTTTATCTAAAACATTTGGCAATAACTGGCAAAAAGTCTGCCTCATCATTTTTATTTTCCTCACGTTGATGTTTGATTATTTTGCTGTTAAACGATTTTATAAGGCAAACTGTTATTATTTGAGTGTAGTTTCAAGTGTTGTGCATGATCATGACCTAGCCTGCTTAAAAACATTAATCCATTAATTATTTTAACACTTAAAATAACGGGTTGCTTCAACGCTATGTGAATTTAACCCATTTGTGAATTTAAATTAAGTTTTTTCCATATTTTACCCTACCTAGTTAAACATCCAAGTTTTATTTAAAGTGAATTTAAAATTTTAAGATGCGCTGCGCATCAAAGTATCGCGAGATCCATAGATTCCAAGGCGCTCTCGCGATATGTCGATGTCATACGCCGATCGGTCTGCGCAGAGCCTCATTAAATCAAACACACGTATACCTTATGAGCCCTACGTTGACCCGATAGAGGCGCTAATGTTAATTAAATATGCACAGGAAGTATCCAATCAAGTCGTGAATAAAAACACCTGGAAGTTTATTCCTAAACGCTCTCGACTGAACTCGGTGTTGGAGGTGTCTGGCTTTCTGTTGCAATGAGGTGGCTCTTAATCTTCCTAGGATGGTTTGTGGATTGGGCGCGTGGGACATATTGGTATCTAGTAGGTAAGAGAAGTTCATTATGCAAAACCACTCAAAGCTCTTCTGGCCCTCAAGATGTTAGCCAAGCAACAAAGGATGCTGTATTAAGACAAGGTAAAAGTAACTTACCATTGTGTATTTGATCAATGGCTATTAGCTACTATCGCAATATACTTAATGTGTGTTTTGTATTACAGAGTTTAGCCGGGATGCCATACAAGCCAACCTGGATGTCATTGTCATTGGTAGTGGTCTTGGTGGGTTAACAGCTGCAGCTTTGCTTGCCAAGCTGGGAAAACGGGTTTTGGTGTTGGAGCAAATGGATCAGGCTGGAGGATTGTGTCAGTCTTTTAAAGAAAAGGGCTTTGATTTTGATATGGGTATGCATGCTCTGCTTTCCACTACTAGTTGATTTAATTGATTATCTTGGGGATAGTTCACCAAAACTGTTAATTTATTCTCTTTCGTTTTGTTATATGAACCTGTATGCATTTCTGTTCTGAACATGAATAGCTATTTTGTGCAATGTTTGTACCCAAACCGATCAGCCCCATTTGCTTGCGCAGTAGTAAAAAATACTATGTAAGGCAATGGGGCTTATGATCAGTTTAATTACAAACATTCCTCAAAATATTTATCTTTGTGTTCATAAGGAAAAAAATGTGTACAGATTTTTTGTTTTTGGGTGAACTCCCTTTAAGGTGTAACAATATGTTGCTGTAGTGTTTGTGTAACAATCTAATGTTACCCCCAGCATTTCACGGCCTGGGGCAGGTCCATGAGAACAGCCTTCTGAAAGTTACGTTTGACCAAATCACTGACGGCCAGTTGAAGTTTGCCGAACTCGAACCTCATGTGGATACAGTCGTCATTGGAAAAGGGCAAGAGGCCAAGAAGTACACCATTTATTCTGGCAAACGAAACATGGAGGCTCATCTAAAAAAGCAGTTTCCTAATGATGCAAAGGCTGTCGAGGAGCTCTTCAAAATTACCAAGGTTGTTTGTCAGCATAACTTCTGGGTGTTTTATGTCTGCACATTTTCCTAAATCTTTTCTTTTTAATCTATAGATTTGCACAGAGAAAATCCATATGTTGTGTATGCTGAAGGTATTCCCTCTATGGTTTGCTCGGGTCATACTGGCGACTGGGATAGTTGACTTGATCTCTCCGATCTTCAAGTATGCAAGATCCAGCACTGCAGATGTGCTCCGTTCCCTGACCGCTAACAAGGATCTCCAAACCGTTTTTTGCCGCTTCTTCTATGGTGAGATGTACCCTTCTTTCACCTAACTCATTCAATCTCACCGGGTCCTGTTTGCATGATTCGAGCCCCTTAATGTGAAAAACCCATCTCTTTGTGGATTAATGTTTTCTACATAATGTAAAGAACATTCTGTGAAATTTAACCTTTAACTTTAGTACTAGCTGGGTTAGGTCATGTCAGTTTTAATTCAAGGACAATAATTGAAATCAAATTTCACTGGCAGGGTGGCATTTGGTTAGCACTGAATCTTTTAGTTTTGTTTTAATATTTAAAATGGGCATTCTTTTTAAATTGTTACTTATTGAGCTTTTATTCTTTTTGCAGTAGAAATTAGTTTAAAATTTGTATTTCCAGTTAAATTTAGTTCCTTATTTACAAGGCTATACTTTTTTACCCAACATTTAAAACCATGTTTAATTGGTGTAGTTAACCATAAAATATGCTTAGTAAGCGCTGCTGCTAGTGATGTGTTACCGAGGTTTTGGTTCTAGTTGCTTTGGTGTATAACTTTTCTCCTGTGCCTATATAGGTTGTTCTCCTAAAAACGCAAGCTGTGTGATCAATGCCGTACTCTTCCATCACTTCAAGCGTGGTGCATTTTATCCTAAAGGGGGTGCTAGTGAGATCCCTTACCACATTATCAAGTTCATTCAAAGGCATGGTGGCCAAGTGATGGTTCGAGCACCTGTCTCGGACATACTTGTGGAGAAGGGAGCTGCTTGTGGTGGGTGATGTAACAATGCAATTTCAGTCACCAAAAACTTTGATTGGGTTGTTTTGAAATGGCAAGTTTCTTGTTTTGTTAGGTGTGACTGTGACCAGAGGTGATTCGGAGGTTACCATTAATGCCCCTGTTGTAATTTCAAACGCTGGTGTATTTAATACATTCCAGAAGCTGCTTCCTCCAGAGATCCAGACCCAGCCAGGTTATATTTTGTTTTTTTAATTGTTTTTACTGTTATCGTCTTCAAGTACCGGTATTGAATATTTGCCTCTTTCATGCAGAAATATTGGAGTGCCTACAACATCTAAAACTGAGCAGAGGATTCTTTCAGGTGTTTGCTGGCTTTAATGGTACACAAGAAGAGCTTGGCATCACTTCGACCAACTTCCGTCTCTTTAAGAACAACGACATCGATGCCATGTAAAAAGCTACTTTGTCAAAAATGGCGATTTTGTGTACATTCAGTGTCTTTGTTTTAAATTTGCCTCTGTTTCTAGGGCTGATGAGTACTTTAACTCTTCCCAAGAGGCAGCCCCTGATAACATACCAATGATTTACATCTCCTTCCCCTCTGCTAAAGACCCCAACGCAAAGGATCGCTTTCCAGGTAAGGTGTTTTGTGTTATAGTGCATGCATTGTGGATCATTGTACCTTTTTTATAATCCATTAAATGGAACTGGTTTTGCTTTAAAGGTCAGACATGTATGGTCATTCATACCATTGTGAAATATGAGTGGTTTGAACAGTGGAAAGACCTTCCTGCGGCAGACCAGAAGGCCTATGAAGACTACAAAATGAGGTTTGCCAATAACATCTTTGACTGGGCCTGTGAACACTTCCCCAAACTGAGAGAGAAGGTATGGATATGACCATTTTTGGTGTGTTTGTCTCTTTGAAGTTGGTTTTTAGCAACTGTTTCTGTTTAGGTGGCAGTGCTCCATGCCGTCAGCCCGATCAACATGCATGGACTAGGAGCCCCACGTGGAGCCATGCTGTCAGCGGACCATGATTTGGAGCGAGACCAGCCTTTGAACATTGCCAAGACTAGGAGCTCTACACCCATCAAAAACCTCTACTTGTCTGGTAAGTTTTATAAGTGTATGCAATTAGAAACGTATATAAAATTATATTTTTTTTTACTTTATCACAGGACAAGATGTGTTTTCAAATGGTTACGCTGGTGCCGTTCATGGAGGGATTATCTGCGCTTCTACTGTTCTTGGTCACGTGCTTTACATAGATCTTATGCTTCACAAAAGAAAGCTGAAAGAGAAGGCTTCAAAAAAGCTGGATTGAACCTTGTTTGCCCGTGACAAAAATGTAGTGCATGGCTCCATTTCTCAAGCAAATAAATCTTTCAAAGGCATATTTTGCAATTGGTTGTTTATTTACACAACCTGCATGGCACAAATAAGAACAGCATAATGTCATGTCCTTTATTTCCCCTTCAGTAAATATAAATTTAAGGCATTCATGTGAAATTAAGTTAGACTTGGTGTGCTTTGAGAAGTGAGGGTGTGAAATAAAGTGACAATCCCAGCTTCTGGTTATTTTTAAATGTAGTATTTATTTACATTAGTTACAAAGTAAACACTATATACACAAAATTAAATAGTTTGTAATATTACTATATGCTCGTTTAAAGCTCGCTCAAAGTGTTTGGTCAGTCTGTATTTAATAACTGCTTTGGGACGTGATCAGTCTTTTAAAAAGTGGTTGCTGATGGTGTTGAGGTGACCTCCACTAAATCCTCTGGAATGATTTGTGGTAGTCTTCCCAGGTGTGAATGGGGATTGTGGTGGTGATTGTAGTAATCTGGTGAAATGGTTCCAATTCTGCATGACACAGGGTCTAGAAAATGTCCAGGTGCTCTGGGGTGGGCTGAAGGAATTGGACGTTGATGGGAGGAATAATAGTTGCACGTTGTTCGGTAGGCTATTTGGTATCCACTGCTGCCGGCACTGAAGCTGTGTGTTGGGATTCCCTTAGTTTCTGGTCCCAGTCCACCAAGTGGTGCAGAACAGACTGAATCTGAAAAAAAAGCATTCATCTGTTATTTATGGCAGTAGTGTTGATGCTAATCATTTCAGAATGCATTAACTTGTGTTTTCTGTCACACAAATGCATGTTACACTAATGTAATAGCAACATGGTTTTCATTGTATGGTAGATACATGGGCTCCCTCTAGTGGTACGCAGTGGAGTCACATTTAAATTCATAGGGATAGTTCACTCAATTAAAATTTTAATTTACTCATGTTTTGCAAACATGCACTGTAAAAAATATTCTGTAGAAATTACAGTATTACAGGGTTTTACTGCCAGTAGCGCACTGTAGATTATACATTTGTTATTTACTGGCAACAGTTTGTTTAAGGTTAAATGAACAAAAAATGTCTTTATTTTCTACAGTAAGTTACTGGCAACCAGCTGCATAATTACAGCAATTGTTTTGAAGTGTATACTTCTGATGAAACCAAATATTTGGGGAATGTTTGTATCCAATCAGAAGCCCCATGGACTTAAATGTTTTCATAAGTCAATGGGGCTTCTGATCGGTGTGGTTAGAAACATTCCTCAAAATATTCATTTATCAGAACAAAAACTTAGGTTTGCAACAACATGAGAGTGAGAAATGGCAATGAACTATCATGTCAAACTGTTAAGTACAATACATTTCATTTAATCTTTAAGTGCTGTACAGTTTTTATTTAACCTTTAGGTACATTTTAATTTGAATCAGGTTGTAAGCAGTAAGCACAGTGCACTGTATGAACTGTGTATTTACAAAGTTTAAAGTGAATGACTCTGCACTGCATAGCTGGAGATGAGTAGTTAGGCCTACTTCGGTACTGCATTTTAATGTTTAATATTATATTGGTCTCTTGACTTCGAGAGCCAAATATTTTCTGATGTGGTACTTGGTGTAAAAATTGAGAACCACAGTACTGTAACATCAAAATAATTAAAACTTTTTCAGAAGTTACAGCAAGTATTTACTAGTCAAGAATAGTAAATTAACCTTTAGTCAATTTAATTCAAATGAAAAATGATACGTTTATTTACAGTGTAGAATTACACTCTAAAAATGCTGGGTTATTTTTTATCCCTTTTTTGACCCAAGGTTGGGTTGAAGTCAACCTGTTGGGTTAAAAATAACCCAGCTTTTTTCTCATCTAGGCAAGGATGCTCACAACAAACACTTACTCATAACTCGCCGATGTCCACTACTAGAAATTTTTGTGTCTGCATCTCCACTGATATTGGAGTCTGTGTCATTGATGTCACTGTCACCTTTCCCACTGTCCCTTATGCTTGTCTGATCAACAGTATGAATCCTGCTGTGAAAATATAAAAATCCAAGACTCATTATCTGATTTCCACATAAAATCACTTAATTTCAAATAAATGATAGTAAAAAATTATTTTCTAAATTTCACAATGTATTGCATAAAATTATTCACAACTAACCTTATGTGCTGGCTGTGTCTGTCACCTTGCCACATAGCAACCGAATCAAAATGTGTCCTTTTTAAGAGGGGCTGGAACACCTGTATGGAAAAAAATGGGATAGATTAGCAATCTGTGGATGATGAATGACTGAATTGCCTAAAAGTAAATATACAACAAAAATCTCTACCTTGCTGTCTGAATCTTGACTATGCTCCTCATAAGATGAATCCTCTCTTGTAGAAGACATCTGTTCAGTGACTGTAGCACCAGATTCATGAAAACTGCTGGAATCCGACGAGTCAATACTGTTTGCCGAGACTGGACTCTTAACAATGACTCTTTCCAATCTATTATTCTTCTCAAAGTATGATTGAGTTGGTCTGCGTGAGAAAGCAACTGCAATAATGGCAACCAATAAGAACGTGCAACCGGCTCCGAGAAGAACAATAATGATAAGGGAAGCATTGAGGTTGGTCCTCTCCTCTTCACTTTTTTCCACATCATTCATATCAAAAGATACAACCAAATGTTCATCAGATAGCTCTTCCTCTGTGACCACGAAGCGTATAGTGGCGGTGCAAGAATAAGGTGTCCTCCCGCCATCAGTGACCATCACTTTAATCTCTAAAGAGTCTCCTTGTTTATAACTCAAACTGTATTTCAGCACAATCGCACCTGTAGTTTTGTTTATGAAAAACATCCTTTCGTTGTCTTCCAGCAGGCTGAAAGAAAGCTTACTGTTCACACCATCATCCATGTCGTGAGCTTTAACTGCAAGTGCAACATAACCAGCTGGAGCGTTGTAGGGTAAAGGCACATCTGCAGAGCCATCGACCAAAACAGGGTGAGAAATAAAAGGAGCATTGTCATTTTCATCCACTATTTTGACTTTTACAAGAGCTGTGTTTGACCGAGGAGGTGAGCCGCCATCTGTAGCCTCGATAACCAAATCTATCTGCTTTAGATCTTCGTAATCCAGAGATTTGAGGGTGTATAAAGAGCCAGAAGTGGAGTCTACTGAAACATAAGAGTTTAGTGGAGCTCCATCAATCTCATTGCCAATAAGTTTGTACGTTACATGTCCATTTGCACCCTCATCTGGATCACGTGCGATTAAAGTGGCGATATAAGCACCTGGTCCTTTGTTTTCCATGATTGAAATTTCATAAACAGTTTTACTAAACAGTGGTGCGTTGTCGTTTTCGTCGCTTACCCTAATAGTGTACTGTCTCGAAGTGATGAAAGGCGGAGAACCCAAATCTTCAGCAATGACGGTCATATTGTACTCAGGAATCTTTTCTCTGTCAAGATGAACTGTCGTGACGATCATAAAAGTGTCACCATAAGCCTCTTTAAGTTTAAAATGTTCGTGGCCATTTAGTCTGACGCGCATGCGCCCGTTGCTCCCGGAGTCCCTGTCCGTGGTGCTGATGAGAGCGACGAAACTCTCCACCGCTGCCGCCTCCGTGATGTAAGCCACGCCCTCGCTCGTGGATGCCATCGGTTTAATGTGGATTTTTGGCGGGTTGTCGTTGACGTCTAGAATTTCGACGGTGACTTTGCAAGGGGACGGGACAGAGTTAACACCCAAATCGTATGCGTGTACATTCAGCTCGTAAGATTTTCTCGTCTCGTAGTCTACGGGTGATTTAAGGGTGACCGCACCGGTAAACGAGTCAATAGCAAAGGTGTTCTGGATTTCATCGGGGACCCCATTCATGAAACCGTAACGCACGTCACCATTCACGCCGCGGTCTGGATCAAACGCGTAGAGTTTAAGCAAAAGATGTCCGACAGGCGCGTCCTCGTGAAGCTCAACTTTAAGTGAGTTTTTTTCAAAGCGAGGGCTGTTGTCGTTGGAATCCAAAACGTTTACGGTGACTGTTACCGATCCCACCTTCGGAGGATTTCCGCCATCACTCGCCGTAATTTTAAGGGTGTAAGTGTCTTCAACCTCGCTGTCAAGTTCTTTCACCAAAATGAGTTCGGGGTACGCAAAGCCCTCCTCCCCAGTCTTTGTCTCGATAATGAAGTGGCTGTTGTGAAATAGACTGTAATCTCGGACACTGTTGTTTCCCACGTCCAAGTCCTTCGCAGCTTCTAACGGGAACTTCGTGCCCACGGCCGCGTTCTCGGGGATCTCGAGTTGTATCTCGTCACGCGCAAACCGGGGAGCGTTGTCGTTAATGTCTCTCACTTGGATTTCGACGTGAACAAGGTGAAACTTTTCATTGGAGACCACGACAACGTCAAAGTTGATGAGGCATACCGGAGATCTTCGGCACAGGCTTTCCCGGTCCATGCGTCCTGCCACCGTCAAACACCCGTCGTGCTTTCTCATGTTGATGAAGGATTTCTCCTCCTGCATGAAACGGAAGATTGTGTTCAGCTCTTCGGATGTGTTGATTTTCAGATCCAGAGATAAGTTGCCAATGAAAGTTCCTGGTGTGGCTTCTTCGTTTGTATAATATTTGATGGTTGTGCCACTCACTGTCCAGAGTGTAACAACAACTAAACTAAGTCTCGCTAACATCTTTCTTGCCTCCATGTTTATAGGAGATTGTATTAACACGCCATCCAGTGCAGGGTTTCTGTTGTGTTCAGGTGTCCTCTCAGTAAAGTTATCACCAAAGTGTTTGCCATTACTGAATTTAAGTCTGTGGTGTATGCAAATAAGAGCTCAGATCAGCCAATGAATGGTCTTGCTTGGATGCGCCAAATGGTGCTCGCTCACTTTTGTCACCCCTTTCAGGGCTGAAGGTGTGAACTGCGTTTACAAACGGCTTCCTTATGTTTTTGCAGCCTGTTAAGTCTAGCTAGCATTTTGTGTTTATATCAACACAACTCACAGTGTAAAAAAATGATCAGTAAGCCAAATAATCAAAATAAGTTAAGCAATTTCAAATTTTAAGTTACAGCATTACTAGCCAATATTAATAATACTAAGCTGGAATAACTTAAGCCGATTTGATTATACACTCTAAAAATGGCTGGGTGTTTTGACCCGTAATGGTTAAATGTTGGACTAACACACCGCTGACCCAATGCTGGATTGTTTTAACCCAGCTGCTGGGTTATTATACCATGGTTGCATAACAACAACCCAACATTGGGTAATTTTTAACCCAGCATGGGGTTATTTTTAACCCAGCGGTGTGTTCTGTCCAATATTTACCCATTATGGGTCAAAAATAACCCAGCCATTTTTATAGTAAAATGTAAGGCAGCAAAACATTTTACAGCGTACCAGAAATATTTTCAATAGTCAAGTTTGCTCACATTCACATTACATTTCTCTAATAGAAGCTTTAATATTTAGACACTAACAAACTGCACATTTGTACATTTGTTGTTCAATATGTGTTTAAGGTCATCTAAAGGAGTTATATCTATTTTTGTTTAAACTTAACCCAAGGGACTTTGAAACAAGTCTTTGTGTAATTTTCTTCTTTGTTTTGGGATATTGGACCAGACAGTGTTTTATTTTCCAGATTTAGGGTCTTAACAAAAGGATAGGTGACACATGCAGGCTTGTGGGTTCAGAGTGACGCTTTTTGACACCATGTGGACCACAGAGCAAGACTGCCAAATAACAGCCCACCATCTGTCAGTGGCTAGCAATCACACCCATTTGTGTGTAACACCTACCTAATCTTACTACCCAGGTCAGAATATGTCAGTATGTTATTTTTAGCATCTGTTTTTATTGATACATTGAAATATAAAACAAATAGTCTATATAAAAAAGTTCATGAAGCATTTACTCATTAACCTATACTTATACTTTGTACTTTAAAATGTAGGTGTTGATTTAGTGCGATCCAGGGGGGCTTGTGTGGTTTTATTAAAAGCGTAAATTCATGCTGAGAAAGCATATTTGAGGAAGACCATATAACTTATGACCTAAGGAGAGTTTTCTTAATGCAGGGTGTTAATGTAATTTATAAACCGATTAAATGCACTCATTAAATTTAATTTTAAATAATAAAAAAATCCTTCTTCATGTCTTTTACTTCTGCTTGTTTGTCTAGCTTGAGATGTTTCCAGATCACTTTGGATAAAAGCATCTGCTTAATAAATAAATAAATAAATACAAACATGTCTGTCTGTGAAATCCAGGCTAAAGTCTTAAATCTAATGAGATTTAAAACATCAAAGTGTGATTTTAATCATTGATCTAACGCAGTCAATATTAAAGATAACAGTTATATTTTTACAGTATTTTCTTGATATTATGAGGGATGATTTTTTTGTAGAAAACAGATCAGCTAGTACAAAACTCTTTGCGAAGTTTATTGAATACTGTTTTAAGAGTTTTCATATCTGTTGCAGCTAAACTTAAATAATAAAATAATAACAATATTTGATAAATGAATAAAACAAGCCATTAAGTTGGCTAACAAAATCATAATCATAATTGAATACGTAAGGAATAATTGACGATGGGCCGTTGAATTATTCGAAAATAATGCACACCCAAGGTGGTAATGTGGCACGACACAAAGCAGATGTGTCAGTGTGAATTATTTTCGAATATTTCAAAGGACAGAGTCAATTATTTCTTGCATGATTACCACAAACATTGCTCTGGTGCCTATTTTTAAGACATTTAAAAAGGTTAGGTGTGCTGTTTACAGAAAAATAATCAGCACCCAAGAAACATTTCTCAGCCAATCAGAATAAAGCACAGGGTTCCCACAGGTCCTTGAAAGTTTGTGAATCTGGGGGAAATAATTCAAGGCCCTGGGAATTTTTTGAAAATATACATAGATACAGGTCATTGAAAGTGCTTGAATCTATTTTACGCAAGGTTTTTTTTCTGAAAAAAAATCCATATTCCCTGTGTGGTGTAGGATAATATTAAACAATTTCTAGCCTTTTAAGCACACGTGCTAAACTGTTTGCTTTAAATGCTTATATCTTCTGTATGCGAATGTTGATTCATACCAGAATGCTTTTTTGCATAGTTGTGTTTGACACATGAAAACATATCAGGTTACGTATGTAACTGTTGTTCCCCGAGAAGGGAATGAGACACTGCATCTCCCTTGCCATACTTCCTGCATCTCTGTAACGCCATCTTTGGCAATATTTCAGATATACTTCCTGGCTCCTGCGTCACCCTGTCTTTGTCGTTAAGCCTCACCATTGGTTGATTTTGACATACGCATTCAGATGCGCTTACCACTGGAAGCGTCCCCAAAGTGTCACCGCAGTGACACGGCGCGAGTTCCCTCGAAAGGGAACTGTAACAATGTATCTTAAAAGGTAACATGATGTAACCTTGCTCTCACTTGAAATGTGTTCCCACATTAAAGGAATAGTCTACTCATTTTCAATATTAAAATATGTTATTACCTTAACTAAGAATTGTTGATACATCCCTCTATCATCTGTGTGCGTGCACGTAAGCGCTGGCGCGCGCTGCGACGCTTCAATAGCATTTAGCTTAGCCCCATTCATTCAATGGTACCATTAAGAGATAAAGTTAGAAGTGACCAAACACATCAACGTTTTTCCTATTTAAGACGAGTAGTTATACGAGCAAGTTTGGTGGTACAAAATAAAACGTAGCGCTTTTCTAAGCGGATTTAAAAGAGGAACTATATTGAATGGCGTAATAGCACTTTTGTGAGTACTTCGACTCGCCGCAGTAACACCCTCTCTCTCCCATTATGAGAGGGAGAAGGGGAGCGGACTTTTCAGGCGACCCGAAGTACTCCCAAAAAGTGCTATTACGCCATACAATATAGTTCCTCTTTTAAATCCGCTCAGAAAAGCGCTACGTTTTATTTTGTACCACCAAACTTGCTAGTATAACTTCTCGTCTTAAATAGGAAAAACGTTGATGTGTTTGGTCACTTCTAACTTTATCTCTTAATGGTACCATTGAATGAATGGGGCTAAGCTAAATGCTATCGAAGCGCGCTCGAGCGCTTACGTGCACGCACACAGATGATAGAGGGATGTATCAACAATTCTTAGTTAAGGTAATAACATATTTTAATATTGAAAATGAGTAGACTATTCCTTTAAGTACTTGAAGTTGAGGGTATTGGACCTGGAAAGTCCTTAAAAAAGGTCCTTGAATTTGAAGTTAACTAAGGTGTGGGAACACTGAAAGCATTCAACAGCCCCGTGGTATAAAGTAATATTAGACGACTTAGTTAACATTATATAGGGGCGGTTTCCCGGACAGGGATTAGACTAGAGCTAGACTAAAACAAATGTAATAGTTGTCCAAACTGAAAACAACATGCACTCCCATATCTTAAAATACATCAGTGCCCCTTGTTTTGCCTCAAAATGCACACAAGTTTTTAGTAAGGCATGTTTGTTAAAACTAGTTATATTTCCTAAATAAACGAAGGCCTAGTCCTGGCTTAAGCTAATCCCTGTCCAGGAAACCACTCCTTAATGTTTGTTTAAGCTCTAGATAAAAAACTTTTATTTTTACCAGGGTATTTTAATGTCATTTACCTGATGTTTTAATTGAAAGGCAAACACATAAGCACTTCTTTGTGGAAAAGTAGGTTATACATTAAAAAATAGTAAATTAATAAAATATGTCTGTAAGTCCTTATCAAGTCTTTGAGGTTGTTCCAAAACTCATGCATTAGACAGTCACTTTTATTCATAGTGACTTGCAGTTACACATTTGTGACCCAAACTTATGACATTTGCTAACACAACACTCTGCATTTTTATGTGACTCTGCACCACAAAACCAGCCATAAATGGGGGGGGGGTATATTTGTAGCAAAATTCAAAAATAAATTGGGTCAAAATTATACATTTTTCTTTTATGCCAAAAATCTATAGGATATCCACGAAGATATTTTGTAAATTTCCTACAATAAATATATAAAAAAATTTGTTGGCAAGGACTTAATTTGGACATTTTTTTTAATATTTAGATTTTTTTGTACCCTCAGATTCAAATAGTTGTACAGTACTGTGCAAAAGTCTTAGGCCAAAATGCTACCATTAGATTTGTTGTTTTTGCAATTGTATAGTGATCATATATAATTATTTCTCAGTCTCTTTTATAGAACATCAACCAGAAAATCCAGGAAATGTGTATGTAGTATTAAAATCAGTATAAAGTATAAGCTGAAATGTCAAGTATTTAGGATAAACTCCCTTTCCACTTAGCAGGCAGCTGCAGGATCTTTTAAACCTAAATGAAATTACATCCTAATCGAATGACTTCAAGACTTCAGTCTCCTCAAAAAACCTCAAGATGTCTTTTGTGCCAAGAGAGGTCACACTAAACACTGACTGATGCCTGAAGAAGACATTTAGTGCTGAAAATTGTTTTGTTTTTAATTTTGTGTACATATTTCCTGTATTTTCTGTTTATATCTTTAAAAAGAGAGTAAAAAATAAATATGGATAGACGGTTTTTCAAACTTTGCTAAAACAACAAAGCTGGTGATTTGTGGCCTAAGACTTTTGCACAGTACTGTATATCTGCCAAATATTGTCCTATCCGAACCATACATCAATGGAGACTGGTTTTGTGGTCCAGATTCACATTGTATATATCCTTAAATGTTTAAGTTCTAACCTACATTTTAAATTTCCACTTTGGAATTTTACCAAATCCCAGTAACTCTATATCTTTTTACAAATGTTGTTTATTGTTTAGTTTAGAGCTAAAAGTTTTTATGGCTTTCACATTATATTTTCTCATCTTTAAAGTCTTTAACCTATAGGTTTCCTCTATTGCCCATTTATTTGTTTCAGAGAGGAATGTGACACGTCAGTTTGACTGTTTAAGCTGAAGTAAAAAGTTAGGCTAAAGTGGCAAATGGGACGGTGTGAGAGCACATGTGATGGTGACATATCAGGAACAGTTCGACCAGGATCCTCGAAAACTTAACACCTCTGATTACTTATTGACAGAATACTCAACAGAAGATGTGAAATAGCTCTCCAAGAGAGAACATAGTTGATGTTTACTATTTCAATCAAATAATATTAGAAGAATTCTCGAAATGGTGTATAATTTTTACAGTATGTACTTGTAAAATTTAAACCAGAAATTATCTCACATTATGGAGAATACAGGTTTCCAAATGACCATGCATTTAATTAGTTTTTAGTTTTAGTCTTAAAATAATATTTTGTGCTGTCCCTTTACTAATAAGTACAGCAATTCAAGCTTTTCTAACTTCTCTCTCTTTATTTTTACACCATGTTGTTGTATTTCAGAAGAAAATGAGCATGCGGGTAAAAAACTATATACTGTATGAGGAGATAAAGATGATTTCTAAACAGGCAAGATACTTAAGGACGAAGTACATATGTGACCCTGCCTGTGAAAACCCAGCTCAAGTAATTTTATTGTGATTTATTGTTTTCTACACAAAGTCATCCTTCACAATGTATAATTCTCTGAAAAATAAAACCTTGATGATATCTTTAATACTGGCTGAGTAAGGTCATGTCAAAGATTGAAATCAATGAGTGAAATGCTCCTATTTTCCAAAAACAAAACCTGCTTTGAAGTAGGATATCTTAGGAGTTAGTTTCTGTCTCTATTAAAATGACTTTTGTTATCCTTAAAGTTGTGATTTTCTATTTACTCTTAACTTACCCACACATGTATGGTAACATACACATGGTTAGGCTATATCTTTATTTCTGTGATGAAAATCAATTACAGTAGGTTTATAGTATTACATTACAAACATTGTAAATGTTTTTTTTAACATCATGGTCTTGTACAAAATGTTACATGCAAATATTTAATGTCAAAGAACAAACTACATAACTGAACATGACACTTCTGAACCAAGTAAAGCAACCTTGGGTGATGAACCAATTCTTAATCCAGTTCCCAGGACTTTAACTTCCAAACCATCTTTACCAATTGCCACACCCGTATCGATTCCGACCCCCACCTTCACACCAATTGGGCCGACATTAACTGATGCACTGCCAGCTTCAACATGAGCCATCAGTTCAGCTGTACTTGTATTCAATTTAGCACCGACCGAGGAGTTTGGACCATTTATACTCAATTCCTTAAAGAAGACACAGAAAGATTTAACACAAGCTTGATTGTATCACATTTAATCCATCACTCTATTAGTCTGACTCTACACCTATAGTAGCCTATCATATATTACCAATCTGTGTCTGTACAATTCCAACCTTTTTCTTCACCAGGACTAACTGCAATATCTTCACCTGCAGCAAAAGAAGTAGATATTTTTATATTTTATAGAAAAATGATGATGATAACCATTGTTAAGTAAGTGCATATATAATATTTAATGGTCATGACAGAAAATTCTGAAGTTTATGTTATAATTATACATACAGACATACAGTGTTATTGTGTTTCATAATATGCCCTTAACTGACTTTACCACATAAATTATTATTAGCCTGATCTCATTGCTAATATGTAGTAATAATACTTAACTTTCAAAAACACAAAACATACTTGTTTAAATAGATGCTGAAACATACAATGTAGATTTGGGATCAAGATTGCAGAATAAATGGCTGAATTTGAATCTGTTCCTCACAATCGTATGAATTTTTAAGATGTGGATTACAGTGAATAAATAAAAGTAACATCTTTTGTGAATTTATGTTGTGTTTTGGTGTAATTATTGTTGCATAAGACTGCATAGGAGAAAAACCCTTGACATGGCAAACAAATAAATATTACAAAATGAAATGGTTACGTGATTAAATGTTATTCATTTTAAAGTTTTAAAGTGTAGTCTTGTTTAATATTATTATTCTGAAAGTCGTGAACATTAAATGAGTTCACTGTTTTAAATAAGTCAGAAAATACGACTGAAAACATGTCAGTGCACGTGATTTGAAAATTTATGAATCGGAATACGTCTTTAAAGCTGTTAATACGTCAATACATCGATATTATACATTGTGTGAATCGCTTCGCTTCGTGCCTAGTATGCTCCTATACAGAAATAATAGATGATACATCAAACTATGTGTCAGCATGGCTTCTGATCTCTCAAATGTCGCAGAGGCGAAGCTTCGCAGCACTAATTATGTGTTCAGAAATATTTCTGCATCAGTTATCATGCGGGGTAAACATTAAATGCTGCTTCACGTCAGAAACCCCAAGAACTTGACAACCCTGCGACTCTTATTCTGCCTGACAGAAAAAATCCAGGCCATGGTTTGGCCAATCAGATGAAATGGGCGTTTTAGCGCCAACCACTGCTGTAAATGAAATACCATGAACTGATTTGTATACAAATCACAAATAAAAAATGAAAAATCTAATTTTTGTACTTTCAATATTAAATATAATCTAGTTTTTCGTTTGTTAAATGAAACTGAAAAACGAATCACGGGCCATTTTTCGTTTCTCGTTTTTTGATTTCAGATAGGATATCACATGACCAAAAGATACACACACCCTTACACAGAAAAGAAATGCGTGGCACGGGTACATAAAATGGTGAAAATAGTGACAATCCCAAAACTGAGCAAAATAATGCGTGACTATTTCACGGAAATTTGTGAGATCAGCTAGCAAGAATACTAATCACATTACTCCAATAATAGTAATAATCTAAGATTAGATCATACTCACACAAGACTGGCAGAGGACTTCCCTCGTCTCTGAGCTAAGATTCAAGTAGAAGGAGATTGGTTTGCAATTAAAAGTTTTTCCAAATTGAGTAAAAACAAAATACAGAGTCAAATTGCATTCAGTCTAAAGTTCAAAGCAAACAAGGATTCAGGCTGTTAAACAACGGAGATGCTGGTGGCGTCCAGATCTGGAAGGAGGGAAGTTCTTAGAATAGGAAGTTCTCCAACTACCTAAATTTATAGACAATGTCCCAAGTCCAAGCTCAGCCCTTTGGACCGCCTTTGATGCTTTGTCTCACACTTACTGGTAAACGCCTCTAATAACATCTTACAAAGATGACGCATTTACTTGAAATGAACTTGACCCTAACTGGCTTTAGAACAGGTTATCTTTTAAAAAGCTATTATAAATACTTGCATATGCAGTTACGAGGCTTTAGCCCCAAAATTCTTCTCAGCCCCCCAATTTTTTTTTTGCCATGTTAGCTCCGTAAACTGTACAAGAATGTGTGATCGCTTCAGTCCACATTAAATTTCATTTGCAAACGGCAGCAGGGCAGACTTCAGCTCTTTCCCTCTGCGACTTTCAGCGCGTTCATAATTTTGTGAGACAGCCAGTGGAACACTCCAATAAGGTGGCGGAGCTAGAGGGGTGTTTGGGGTGTCCAAATTAAATGTGCTACACTGTAAAAAATCCTTGTACTTAACTTTTTAAGTTTAATTAACTGTTAAGATAAAACGTTTCACTCACATTGTTTTCTGGGTGAAGATCATATGCGTAGCTTGACATTTGAGCTTGGGGGGGCAAACTGGTATATCATAGAATCTCTACTGAAACGTGCTATGATTTTTACCACAAACTATATAATTAAAAATAAAAACATTTTCGCTGACTACATTAAAATAAAAGCCTGAATGTTAGATAAAAAATAAACATTATAATGGTTTACAAAGGTTTTTGTAACTGTAACACAGTTAAAAGAAAAGAATGAGGACCATTTTTATTAATAATATTAATACTATAATTAGTGAAATTACTCGCATTGTATCCATTTTATCATAAACAGTGATCACATATTGAAGCATTCTAAATTACACAAATTAAACAAATTATAGTTTGACATTAAATATAAACAACAATTATATTAAAGTTAAAAGGCTTAATGCCCTACTACACTGCATGAAAACAATCCCAGGGTTAGTTCAATTTTTTGCTTTTAAAATTCAACCCAATTCAATTTAAAATACAAGTATAGCGCTCACACGGCCCCATTTTTGTCCTTTTCAATTTTTCTGCCATGTTGGCTGTGCCTGTGTTAATCCAAACTGCATAGATTTTGCTGTGTATAGGTGTGTATATTTATCAGATTTTTTTGCTTTCATAAATGTTTTTTTTAAATATCAAAAAAATCATGAGATTTCAAAGTTTAAAAAATGCACTGTAAAAAAATTATTCATTGAATTTACTACATTTTTAAAGGTAAGTGATTGCAATCAATTTATTTAAGATACATTTAAACAAAAAAGATAAGTAAAGTAAAATAAAATATACAACTTTTGGTTAAATGTAGCTTAAATAAATTGATTGGAACCACTTACCTTAAAAAAATTGATTAAAGGAATAGTTCACCCAAAAATGAAAATTCTGTCATCATTTACTCACTCTCATGTTGTTAAAAACCTGTATACATTTTGTTGTTCTGATAAACACAAAGGAAGATATTTAGAGAAATGTTTGTAACCAAAGCATTTGTGGACCCCATTTACTTCCATAGTATTCTTCTTTTCTACTATAAACATAAATGGGGTCCACAAACAGTTTGGTTACAAATATTTCTAAAAATATCTTCATTTGTGTACACTGAAAAAATGAACTTTTTGTTGTAGTAATATTTATTAGATTAACTCTAATAATTTCTACATAATAATATTAACATTTATTGAGAACTACATTTTCCTAAGTAAAATGATGATAAATACATAATTAATTCATGTAAAAAATGAACTGTGTGGGAATAGTAAGTCTTATTAGATATTTTCTTGTATTAACTGTTTTATAGTCACTGCACATAGTTTACAGCAAATAGTAAATGACTGTGAAATTTGTCAGAAGTACAAAAAAACAAAGCCAAAACCTGCTGTGGGGTTGCCCTTGGCTTCTGAATATAACGAGACAGTGGCAGTGGATCTGGAATTGGAACCGAGTGTATGGTCGGCTTCACATCATTGACCATTTCACACGTTTCAGTGCAGGAAGTACTGTGAAAACAAAAAAGTCATCTGAAATTGTGAACTCATTCATTCACACTTGGATTAGTGTCCATGGCGCCCCACAAAGGTTGTACAGTGACAACGGTGGAGAATTCAACAATGAAGAGATCAGAGATATGGCTGAAAACTTTAACATTGAGACAAAAACAACAGCAGGTTACAGTCCCTGGAGCAACGGACTGCTCGAGAGACATAATCAAACACTTACCGAGATCGTCCAGAAGGTCAAATGAGAGAAAGGATGCGACTGGCAAACTGCCCTTGATTGGGCCCTCATGGCTAAGAACAGTATGTTGAATGTTCATGGCTACAGCCCGTATCAACTTGTGTTTGGACAGAATCCTAATCTTCCTTCTGTATTAACTGATAAACTACCTGCTCTAGAAGGTACTACTGTAAGTGCTAGAGTGGGAGAACATATTTCTGCTTTACATGCTTCTAGGAAAGCATTCACAGAATCAGAGTGTTCTGAGAGGATAAGAAGGGCATTGCGTAAGCAACTCAGGCCTACAGATGATATGTATGTGACAGGAGACAAGGTATATTACAAAAGAGCAAACTCTCCTGAGTGGAAGGGACCCGGAGTAGTTATTGGTCAGGATGGAGCTGTTGTATTTGTAAGACACGGGGGGACTTTAGTCAGAGTACATCAATCCAGGCTTTGTAAGACAAATACACAGGATCAGGGATCTCAGGATAAGAATACTGTACCAGACGACAGCCAGATTGCAGATGAAAAAGGCAGCTTAAACAATGCAACAGAAAGCACAGATAGCGAACATGAAGAAATAAATGACAGGGAGGTTAATACTGAAGAAGTGGTTCATCCTAATATGACACAAACTGAAACAGAACACGAAAACAACAGTGACAGGGAGGTTACTACAGATAAAGTGGTTTATCCTAGTATGACACAAACTGAGACAGATCATAATGTCTGTGTTAAGCCTGTTTCTTATGCCTGTGTAAAGATAAAACCAGGTCAGACTGTAACATTTATGAAACAAAGTGGTGGTGGTTTACAGAAAGCCAAGGTTCTAGGCAGAGCGGACAAAGTTTCTGGAAAATACAAAAACTGGTTTAATCTGCAACATATTGAACATGATGGTAGTGACCCTACTGAAAAATCCAGCTAAAACCAGCATAAGCTGGTAGCTGGTTTTAGCTGGTTTAAGGTGGTTAACGCTGGTCCTCCCAGCCTGACAAAGCTGGTCATGCTGGTGGGTCAGCTGGTATTCCAGCATGACCAGCTAAGTCTAGTTAGACCAGCTTAAAATGTGACCAAAACACAGCTAGACCAGCTTGCTACACCAGCAAAACCAGCTTCCTACACCAGCAAAACCAGCTAAAATCAAGCTGGGGACCAGCTAAAACCAGCTCACCAGCTTATGCTGGTCTTAGCTGGATTTTTCAGTAGAGGATGGGCAAAAGGAGACAATAGATATGTCATTTGTTAATAATCTTCACATTGAATCAACTGATAGGGAGGCTGTTGTACTCATAACAAAAGACATGTCATTTAACACAGCCAAACAGGATGAAATAATGAACTGGTACAAAAACAATGTGTTTGAAGAAGTTGGTGATGCAGGCCAAAAATGCATATCTACCAGATGGGTCTGTTGTCTCAAAGAAACTCCCAATGGTATTGTGCCCAAAGCACGTCTAGTAGCCAGGGGTTTTGAAGAGTTTCATGTTCAAGAACTGCAAAAAGATTCCCCGACCTGTGCTGCTGACTCCCTTAGGCTATTGCTAGCAGTAATCTGTCAAAATAAGTGGCAAATCCATTCTATGGACATCAAATCTGCTTTTTTACAGGGCATGCAGTTGTCTAGAGAAATCTATGTCCGCCCACCTCTTATAGCAGGAAAGGAAAATATTCTATGGAAATTAAACAAGTGTGTTTATGGCCTTGCAGATGCATCACTATATTGGTACAACAAAGTGAAAGAAATCATGCTGAATACAGGTGGTAGAATGTCTCAAGTTGACCCAGCAGTATTTTATTGGGTGGATAAACAGTCTAATGTTACTGGATTACTTGCATGTCATGTTGATGATTTTCTTTGGGCCGGCTCACAAAGCTTTTCAACAGATGTGATACCTATACTAAAGTCTGCATTCCAGGTTGGACGTGAGGAGCATGGAGATTTCTGTTATGTGGGTATGAACTTTCTGACTATTAATGGTGTGGTTCATGTACATCAACATAGTTATATTGATAACCTACAACCTATTCAACTACAAGCGGCACGTGCAGTACAAAGAGATGTTTCTCTTAACGAGACTGAAAGAGAGCAGCTTCAGTCAACAATAGGACAGATGCTATGGGTTGCAAAACAAACCAGACCAGACGTTGTGTTTTGATAGTGGTGTGTCGTTCATGAACGATTCGTTCATTTTGAACGAATCTTTAATATGACTCGGGAGTACCGAGTTGTCTCAGAGAGTGGTTCATTAATTTTGTGTTGACCGCGCATGCGCATTGCGCAACATATTGGTTCTGAATCTGAAACAGAAATGATTAGTTCATCATTCTCTTGAGTCTCGAGTTCGGGACAGGTTCGAGTCCTTTGTTCTTCCTGTCAGTCCCATAGAGGCTATGCTACCAGTACCGGAAAGAGAAATGATTAGTTCACCTTTCGGGTTCGGTCGGGTCAGAGTCTTTCGTTCTTCAATAAGATGGAACTTTTATTTTTCAAATAATGTTTTTGCACATATTTTGTATTTTAATTACTAAAAATAAAACAATATAGGATACATTCAGACGCAATCAATAATACGAATCTAATGTTGTATTTAATGTGATATACCAGCGATCACGTGACATAAGGACTCGGACCCGGCCGAACCCGAACTCAAGACTTGAATGAACTTATCATTTCTTTTTTCGGTACTGACAGCATAGCCTCTATGGGACTGACAGGAAGAACAAAAGACTCGGAACCGGCTGAACTCGAGACTCGAAAGATGAACTAATCATTTATCTTTCCGGTACTGACAGCATAGCCTCTATAAGGCTGACAGGAAGAACGAAAGACTTGAACCCGTCCCGAACTCGAGAGAATGATGAACTAATCATTTCTCTTTCCGGTCCTGTGCTGTATGTCACACGGCACAGCCTGGCCGAACACAGAGAGTCAGTAAGACAGTGACGAGTTGACAACTAACATCTGTAGACACGAGAGGAGGCGTACAAATGTGATAAATATGAAGTTCAGTTTCTTATAATTTGGCTGCATTACCCTGACATGTACACAAGGACTGACTTAGGAGGTAAGCTAATCATTTCTATCTCTTGTGCAGGTTTCAGAGCTTGTCTCAAGAAATAATGAAATAAGGATTTTTATTTCTCATAACTTGTTAGAAATGTCATAATTGTTTGCATAAGTGGTTATTTTGGGGTAGTTTGTGAAATTATAGGTAATCGTATTTTAAATGAACGAAAAGAACGAAATGACTCAAAAAAAGATTTATTCATTTTGATGAACGAGATTCAAAGATCCGAATCAGAAAAATGATCCGAACTTCCCATCACTAATGTTTGATGCAAGCAGCTTAGCGTCAAATATAAAGGGTGCCACAATTCAGTCTATTCATGAGACAAATAAGGTTATTAGAAAACTTAAGTCTGAAAAAGTTATGTTAAAGTTTCAACATTTGGGAAAACATGATGCTTTGAACTTTGTAGTTTTCAGTGATGCTTCTTTTGGACATCTCCCTGATGGGGGTACACAAGGGGGAACATTGATTGGACTCACAGGAGAAGGAGGGAAGTTTTCTCCTTTGTGTTGGCAATCTAAAAGAATAAGACGTGTTGTGAGGAGTACTCTGGCAGGGGAAACGCTGGCCCTGTCAGATGGAATAGATAATGCTATTTTTCTAGCTACCCTGTTTTCTGAGCTCACCACTGGAAATGGCAAGCTAAATGCTCCCTCGTTGGTCTGTGTTACGGACAACCACTCTCTGTTTGATGCCCTTAAGTCCACAAAACAGGTCACTGAGAAACGACTTCGACTGGAAATAAGCAGCATAAGAGAGCTTATAGAAAGTAAACAGATAAAGACGATACTTTGGTCAGACACAAAAACTCAACTTGCTGACTGTCTCTTCAAAAAGGGATCATCTGCCCTTATGTTACTGAAAGCACTCAGTGAAGGACTGTGGTGCTACTGAGAGCACTCAAAGAAGGACTATGGAAAACTGAACATTTTCAAGTGTATATGCAACAACAGTTTTGGGTTTAACTGTGACCAATGTTATGTGTTTTAAATCAATGTTTTATTATTTTATTTATTTAATTTTGCTTTGCCCGTTTAAAGTATAGGGAGATTGTTAACATGTCATTTCCCCTGTATACTGTTCTTTACGGTAAAAGGTGCTCCTCTTCATGTTACTTGGGTACTAGGTTGGCGCATGCGCAGTGTGTGGTTGGGCGCATGCGCAGTGTGTGGTTGGGCACGCAGTTTTTTGGTTTTGCAAGGTGCTCACGTGTGTACCGAGTGGTATGCTAAATGAGGTGAACCATTTGAAATAAACGTTATGTTTATTAGAACTAACAATTTCATGTCGTTCTCACACAATATGCTGTCAGTAGACACATTTCCACAAGGCTTACATTTTCTTAACAGAGAAGCCATATCTCCCAACAAAATTATGGATTGTTTGTGTACTATTTATGAATGTTCAATTGCTAACAAGCCATTCTTCAGATACTTTTTCTAAACACTTAACACAGACTCACACCTACAAAACACAATTGGCCAAATGGATAATTTATTTAATTAATTTATTTTCAGTATGGGTAAGGGCTTGTTAGCGATTGAAAAAAACTGTCAATCTTGTGGTGTGACCAGTGTTGGGTGTAACTACTTACTAAGTAATTAGTTACTGTAATTTAATTACTTTTCCCTTGAAAAAGTAAAGTAAGGGATTCGTCTTATTTTTCTAGTAATCTAATTACAGTTACTTCTGATGTAACTAAATACTGTGTATGGACTGTAAAACAATTATGTATACTATAATACAATAATGGATTTAACATGGTTTCAGTTTACAATTCTCACTATTAACTGGTAGATTATTAGCATTAATATTCACTATATAGCATTAGCACATATTAATGCCTGATTCTGCATATTGAGACAAAAGTAGTTAATAGAGAGAATTGGACCCTAAAGTGAGACCAGAATATTTGATGTACTTTTATATATTATTTCTTCGAGCCATTTCAAGCCTATATCCTTGTATGATGTACTGAATAGCAGTGGGGAACCTTCAGGGCCTTCTACGCCTTCAGAGAAGGCCTAAAAAAATTAATTAAAATATTTTTTATAATAATACTAATAAATAATAAAGTATTCAATAAAAATATGTTTTTACATGTTTGAATTTATATTTAATTTAATTTAATACATGTACTATATTTTCTCTCATCTATGTTCTAACGTTAAGCTTACTGTCAGGTTCATATCCAATCAGAATCGTCTGTCTCTATTAAGGCCTGGTAAACTGGCTCATTCATTGGTTAGGACTTCAAGAATCCCAAGGAAGGCCAAGCTATGTGTTTTGGTGTGGAGAGTGACGGGCAAATCGACCAATCACGCTTTGATTTCAAGTGGGCGGGTAAAAAACAAAGCATTGTAAGCCTTCATGAAGTCCTAATCATGCAACAAGCTGGATGCGAGCTGCCGTAAAACACCAAAGAAGAAGAAGTCCTAATCATAGACCGTCTAATGGCCCGAATCTCTGCGGTGAGAGTGGTTGAGGTAAATGGCAGAAAACGTGATTGACGTTGTGGCTAGTTTGACAGGGCTGAGGTAAAAACGAAATTACTTAAGCGGGTACTCGTGAAGAGCACAGCCGAGAGATGCGCGTGCAGCTGCGCTGCGCATATCAGACGTGAACACGAGAAAAATAATGGGTTTAATTATACTTTCACTTCCTGACAGTTTTACTTGAGGATAGTAATGACTGCAGGCGACGCCGAATTACATACAATATAATTACCTAACTAAATCTCAGAGAATGCAAAAACATTCACCGGGGCCGGGCTAGGGATTTTGCGAGCCCGCAAAATATAACAGTTATAAGCCACAAGGAGGTGCACTGAGAACGCAGGGTGCTATATTTCCCCTTATGAAAAAAGACTAACAAGCTATCCTACAGCTAAATATATATTTACAAAAAACAAACATTAAATGACAATTTACAGAGCAGCAGAGTCTGTATTTGTGTTTATCAGTTAGATTAAAGTAATTTTAAACTTTAAAACTGCATTTAAAGGCAAACGATGCCTATTCTGTAATTTAACTTTGCGTGCTCAGAATTTTTACACGTTCACTGTATGATTTAACGAAATACGAATAGCCTAGTATTATATTCTGAATTTTAAAATTTATGAAAAACAAACTACTCTCAATTTATTTTGGTGTTTTTTCCCCCGTGCTCACTTGTCTCCATTTTCCTGTTTTTAAGAATTAAGGCGGTGTAGTAAGTAGAACCTATCCATTAAATTTGTGACTTTCATTTATTGCGCCATGCGTAATTGCGCATGGAGAGGCATTTGCACTTCATTGCATATTTTGAAGGCCCAGCTGAAGTACTCACGGTTCACCACTGCTGAATAGGATTTAGAAAGTAATTAGTAATAAGTAATTAAATACTTTTTGGAGAGAGTAATTAGTAAAGTAATCTAATTACATTGATTAAAGATGTAATTAGTAACTAGTAATTAATTACTTTTTTTGAGTAACTTACCCAACACTGGGCGCGACAGTTAGAGATTGTCCGCTACAGAAAGAGGCTGTCTCGTTGTGAGTGAGTGACGTTGCTTTCAGCCAATAAAAACAGAAAAATACTGACATTTCCTGCTGTTGATTGGTTAGGACAGCCCTTTCCTAAACCCTTAAGATAGCTCGCCTCAGATTGCTTTTAACCAATGTATAAATTGTACTACATTAAAATATGAAGAGTTTCGTTGCAAAATGAGATAACCACGGTTTTTTTAATTGTTCAGAAATCTCGTTTTTTGGTTGTGCATTCCAATTAATTTCAATGCAACTGCAGTTGGTTTGTTTTGATTTAAACCTTGATAACTTAAAAAACACAGCTAAGTAGCACCATAAAACAAAATAATAACATGATAACATAATAATAAACATGTTTTGACAAAAATTAAAAAAAATGGATTTATCTCGTTTTGCAACGAAACTCTTCATATGAATGATGAATGACTGAATTCTGATTGGGTGGTCAAGACCACCCCTGCCCATGCCTAAAGTCGACCCTGACAACCACTAAAGTTCACAAAGCTTTGAAGATTATATATATATATATATATTTCATTTAAATGTGTTTCCTCCATTCCTTGATTGAGTTGTTCTTTATTTGTTATTGTTTTGGTACAGAGATAAAAATTTATTTTAATATATAAGTTCAGAAGCCACTCTCTACTTTGTTTTCATTTGTACAATAATTTGTTACATTTATATAGCGCTTTTCTGCAGCACTCAAAGCGCTTTACATATGAAATGGAGGAATTTCCTCAACCACCACCAATGTGCAGCATCCACCTGGATGATGCAACGGCAGCCATATTGCGCCAGAACACCCACCACACACCAGCTTACTAGTGGAGAGGAGACAGAGTGATATAGCCAATTAGTATGAGGGATGATTAGTAGCCCAAAGGGCAAGTTTGGCCAGGATGCCGGGGCACACCCCTACACTTTTGCAAAAGACATCCTGGGATTTTTAATGACCACAAAGTCAGGACCTCGGTTTTAACATCTCATCCGAAGGACGGTGCTTTTTTGACAGTATAGTGTCCCCATCACTATACTGAGGTGTTAGGACCCACACAGACCACAGGGTAAGCACCCCTGCTGGTCTCACTAACACCTCTACCAGCAGCAACCTGGTTTTCCCAGGTGGTCTCCCATCCAAGTACTGACCAGGCTCAGCCCTGCTTAGCTTCAGTGGACAAGCTGTCTTGGGCTACAGGGTGACATGGCTACAAGAAGAAAATGCATAATCTGGCATTATGTAAACAAACTTTTATTAAAACCCCTGGTCAGAGCGTGACTCCACCCACTGGCAATATTTGAAAAATGCAAGAAAAGTGGGCAGATCCCAACGGAGATATAGGGAATGAACTAGTGTGTGGTGGTGAGATTGTAACAAGGGCGGTGAGCTTAAATCTGCTTACGTCACAAGTTATTTTTTGGACCCAACATCCAATAGGAAAATTCAACTGCAGTATTCACCATTCAACCTGAAGAGGGCAGCACTCAGACTGTTAAAAGATGGCTGTGCCTCATATGACCTTGTTATTTGTACACGGTGTGACTATACAAATCACAACACATAAATAGGAAAATGTTCGCATTATTTTGTCACTTATTGGGAGCAGTATGCTAGCTGGAGCCATTCACTTCCAGTTTTTGTGCTAAGCTAAGGTAGCGTGGGCTTCGTCAGACAGAGTTACAGCACGCACGGAGATAAGAAAGGTATGTATGGACTTATCTAACTCTGGGGGATACGGTGAATAAGCTAAATTCCCAACATCTGGGTGTGTTCCTTTAATCTATTTCTGAATGTGTTTATCAGAACTGGGTAGAAGAAAAGAGGTATGTCTCATGCCTCTATAAAGATCGGTTTCAGTTCTGGATGAAAGGAACCACTTCCTACTGAATCTGAGGGTCCTATTTGGCTTGTGGACAGTAAGTTCATCAAAAGGGTAAGATTGTGGCAGGTTATGAAGAACTTTAAAAACAAAAGTGAAGATTTTAAAAACCATTCTGGAATTGATTGGTAGTCAGTTATATGCAGTCAGAGTGTGTGAAGTGTATTCAAAACGTTGTCTACCCGTCAAAGCAGCCGCACTTTGACAAATATTAAGAGAATTATCAACATACCAGAAAAGAGTCAGATTTGATCACTGATATGTTTCTCAAAATTTATGTTTTAATTGCAGTCTTGGCTTCTTTTTACATGTGGAGAATCTGTTTTAACTATAAGTGGAGTTGGTTTAGGCAGAGTAGAAAAGGTTCAATGTATTTCCTGTTTTTATGTTGTAAATGAAAACAGGGTTGGGTGTTGTCAGCATGTAAGTAAAATGATACACCAAACAACTCAAAAATGGCACCCATTGGAAGCATAAAAATTTAAAAAAGGATAGGTACAAGAATTGAGCCCTGAGGTACTCCACAGGGAAGATGATATACCGAAGAACTAAATTAAACAGTAGACCAGGGTTCCCTAGATCTTACCCTGGAAGGTCAGAGCACTACAGAGTTTAGGTTCAACCTTAATCAAATTTACCCACCTGTGATTGTTCAGTGATCATGAAGACCTTGATTAGTTTGCTCGTGTGTGTTTGATCTGGGGTTGGAGCTAACCCTTACGAAAATTAACCATGGTTTTACTACAGTTAAAACCAAAAAACCATGGTTACTGTAGTAAAACCATTGTAACCACAAAATTACCATGGTTTTAACAACCATGGTTTTCAAAAACAAAACCATAGTTAAACTATCTTTAGTGTAGTAAAACCATAGTTTTGCTGATAGTAATCAATACACCAAAAAAAACATGGTTACTACACTTTTTACCAGTGCTCCGGCCCTCCAGGGTAAGATTTGGAGAACCCTGTAGAAGACGCTTTAAAGGTTCTGTTACTCAGGAGTGATTTAAACCAGTTTAACATCATCCCTTTCAATCCAACACAGTTTTTAAATTTAAAGATTAAAATGTTGTGGTCAACCCTATCTATAACCCTATCTATAACACCAAGGCAAAACTTTTAAAAATGCAGTTTCAGTGCTTTGCTAAGGTTTGAAGCCAGATTGACATTTTTGAAAGATCTTGTTTGATGTCATGTGTGTCTGCAATTGGAGCAGCAAAGTGTTTTATAGGATCTTAATGAGAAACGGCAGGTTTGAGATTGAAGTTGTTGAGAGTCGAGACATTAAAACAATGTTTGTAAAATAAATGATTGTTTAATAAACGGTAATAATTTTACCCTTTTCTGTCATCATTTTTTTATACAAATGTTTGGTTTAAGGCAATCGGTTTCCTCAAACGGTTTAAGTTGAAATAACTTATCGGGTTTTACAGTTTAACAACAATGTAGAAAATCAAATAGGGGAAAGCATATTTTAAGAAACAAAAAATGTAATTGGATCCCATTAAAATCCTCTACAAATTATCCTAAAGAATATTTTTCTTGTGTCTTAAAATCCTTGAGAAATATCCTCTAATAGAATCCTATAGGATTTTTTCTAATGGAATCCCATAGATTTTTTGTAAAGGAATCCTTTAGGATTTTTCTAATGGAATCCTATAAGATTTTTCTAATGGAATCCTGTAGGATTTTCTAATGGAATCCTGTAGAGTTTTCTAATGGAATCCTATAATATTTTTCTAATTGAATCCTTTAAGATTTTTCTAATGGAATCCTATAGGATTTTCTAATGGAAGTTCATGGAACGGTTCCAAAATATGATATAAATTCTAATTGGATTTCTGTACAGGATTCTAATTAAAAATCATATAGGATTTTTTGACAAGGGATTAATGAGCGTAATGAGATCATTATATAGTACTAAGAAATTAGTCTTAGGATAGGTGGTCTAAAATCTTGAGAAGATGTAGGTTTCAGATGCTCAACAATATCTTGGCTGAAAATCATTTATAGACAATGAATTAGAAGGAGTCTCAACATAAATAACATTCCCAGGTAGATAACTAGATATTCTTATTGAACAATTTACAGAATTTATCACACGGTGATACAAAGGCATCCATGATAATATTTACAGAGGGATTAAGCACAGAATCAATAACTGAATGCAGAAACTTGATTCTATGTAAATTGTCATTAATGAGTGAGGAGAGATATTTCGTTTTTGGAGTCTTGACAGCTTTTTGAAATGAATGTAGATAGTCTCCACATATCATTAAAGATTTTTTTTATTTCCTATTTTAATAAAATGACTACAAAACATGTTTACTTTCAAGCAATTTATCAAAACAATTTACAGCAAAAGTCCATATTCATTCCTTTTATAAGAATTAGTTTATTTTTATTAAACCTGGATTTCCGCATTAAAATATAAAATGGGACAAAACATGAATTGAATCATATAAGAAATATTGTTCAGCTACATTTCAATATATTGCTGCCTTGGAATTATTAGGTTCTATCTGACATTTTTGTTTAAATTGAGTTATTCACATATTTTTCTTCTGTGACAACTAATTTAAATCATGTGTTGTTTTTTTCAAGCACATTTGAGGACTTTTTTTAACGGTAACTGCCCCATTACAGTACCATAACTGTACATGTTTTTTACAGTATGATGCCTTTACCGAAGTTCCATTTTACAGTATAATACCCTTACTGTAACCTAGTTTTAAAAAAATGTTGCCTTGAAGGGGAATCAAACCCGGGTCACCAATGTCGTAGCTCCATAACACTACCACAGTGTTACAGAGTCACTTGGCTTCACTAGTGTTTTGAAGTCTTGAGGTCAAATTCAAATCTGACGGTCAAGCATTTATCCATAAACCCTTTCTTGTTTCTTTCTACAATTCTCAATAAATTATTTACACTGCTGAAAAACAATTCACATTTTGAAATTTGCTTCACTGCTAAAAGCATAACAAATAAAATGTATTTAATTTCATAGATATATTTTATTTTTCCATTTTATATGCTTTTATAACACTTTTTTTTCAACAGTAGCACTACTGCTGTTGTTTTACAGCAGTTTACCGCAAATTCAAAACATACAGTAAATCACTGTAAATTAAATGTTAATACCCATAATGCAATGCATATTACATTAATGAACTGGAAAAGAAAATGATGGTATTTTACTGGGCATTTTGTGGTAAGTAACTGTAGAAATTACAGTTAAGTCTAACAGTGTCCCATTAGCTTTAGTGCAGAGGTAGCCAAAACACTTTAATTTGGCCTTCAAGGCAGTTTATAATTATATTAAACGGTGGAGAATTTTGGTCCTGATACACTTGAAAATGAGAATGTTGCGTTTTACAAAATGGACAGCAAAAAACTTCACCAACATCAGAAACTGGTACTGAATGTGTTATTTGCCACCTTTAAAGACCACAAACTGCTTACATCTGTTTTTAAAATCATGGTGATATGTAATAATTATCTAGCAAAGCACATGCAATGATTTGCCATTAAGAAAATGAAGCATGCTTTAACTTCTTTAAGCATATGTTTTATTTGCTGTAACCACAAATTTACTATGGTCTCACCCTGGTGTTTTATTTGTTGTAAAACTGGTAATACAAATGGCATTTACACGGCAAAAAATGACTTTCTTACTTAGTATTTTTGTGTTGCTTTCAGTACAAATATCCAAACATTCTTAAATTAAGATGCAATTTCTTGATGAGCAAAATGACTTAAGAAAATAAGTCAGTTATACAAAAAGATACAATTTAAGTGAATTTGTGCTTAAAACAAGCAAAAAAATCTGCTTTTAAAAAGTTTACTTTTTTTCTTAAACATTTATTTCAAGAAATATTTTCTCAACCGACTGGCAGATATTTTTGCTTGTTTTAAGCACAATTTAAAATTGTATAGTTTTTGTCTAAAAACTAGACTTATTTTCTTAGGTCGTTTTGCTTATCAAGAAAATACATCTTGATTTAAGATTTTTTTTAGATATTTGTACTAAAAACAAGACAAAAATACTAAGAAAGTCATTTGCAGTATGATTTGCTAAAAACATGGTTACTACACTAATAAAACCATGGTTACTCTTCCTTATGGTGATGGCTCATAATCTTACTATGCTTAATATATTACCTAGACTGTAATACTATGATGTTTTCTTCAGAACTGTATAATGTATCCAGTGATATGCAGTTTTTTCAAAATATGAAAGTAGTGAAAAGTGTTCATTAAAGTAGGGTGTAGATGAAAGTATATACAGTAATACAGTACCTGAGTGTTGATTTGGAATAAATAAAGTTTAATTTGTCGTTCATTGTATGCAGCCCTTCGCCTTTATTTTAAAACCTGATGTGGCCCTCAAGTAAGAACAGTTTGCCCACCCCTGCTTTAGTGGCTCACTGGAAGTCTTACACAAGGGAACTCAAAGATAGCGGCGCCAACATTTACGTAAACAATAAGGAATAAGGTGGATAGACACATATACAAATTTTACAGCACTTTAAGAATGTCTTTATTTTAATGTAGTAAGGAACTGAAGTGTGTATTTAACTTTATTTTAATTTTTTTGTTAAATATTTTGAGTTTTAAAAGCACTTGATAAAAAGAATGAACTTTATACAGAGAGTGAGGAACAGGGGCGCCGCTAGCAATTTTGGGCCCTATGAAAGAATAGGAGGTCGGGCCCCCACCATACCCATTTTGCACCAAACATACAATCCAACCTACTGTAGCTATTCAAAATCTTTGTCTGCAATTTATTAATACAGAACTATTTATTTTGCTATTGTTTTGACCACAATTAACAGTATTTATAGAGATTTACAATGTCTGCAGCTACGATAATTTATTGTGCAATGTAAATTTAATTGAAAAATACAGTACAGTAATTAAATAATCAGAGAAAATGCAACATTCTTAAACAATGATTAAAGATAATTGTGACCCTGCCTGTGAAATCCCAGCTGAAGTATTTATTTGTGATTTACGGTTTTCCACATAAAATCATCCTGTCATGGACTTGCCAGACCTTTGTACTAAATTCAGGTCTGAGTACATTTGGCAAGACCATGACAGTACTATGTTCTGTGTGGGGACACGTGGAGTCATATTGTGTGTGTGGCTTCTATGTGTTCCCAGTGTCTTGTCGCTGTCATGGTCTTGCCAGACCTTTGTGTGAGATTCAGGTCTGATTTCTGAGGGCAAGGTCATGGCAGCATTGTGTTTTGTGTGGGGACACGTGTAGTCACATCATGTGTTTGTGTCACGTGTTCCCAGTGTCTTGTCACTTTTACCCTACTCCCTTATGTGCTCTCGTCTGGAGTAATTAGTTATGTTTACCTGTTCCCCATTTGTGTGGTGTCTATATTATGCCCTCTTGTTCTCTGTCGTGTGCTCGTTCGTTCGTCTTGATTCAGTGTGTTTTGTTCCCGTCATCCGGGTTACCTGAATCTTTCTCAGAGTCTTCTGTTATTTTTGTATCCCGTGTTTGTTCCTGGTTTTGTGTCACATCTTTAGTGTTATTATCTGTTTTACCCCCACGTGGGTTTTTGTGTTTGTTTAATAAACCTTCAGTTTATTATTTACGTCGTGTCTGCGTTTGGGTTCTCTCTTTGTTAAACGTACCGTGACACATCCTACATAATGTACAGGGCCGGCGTCAAGGGGGGACATTCGCGGGCCGTGCCCTCCCAAACAGGTTGTTGTTCCCCCCTACACAGTTTATTATTAATTTAATATATATCAAGAATAATTAAAATAAATAAAACATTAAATGTTTCATGACTTTTAATGTAATCAAATGAGGAAAATATAGTTGATATATGTTTTCTTTAATTAAAATAGACCAGTTTCTCTGATTGGTTGTATTGCGGCGTCTCATGCGTCTTTACGTCTTTAGCATATTTGTGACTTGATACTAGCAACGTGTTTTTTCGTGGCATTTTATGAATCGTGTAAAATATGGATATTAGAACATTTAGAATGAACCAGCACCGCCTGCTCCATCTGACTTCATGCAAACACAGATTGGCTCAAACTCGGAGATTAGAGGTCGAGGTGGAATTTTCAAATCTACAGAACACTGTTTTAAGGAAGTTTAATGTTCGTACACGCCGGCTTCAGCTTTTTTAACCTGTTAGCTAGCACTTATATTTTTGAGCATTTTCTGAAAAACGACAACTCCAAACTAAAACATCTGCAGCTCTTAAACCCTATGGTCTATATTCATAATTCTGGTCTTGTTTGAAACTAGACACTTGACATATTGTTGCCTAATAGTCATAACAACTCAGAGTAGTAAAGAAACAGAGTAAAACAAGGTAAAATATACATTAAATGACTTCCGTTTTTCTTTAAATAACATTCACTTAGCAAAAAAGGTATGAAATGGTCATGTGAGACACCTGGGGACACCATATAGGTGAACTGAATGTCTGACCATGCTGTGATTCAAATTTGAGAATGATACTCCAAAAAATGTTGTTTCTGTGAGCTTTTATTTCAAAAAAGTCCAGGCGTCCTTTCAGAAAAAGTGCACTTGGAAACTCCAAATATACACATGATAACAATATGACATGATTATAAAAAGAAAATGAGTCAGGACTACATATTACATTATGTATATCAATTCAGAACTTCTCTGCCCACCAAAGCACATAGAAAAAACTATTTCAGAAAAAAACATTTGCACATTATAACAAAATACTTGCTATTTTGAATATGGTCGCTCATGAATGCACTCCAGATTCCAGTCCTCCTGTGTCAGCTGAAGTCCTGTTTTACATCACATCACACACACACACACACACACACACACACACACACACACACACACACACACACACACACACACAAAGCAAGAGAGGATTTTAGTTTGAGTCAAAAGTTAGAGACATACAACTATTTGTATGAGAAACTATGATGTAATATACATGAACATAATACATATACACAAACACACACACATTACATGAATATATTTATTTATAATTACAAAAGTCTTATGTTTGCCAAATAACCTATATTTCTCAGCTGGTAATACTCATATTTTCCACCACATATCTTATTTTCTAGTTTTTAGTTTGTATATTCTGTGCATTTGATTCATATAGCTATAAATATGATGCATTTATATAACATGTCATACAAAAACGAAACCATGTAAAACTCGTATATTAGTCATCTCCGGTGTTACTTTATAATCAAAACAGCTAACATGAAACAAGAAATGTAACGTAAATCAACAAAAGAATCCACTTACTTTATCCAAGCGAGCGCAGCTGAGCTCATAATCCGGTCCATCTCTCCTCGACGACGCGCTTTGTTTACATCCAGTCTTGCATTGTTGATCCGCGATCATGCTCTTTATCAACTTCTCCAAAGAACTTTCAACACAAAAAAGTCATCTGTAGTCCACGATCCACAATGGAGATGTTATATCTAACATTTGAAGAGGTTTCTCAGCGGCTCCGGAGAGCTTAGCCGGCTGCTATGCTACCCAAACAAACAAACGCGCACGGAGGGGGCGTGGGCATTTCTCTCCATGCGCTTCTTCTTCTTCTTCTTCTTATTTTATGGCAGTTGGCAAACAACGTCTGGTTGCATTACTGCCACCTTCTGAAATGGAGTGTGGGTCTGAATACTATTGTTCCTACACTTAAATTATCCTTATTAAACCAGTTTTCCTAAAAAATAAAAATAAAAACTTAAAACATAAATCACTAGATTTCCTTTGCAATATTTCATTTATTTTCAACGGTATCTCTTCATCTTCTAGCTGATGGATTAAATGCTGCCTCTCATTACTATATTTAGTACATACCTCAATAGCATGTTCTATGGTATCCTGTGTGTTACATACACTACACCTCCCATTATCATGTTTTTTCATTAAAACTAATGTACTATTTAATCCTGTGTGCCCAAATCTCATTCTTGAAATTATATTTTCTTCATTTATATTTCTGCAAGTACTTCTACTCACCCCCACTCTTTTTTGGATACTATATAATTTCCTACCGGAATGACCATTATCCCACAGGACTTGCCACTTCTCCTTTATCTTTCCTTTTATGATTGATTTAACTTCAGCTTTACTGTAATTAATACTTAAATTTATATTCTCCAATTCAGTTGCTTCTTTGGCATTCTTATCAGCCAACTCGTTCCCTACTACTCCTTTATGTGCAGGGATCCATACACATCCAACTTTGACTCCACCTTTAATTAATTTACTTGCCATTTGGACAATTTCTATAACAATGTCTTGCCTAGATTGTGAATTAATGTTCTGAATACTTATCAAAGCTGAAGCTGAGTCAGAAGCAATTACCAAACTTCTTGGCTTATTGCTTTCAGCCCAAGAAAGCGCCAATACAATAGCAACAAACTCTGCTGTATAGACTGCTAAATTATCATTAATTCTTTTTTGGGATGCAATTTTTAACTTTGGAATAACAAACGCCACCCCCACTCTTGACTCCCTTTTTGACCCATCTGTGTAAATTATTATTCTATCTCCATATCTTTCTCTTAAATACCTCTGAACCACATTACTATCTATATCCTCCTTCTGAGCTTCTTCCAAAAGATTAAGATCAATGGAAAGATCTTCAAGAGTCCATATAGGAGTTCTCGAAATTACCACTGTAGGACTTATATCCAATGAGGCTATTTCCATCTCATATGCTTTCTGTTTAACAGTCCATCCAAAACTGCTTTTCATACCATTCTGTCTCTCTTGACTCTCTACCAGTGTAGCTTGACTTAAATGGTCTTCCCTATGACCTCTAAGATTTGCCCAGAACACCAGACTGAGTTGGTCCCTTCTAAGGTCTAATGGCATCTCCCCCATCTCTACTTGGATAGCTGTCACTGGAGTAGTTTTCAAAGCTCCACAACATAATCTTAGACCTTGATTCTGTATTCTATTTAGTTTATTTAAAATAGTCTTAGCAGCAGATCCATATACAATACCCCCATAGTCAAAAACTGACCAAAAAAGTCCAATATATATTGTTTGCATAGCACTCCTAGTTGCACCCCATTCCACCCCACGCAAACACCTCATTACATTCAATACCTTTTTACATTTTTCTACCATCTTCTGAATATGTATTGCCCATGTCATTCTTTTATCAAACCACATTCCAAGATATTTAAAAACCTCTACTCTTTCCAATTCCTTACCAGCTATTTGAATCTTAAGCTCCTGATTTATCTTCTTCCTAGTAAAGAAAATAACCTTAGTTTTTTCAACTGATATCCTAAATCCCCACTCAATTGCCCATTTATGCACTATATCCACTGCTTGTTGCATCTTACTCACACTGTGATAGACATTTCTCCCCCTTTTCCACATTGCTCCATCATCTGCAAATAAAGCTACTCCAATATTTCTTTCTACATTTTTAAATATGTAATTTATCATTATTGAAAATAACAATGGACTAATAATACTCCCTTGAGGAGTACCATTTTCTACCTCATATACCTCACTCAAAACTCCATTTACTTTAACTCTAATTCTTCTTTTAGATAAAAATGATTTAATCCACTTGAACACTCTCCCCTTTACTCCCAACTTATATAACTTGATAAGAAGCCCCTCCTTCCACATCATATCATAAGCTTTCTCGATATAGAAAAATATGGCTAATACAGTTTCTTTGTTTACTTGAGCCTTTCTTATGACATCTTCAAGTAGCACAATTGGGTCCATCGTCCCCCTACCTTTCCTAAAACCACTCTGGTAATTCTTTAGCACATCCTTAGATTCTAATAAGAACACCAATCTATCATTTACCATTCTTTCCATGATTTTACCCAACTGAGATGTAAGTGCAATAGGCCTATAACTACTAGGCAATTTAGCATCTTTACCAGGTTTCTTGATAGGAATAATAATTGATTCCTTCCAATTGCATGGTATTACCCCTTCTACCCATATCTTGTTAAACAGAACCATTATTACTTCCTTACCTTTATCAGTAAGATTTCCTAACATTGCATAACATACCATGTCCTTCCCTGGTGTAGATTTACCCACTTTCTTCAACGCACAGTTCAGTTCTTTCATTGTAAATAGATCATTTACCACACCATCATCCTCAATATCAACACCTATCTCAGCTCCATATCTTAGAATAGTAGCTTCCCTTCCTTCCCTTTCTTCCTGGTCTAAATTTGTTTCACTATGTACTTTTACTAATGACTTTGCTATTACCTCTGCCTTGTCCCTACTGGTAGTAATAATTCTATCACCTTCCATCATCACGGGATACTCATATTCTCTCCCATTACCCCTCATTTTCTTAATCATACCCCATACTTGTTGTATTGGCGTGGTTCTGCCAATGGAATCACAGAACTTTTGCCAATATTCTTTTTTTGCCTTTCTTATTGTTTTCCTCACTATTGCTTGCAATCTCTTATACTCAATCATATTCTGAAAGCTGTGTGTCCTCTTCAGAATTCTAAACACCCTATTTCTATGCTTTATACTCTCACTGCAATCCTTAGTCCACCATGGTACACTTTTTCTGACATTTTTAGTTTTCGTTTTAGGGACAGCTACTTCTGCTGCACCTATTAAGCTGTTGCTAATTTCCCTACATAATTTCTCTACACTCTGATCTTTATTTATACCCACCAAATTGTATTCACTAACCTCTCTAAATGTGTCCCAATCCGCTCTTTCTAATATCCATCTTCCTTCCCTCATTGCATGCTCACTTACCAATTCCACTCCTACCTGAATTAAAATGGGAAAATGGTCACTGCCTACAGTACTTTCTCTCAATACTTCCCAGCTACATATATCAGCTACTGACTTTGTAGCTAATGTAAGATCTATTGCAGATTCGTATCCCCTTGCTACATCAATCCTCGTACCTGTGCCATCATTCAGGCATACTAGCTCTTTCTCTCCCAAATATTCCTCAATCACATTTCCATTAAAATCATCCCTATCTCCCCAAAGAGTACTATGAGCATTGAAGTCACCACACCAAATACCTTTCCTATTTAAGTTCTCCCACATTTCATCTAGATATTCAACTTTTAAAAGTCTGCATGGGTTATAAAAATTAATGATACCCATACTACCACTATTTGTCCAGATTTCAATTACAATATATTCCAAATCCCCACCCTTCTTAACCTCTCTAAACTGCATTCCTCTTTTGACAAATATTGCACATCCTCCACCACTTCCCTCCCCTCTATCTCTTCTAACACCTATGTATCCCTTTATAACAAAATCTAATGACTGCTTAAGCCATGTCTCCTGAATGCAAACTACATCTGGTTTAATCTCTAATTTATAAATAAAGCCTTTTAACTCTTGCCCATTGGCAATTAGACTTCTTGCATTCCACTGTAAAATCACTAAGTTCCTACAGGTGTCAATGATAGATCACTTGTTTCACCTTGTATTAGATCAGCTTGTATCTTTTCCCATGATAGATTCTCCACATTTAAGAATCTAGCAGCAGCTTTAACAATGATTTTTATTTTCTCAGTTTTTGTTTTAGCTTGATCAGAACAATTAACCACATAGGCAATGAACAATATCAGTTTCTCTGAGTTTACCACATCCTCTTTTGGCCTTCTGCCCTCAGCATCACTAACTTGTGCTACCGATGTCTCATGTGTCTCATTCTTTCCTTTATTGACAACCTTTACAGCTTCAGCATATGTAATGTTTTGTGTTGTCCTTATTTGCTGCACCACAACTGCTCTTTTGCTTACAGGACATCCCCCATACGCAGCTGTATGATCCCCCCCACAGTTACAACATTTCCTCTCAACTCCCTCTCCACATTCTCCATATTCATGTTCTCCTCCACATTTCCCACATCTTAGTTTCCCTTTACAAACTTTAGCTATATGACCATACCTTTGGCATCTATAGCATCGAGTTGGCGGAGGAATATACTCCCGCACCCTGAAACTCAAATATCCCACCATCACTTTATCTGGCAACATTTGCTCTTTGAATTCCAACAATACCGTAGTGCTATCCACTTTCTCTCCATTACGATTTGCTTTTAGTCTTTTTATATCCACTACAGTACCTCCCCTAATACTCTTTTTAATATCATCCAATTTTTCCCCAATCGGTATACCAGTTATCACCCCTTTTGTTCTTGTACCTTCAAAGCTGCGTACTTCGCCCAATTCCTTTTTTACACACCGTTTGTAATCTCATAGCCTTATCTTTTTGCTCATTATTCTTGCATTTAATTAGTAGTCTGCCATCCCGTAACACCTTTGCCATACTTATGTCTCCTACTGCCTTTTTTAATCCACTAGTCAAGGAAAACAATCCGACTTCACCTATATCATGTCCCTCTTTAAACTTGACGACTACCTTCAGTTCCTCTTCCTGACTTATCTTCCTTTGCACATCTCTACCTACTGTATCAGCGACATCCTCAATACTCCTCTTCGAAGATCCTTTCCACATTCCCTCAGTCCTACTATTATTATTTATTCCTCCTCTCCCTTTACCCTGTACATATCCTTGATTTTTCCACTCCTCTAGACCTCTTAACCAATCCTCATTCCCATCTACCCAGTCACAAATCAGATTATGCCAAACCGCCAACTAACCTGACCTCCGACCAAACCCGCAACGACAACCTCCACCTCGCGGATCCTCTTCAGCGACCAGCCGCCTCTCCATGCGCTTCTGTAGATTTGCGCAGAAGTACACTTTACTGACGTAAGTTGAATCCTTGTAATCGTTTCATGATTGGTTACTTCCTCTGTCAATCAAAGCTTTGCTCACTATGCATTGGCTGGCTTTGTTTTGGTGTAATCCAGTCAAAAGCCTATGGTGAGCTGAAGGACATCTATCTAGGCAAATCATTGATCGCATGAGATTTTGAGTTGTCAAACCTTTTCTGATTGGACAAAACAGAAAGATAGGGCGGGATATTTATCTGAACAGTCTAACGAAGCAGGAAGAGATGGATTTTCACTGATAAAAATCGATATTTGATAGAAAATAAACATGATCGATCATACTTAGCGGATGCGCGGATGTAAACAAAGGAGGATATTGCTGGATTTCTCACTATTTTTCATTGTTTTGGATTAAAACGTGGGATGCTTTTTGAAGAGTGGACCCTTACCTTGCAATGTACGTTGAAGTTTTTGGGAATTGTCAGAAATTGTCAGAACCATATGGCAAGCCATGTGAGTACCCACAAAATTTTTTATATGCATTCCGTCTGCATTTCATTTAATCTTTTCCACACCAGTGTATTGATTGCAAAAATAAGCTCAGAACACGAATTTGGAGTGTTTAAACTTTCAAATAATGCAAAGTTTATGATTGTTGATTGAATATTTGATGTTAAACAAAGTACAAAAACACGTAAAAACGCCCCCTAGGGCCCGCCACCGGGCCGGTGCGTGTTAACAAGGTAAGTTAGCATTGTTTTAATTTACGTAAGCTTAAATGTGAAGTGTGGATAAAGACCGTTAACAGCATAGGTCTACGACGTTTAGGCTTTTAGGATGCAGTGTGCACTGCGCTATAAAACCCATTCATTTCAATAGCTTGCGCCGCGCGAGGGCGGTTTTTTGTTGCGTCGAACAAAGCGCGAGCGAAGCTTGCGCTCACGCCGCGGTCAAAGTTCAAAATAGTTTAACTTTTGCGCATAGTTTGTGATCTTCTCCACTTTATACGGGAAATGAGCTGACAGTCTGTACCAGTTGTATGAGTGTGTGCTTGCATTGTATTTGTTGTTTTAATGCCTTGTTTTTGCAAAATATTATTGCTAATGCGTGCCCCCCGTTGGAAGCTATGTGCCCCCCTGTTAGTTATGGTCTGGCGCCGGCTCTGATAATGTAAAGAACATTTTGTAAAAATATAAACTTGATATCTTTAATATTGACTGAGTAAGGTCATGTCAGCATGATTGAAATCATAGTGAAATTAAGGCTTGAAATCAAACTGATGCTTTTTATTTCACAAGAAGATTTGAGACTGATTTTCACAGGCAGTCTCAGTGATATACTGTATACTTGAGCTGTTATATGTCACAGAGTGACTTTTGAATGGTGGAACCTAAAGTGGTGGAAATTAGTTCAACCCAAATTCGGGGTTTATTGGCAACAGGTGTGCAGATGAGTGTGGCGATCGACGATTGGGCAATTCAATGAAGAGGAGGGACATAAATAGGGCATTGGAAGTCAATTGGAGTGGAAGTTTATTCCAGCAGATGCTGTGGGTGAGGCCGAGCGGTTGAGGCGATTGGAGAGACGGATGTATTGTGGATATTGAGGATTGGGCGAAGTGAACTTGAGGATTGGGCGTGAACACACACACAGAGTTGAGTATAAAAACTACCTTATTGAAGTGTTGTATTGACATGTGTTACTTTCTTGGAGGAGATCATATGCATTGAAGAGCTGTCGGAACTACAGTACAAGGAGGCAGGAACGAGGAGGTTGCACTGCCGGCCGTGTTTACGTCAGATATCAGGAAGGAAAGGGGAAAGAACTAGTGTCAACGGAACTGTGAGTACGCTGAATTGTTGTCGTGTCAGTGTTTACATTACAAGTGTGGAATATTAGTGTGCCTCTTGTGAGTTGTGCTTAGTGTGTAAGCGGCCCCACCGTGGAAAGGATTGGTGGGTGAGCCGGAACCAGCTAAGGAAGGAGTAAGTCGCATGGTCGTGGCTGTGACGATTCATCTGGCCATCCGCTGCATCAGTGACTTCAATTATCCAGGACGAAACCCCGGTCCAATGTGGTGTGTTGACCTTATTTCACTGTGAGTGTGTGGAGTGCAGTGGGTGAGTCTTTCCTTTGACGTGTGTACACATGGAAATTGCAGTGTCGTGCTGTGTCCATGTTGTCAGAATTCACTTCCTAGACCAGGAAGGAAAACCCTTTTTGAGAGAACGTATACTGGTGCTGGTGGATGACCATTTTTCTATACACGCCGCTTGTGACTTCTGATCCCTTTTCCCCACCTGGTGGTGGCGAGGCAACGGTAACAAATAAGGAACTGTGTGAATATTGTGGGGAATGTCAACGGAGGGAAGTATTGGCTGCTGCATGGAAAACTAGCTGTGTTGTCTCTGTGTATGATTACCTGTCTGTGGAGGGATTTCAGAGGCCCGCCCCTGTCTAGATCTCTTGCCCTGTCAGTTGGAAGAGAGGAGAGGGAAGCGTTTGACCTATTCCTGTGGTACATACTTGGCGTGATAACCTACCTGAACTTACCCATTGTGGTGACACCAGCCGAGGCCGCGTTAGGCCCAATGAGCAGCAGCTTCGACCCGTACCTCCATCTGCCCTTGTTCGAAGCCAAGAGGTGGTGTATCTTTCCCCATATATTCACTGAAGCCAAGTAAATCTGTGAAGGAATTCTGTGTGTCTGTCTGCTACCAGTTCTGCGGGTCCGAGCCTAAGAGCTAAGAGCCAGTGTATCACCCCTGTATACTCACCTAAACGACCCAAGTCAAGACCCCATGCATTCACTTTGCATACTCACCTACACAACAAAGGCCAAGAATCCAGTACGCCTGTCTTTATACTTACCGGCCCGCTCATCATACTAGGCCCAGTTGCTCTCCAAATACTTACCTGTGTACCCTCTAGGCGCTTCCAGTGTTGAGCCCAGGAACCTGCCGCTATCAGCACAAGGTACTCACTTCATCTATTTCGTCAGTGTCACTCACAGCCCTCATTTCTTCACGTCCAGGAAGAAGGGAAGGCTCCACCGAAAGTTCTCCTGCAACACATAACAAAGACAAGTGACAAATGATTCTTCAGACATTCAGATTCTTCAGTTAATCAATGGGACTCTAAAATAAAATGGACAACTATAGCAGATTACGACATAGATTTCCATTGATTTCTTAAAGCTGTTGCAAGGTGAGAAGCTTTAATATACATAACTGGACTAGTTTAGCCTTCGTTGCATTTCTGTTTTGTCACAATCAACTCTATTCTCGACTGCATAAGATCCTTCATTGGCATATTGTGTTACAAAACATAAGAGTGTTTAACAGATAGCATTTCTAGTTTATGTTAATTAGTTTATACGAGCTACGTTAATTAAAACAGCTTATAAGGGCTGACTTCGCATTTGAATCATAACACAAAACAGGGAACGTAAATCATCTTCAGTGTTTTTAAACTCTGAAGAGAGCGAAGACTTTACAGTGGAAAGGAAACTGCATTGTATTGCTCCAGCGTCACATTGTGTAAACTGCATTTATAGTAAGGAAGTGCACATATGCAGATATCATAGCAAATAGCAGTAAATACACACACCTTGCTCTCCTGTGAAGTTCACTCGCATTGTGAGACTGTAGATTGAAGACGGCGCTAAAACGCAGAGTAAAGACGGGGCGGAGCTAAGGGGCTCAGCTTAAGGGGGTTGCGTGTGCGGCACAGTCCTTGGCTAAAGTTCATGGGCCCTTAGAATCGTCCTAACACCCCCCCCCCCTTACGGCGCCCCTGGTGAGGAATAAGGATATGCCATTTCACTTAATGCTTCATCTTCTCCATCCTGCGGGGTGCAGTGGCAGAGTAATCAGCAATCCTGAGAGTCGGGACTTTTGCTGGTGGGCCAGTAGTGTTTTGAGGCCACGAGGGCCGGTCTGACTATTTATCATATATTTAAAGGGGGGGTTTAATGGTATTTCAAGCATTTTGACTTATTAACACAGTTATAGAGTTGTTTCCTCATGCTAAACGTAGGCAAAGTGTCAAAAATGCAGTTGGGCGTGTTTCAGAGTATTTCTGTGCCGAATGCACTTCGCCAGGGTTCGTACAAGTTTCGGCTAATTTTTTTCGATTACGGTTCTAACTGACGTTTCAGGGGTTTTCGATACGTATCACTTCTTTATATGGGCTTCCGCCGGAAAACTTCCCCCGGAAAACCCCGCCCAGCCGTCAGTCAGCGGGAGACGCTAGAGCTTGCTAACAGCTTATCACGCCACTCAGCCTTGTTTAATTTCAAAAGTCAACAATCGCACAACAAGAAGTGTGTTTTTGGATGTAAGGAGAAGACATCCAGCCTTATGGAAACAATGGATATAGTTTAGTATCCGGATTAGCAGCGGAGTTTTGCGTGTGTGTTTGATGCGGTGGATTTTCAGAACCGGGTCATGACGAGTTACACGTGGTAAGTAAGACTTCTGTCTTATGTTGGAAATAGGCGCGTGTATATTATATAAATGACACGAACATGTAGTGAATCATAAGTTAAAACAGTGTTGTATAGTGTTGTATGACTCGTACTCGCTCCTCCTGTGTTATAACTCCTCCTTCATTTTTTCGTACGTTATCGGAAAGATTCGGTAAAGCTAATCTTTCTTTAATAAATCTGATTAAACTAAAGACTCTTCAGAGATATAAAGGATGTCATACTACTCTATAGGTACTCCAGATTAATATCAGAAATGCAGAAACAGCGTGTGTTACGTGAGCTTTAATATGCCGCAGCGCCCAAAACGTATCTGGCCGCACCGCTCTATCAAGCCGTCTCCCCTGGAGTTGTAGTCAAGAATGCCGCTTATCAGCCAATCAAAAAAAAAAGAAAGAGGCTACACAATAGCCAATCAGAAAATAGCACTGTTGTATCTGGGTAGGATTTAACGCAACAACCAATAAAAAAGCTTATCCTCGTTCACCCACAGAGAAGACGAAACACCAGAAATCAACCGGCTGTAATGATGCTCATTAAAGATAATTTTAAATATTTTCAGTAGAACATATCTTAACATTGGTACATCACTGATGGGGATAATTTACACGTGTGTTCGACTTTATGCTATAACATAGGAACCAACAAGCAGATGACATCAACGTGCCGCAAGAGCGGTGCGAAAGCAAACTCTTCCGATGATCTCTCGACTCATCCTCGCGGTACTTTGATGTCATCAGCCTGTCGTTCATGCAGCGCAGCTTGAAGTCGAACAGTGGGGTTCCCCAACCTTCCCCTGCAGGGGTTCTCATGATGACCGCTGCTGTTGTAATCTTTATTTTCACAAGTAAATTCCGTTTTTGTTTTAACATTCAAACAGACTCGGTTCTCCCCCATCTTTTCTCCCGCGCAACATCGGTTCTCCCGCGCTATGCATATTGCATACATTATTCCAGAAGTAATATGATTTGTTCACTGTGAATCATACATGTTCTCTTATACTGGGAAATTGTAGCGCAGTTGAAGTGAATTGTATTAATTATTTGCGAGCATTTTTGAATATGGCCACTTGTGGAATGAAAACTGCACGACGACAAAAAGGTAAGACTTGTTTCTGCATTTAGCCCTGTTTTACTAAGTTTTATTTAGTTTTATAGTCTTAACTACGTGTGCTTTATCACATCATTTAAAAGTCTTTATTGTGTGTTTATAAGTGTTTATTGGTGGTTGTCATGACAAGATTTGTGAAGGGATGTCACAGTATGTTTTGTTTTGATATTATCTTGTTTTAGTTTATCTGTAGCTGGAGTTGTACCTAGTTAACAATTACAACATTTGAAAAGCATTTTAAACAACCATGATTTTCATGCAATCAGTATGATTTTGTAAAGGTTGGTGGAGCATGTATACATATAATGTGGTTTCACTTCCGGTTGAAAGGGAACGCTGGCGCGTCTGCCTGCCGCTCCTCTCTCCAAGTTTTGATGATTTTAAACACTGATCTGACTATCCGAAGAAGTATATGATGGTTCTGGAGCTTGGAAATGCCCTTGTGATACCCGCACTACTGAAATACGGAACTACGTTTTAATCGTCGGTCTGCTGTTTTTATCTTTGCACAACTATCTCTGCTGGAATAAACCTATCGGTTGCTCGGACAGATCCTGTAAGATCGCTGCTGGTGAGGATTCTACTGCCATGGCTTTGAGGTACACTGTTGAAAAACTGATGAATTTAAAAAGGCATTACTATTTAGTGAATGACATTTTTGAACATTGCCAAAATGTCTATATCCTGCGTCCTATGCGCTATATGCATCACGCGTCAAGGCGAAAGTTCATACATGACATACATGATTCTCTTTCAGTACCTGCATTTCAACGTAAAACAAACCGACAAGTTGTAAAAGGTGTGGATTTTAACACCCTGGCAGGTTTTAAACGGGCGTAGTCTCTTCCGTCACTTTCAATACCTACGAGTCTAGTAAAAACTGCTGTTTTTAATGCTCGCCCTGTGAACAATAAAGCAGTGATTTTATCGGATATTATAATTGAAAATAAACTGGACTTGGTCTGCTTAACAGAAACATGGCATAAACAGGGTGATGGACTTCTGTTTAATGAACTTACTCCACCCGGCTATGGACTGTTTGATGCCCCGCGACCGTCGGGTAGGGGTGGAGGCATCATTGTGATACATAATCAAAAATTCACAATGAGCCCGGTAGTCATACCTCAGTTTAAGTCTTTTGAATGTCTTGTTTTGAGCGTCTCTGCACCCATCACTACAGCCATAGCTACAATCTACAGACCTCCTAAGACAACTGAACATTTTCTATCTGAATTTGCAGAACTGCTGTCTATGTTATGCCTTAAATTTGAGAGAACTCTTTTCTTGGGGGATTTTAACATCCACATTGACAAAAAAGACTCTGCAATGACTAAGGACTTTTTGTCCTTATTGGAATGTTTTGATTTGAAGCAATGTGTGGATTGCTCCACACATATTAAGGGTCATTTTAAATGCGTCCTTCTTGTCACAGTTCTCTTCCTCTGACTTGGGATTATCTGACCATTTTGCCATCTTCTTTAATATGGAATTGTCACATCTTAATATTGTCTCCTCCCGTACTGTAAAATACCGCAAATGGAAATCTATAAACCTCCCTGACTTCTCTGCTTGGATTGAGTCCTCATTAAGTGTTTTCTCTCCATCTGACCCACTGGAGGACAAAATCTCTACGTTAAATACTGTTCTTATGTCTGGTTTGGATTCATTTGCATCCATGAAAGCCCGTTCTGTGGCCTTTGTACGTTCTGCTCCCTGGTACAATGACGAGCTGCGCTCTATTAAGGCAGCTTGTCGTAAGACGGAGCGAAGGTGGCGTTTTTCTGGCCTGTCTGTGCACCACCAAGCTTGGAAAGACCATATACTGGAATATAAAGCAGAGATTGCTTCAGTCAGGTCTCAATATTTCTCCCAAATAATTGACAATAACCAAAATAATCCCAGACGACTGTTTCACACCATAAACAAACTTTTCAAACAAAACTCCTCCCCTAGTGTACCTACCTCAGTTCACCTTTGTAATAAGTTCCTAGACCATTTTAATGCTAATTGCTGATGCTCGTAAAAGTATTACCTCTGACTCATTTTAATGTCACAAATTTTTCCGGCACTTATTTCTCATACTTCACCACACTGGACGCTTATTCTCTTGACAGGGAAGTTTCAAAATTGAAAGATACCACTTCTCCTCTGGATCCCATACCTAGTGATTTGTTTAAATCATGTTTCACCTCCCTATGCCCGGTTGTTTTGAGTATAATAAATGATTCCTTGCAAATGGGTGTTGTACCTGCTGCACTTAAAATTGCAGCTGTAACACCTATACCAAAAAAGAACAACGCAGACTGGGACAATCTCAATAACTTTCGTCCCATTTCAAATTCCCCTTTTCTTTCCAAACTGCTTGAGCGAACTGTGGCCTCACAATTACACACTCATCTCACTGTTAATAATCTCTTCGAGCCCCTTCAATCTGGGTTCCGTAAATTACATAGCACTGAAACGGCTCTAGTCAAGGTCACAAATTACCTGTTAGTTGCTGCGGACTCTGGCTGTCTTTCAATTTTGATTCTCCTCGATTTAAGTGCAGCATTTGACACGGTGGATCATTCACTTCTACTAAATTGATTGGAGAATGTTTTTGGGCTAACAGACACTGTGTTACATTGGTTTAAGTCTTTTCTCTCAGATAGAAAGCAGTTTGTGTCTCTGGGTGGACGCAAATCCAAAGTTGGAACAGTGCAATTTGGAGTTCCCCAGGGATCTGTTTTAAGTCTCTTGCTTTTAAGTATGTACATCTTTCCACTGGGCCAACTTCTTAGATCCTTGGGTCTAAATTATCATTTTTATGCAGACGACACACAAATGTATATTCATTCAAAGCCTGCCGATACCACAGCTATTACCTTTTTAGAACACTGTATTTCTAAGATAAAAATGTGGATGTCTCAAAATTTCCTCTGTCTCAACAGCGACAAGACTGAGGTAATGCTAATTGGTTCACCCCAACAACTTCGCAAGGCCGATGATGTAACCTTAATGGTGGATGGGTCTGCTTTGGAATTTCAAACCAAATTAAAAAATTTGGGGGTGATATTTGATGCAACTCTAACATTTGATTTGATATCGTAAAAGTTTCCCTTTTTCATCTTAGAAATATTGCACGACTGCGCCCCATGTTACCATTCTCTGTGGCTGAAAAATTGATAAATTCATTTGTCTTTTCTCGTATCGACTACTGTAATGCTCTACTTGCTGGGGTTTCTAAATCTATCCTAAGCAAATAACAGTATGTCCAAAACTCTGCAGCCAGAATTTTGACAAAAACTAGGCAAGGTGAGCACATTACTCCTATTCTGGAGTCCTTGCACTGGCTTCCAGTTAGGTATCGTGTTGATTTTAAAATCCTCATGCTCACCTACAAGGCCTTGAATGCTTTAACGCCACAATATCTGTCTGAACTTTTAACTGCATATGCCCCAAGACGCAATCTTCGATCCTCTGACTTTTTAATCGTTCCTTCAACGCGCCTGCATTCTATGGGTGACCGGGCATTTTCTTCGTTTGCTCCCAGGCTCTGGAATACTCTTCCCATTGAGATTCGACAGGCCGACTCTCTGAGTACTTTTAAATCCACACTTAAAACTTATTTTTTTAGGTTAGCTTATAAGTGATTTTATTTTTTGTATGCATCTTTTATATGCTCTTAAATTTGATGTATGTGTATTTTATAATGTATTTTCTATGATTCTGTAAAGCGCTTTGAGATGCAAATTTAAAGGCGCTATATAAAATAAAGTTTATTATTATTATAGATTCGTTATTTGAGAATGGCCTTCTTGTACGAAGAATTTTTGCCATACCCTAGGATTTTGTGAAACGCCACCACTGACTGTTTTTAATGTTACAACAAATGCACAACTTGTTTGACACAAACAATGACAACTTGACTGCTGTTAGAGAATGTTTCCCAGATAATCAGCAGCAGTTTTTGTTACAGAGTGTCTGTAAGTTAGCCAACATACAGCCTGTTCACTGACAACACGCTCAGAACAAGTAGTCTAGGCCTCGTTATATTTTCATTATCACACGATAACTGACAAATTAAACATCCCTCTCTCCAATTAGGCTTAATCATTTTATAAGCAACTGCTTTGCAACCAAATTAAGCTTTAGCTTACCTGAAACTAGAGAACTGCTGTTGACAAAGATTTTTTTTAAATAATAATTATTACACTTGGTATTTCATGTTGTTGTGCAGTCATTTCTTTCTTTTCTTTTTTACCACGGAGGGCTGGTGGTCTACAAAATTTCCCGGTAGATTTTTTGGTCCCACTCCACCCCTGGCTAAGAGGAAGTGAGGAAAGGAAACGAGGATGCACAAATAGGAATTGAGAAGCACCCCCGAAAAGCATTAGAGAAATTACATATCTTAGTGATGAGAGAAACAAAGCTTTTCGTAGCTTCGAATCAATTGAACCAATTGCCTTACAAAATGATTCACTATTTTAAAGCATTTGAAACACCAACGCTGGTGACACCTGCTGGTCAAAATGTGTAAGGGCAAAGGGATAGGCCCAATCACTTTTTACCATTAATTGTAAATATTAGTATGTCAGGTGATTACATAGACCTAACAATATTGTTATCCAAGTTCTCAAAATGTTCTTAAACAATCTGCCTTGGTTTTTATGTCACACATTATACGAAACTTTATAATTAATAATAATAATAATTATAATTCTTTACATTTATATGGCGCTTTTCTGCAGCACTCAAAGCACTTTACATATGAATAGGGGAATCTCCTCAACCACCACCAATGTGCAGCATCCACCTGGATGATGCGACAGCAGCCATATTGCACCAGAACGCCCACCACACACCAGCTTATTAATGGAGAGGAGACCGAGTGATATAGCCATTTAGTGTGAGAAGATGATTAGTAGGCCAACGGGCAAGTTTGGCCAGGATGCCAGGGCACAACCCTACTCTTTTTCGAAAGACATCCTGGGATTTTTAATGACCACAGAGAGTCAGGACCTCGGTTTTACATCTCATCTGAAGGATGGTGCTTTTTGACAGTATAGTTTCCCCGTCACCATACTGGGGTGTTAGGACCCACACAGACCACAGGGTGAGCACCCCCTGCTGGTCTCACTAACACCTCTACCAGCAGCAACCTGGTTTTTCCAGGTGGTCTCCCATCCAAGTACTGACCAGGCTCAGCCCTGCTTTGCTTCAGTGGGCAAGCTGTCTTGGGCTACAGGGTGATATGGCTGCTGGCTTTAAATGCCAAATGACCAGCAAACACAATAGACATATTCCTTTATATTTACAGTCAATAATAAAACTAACCCGAAATTAGTGAAGCATAGTAGACACTGATTCATGAGTTCATTTTTAGATCAACACCCCCTAGTGGTGAACCATCAGAGTTTCTAAACGTTATGAATATTAAATATACTGTCTGAAACGAGTCTACGTTTACAATAATGTAATGATTAATACCAACATTTATGCGTGTTTAAAGACGTGACGATGTGTAGGGCCGGAAGATTTATACGTGCATCAGGTTTAGTTGATAAAACAATTTCGCATAGGATACACTTGTGTAACTAGACTTATTTTCTCAGGGCAATTTGCTCATCAAGAAAATACATCTTGATTTAAGAATTTTTAGATTTGTGTACTAAAAACAAGACAAAAACACTAATTAAGAAAGTCGTTTTTTGTAGTTTTTTCAATTAGACTCACGCAATTGACCACTAGGGGTGTCACGATTCTCCAAATCCTCGATTCGAGTACATTTTCGATTCTGATGTCACGATTCAATTCGATTCTCGATTTTTAAATGAATTTTTTAAGACAAAAAATGATATGCCTTTATTATTATTATTATTATTATTATTATTATAGTTTCACATTAACATGCACATTGCGTGCTTTTCCTCGTATGGGGGTTTGTGGGCTTTACTTTACACGGAGAGCTTGTAGAGAGAGAATTCCTTCCTTTGACTCCTATTATCTGAAATAAAACCGGTGCGTCATAAGCAGCTGCGCTTCTCTCTGTCTCACATGCACGCGCTCTCGCATCTGTCCAAAGTCTAAACATAAACAAAAGTAATAATCCTTACGTATTTGTTCAGTTTTATGCGTTTCTTGCGGGCTGAGGCAAACTACCGGTATACCTTTTGTTTAAAATATAACCCGCTGCATCTTGGCGGCTCTGTCGTGCACGTGCAGAGAGCTGCGCTCTGTCCGAAGGCAGATCACTAGGTAGTAATCCTGTTTATGATATGCATTCAAGGAGTTGTAGCAATACATCCCTCGTGTTTAAAATATAAATCGCGTTCCGCTGGATGGATGTTTTTAAAGGCACTTCTGAGAGTTTATTTTCCCCCACTTGGCAAGCCGACCGGACGTGAGATGGGGGCGTGGCAGCATCGACGATCCCATTTTTTAATTCGAAGTTCGAGGTTGTGACTTAATTGACCACATTCTCATGCTCTCACTCAACACTACCTTTCTTTTCATGCAGGCCCATCATTGAGATCCCCGTGGTGTGTAATTGTAGTGTTCAGTTCTGTCTTGTGTTTCCCCTGTCCATGTCTCTTATTTAGAAGTTCTGTTTTGGCATCCATGTTTGTAGTTCTTTGTAATTCTGTTTCTTATAGCCTAATAACAATGTCATCTTTGTATGTATACAATGGAAAAATAATTGGAAAATGGTTTCCTTTAGGGATGCACCGAATATTCGGCCACCGAAAATTTTCGGCCGAAAATGGCCCAAAAGTGGTTTTTCGGTTTTCGGCCGAAAGACTTTTATCACCGAAAAAATACGGCCGAAATAATGTGATGACGCAAACAGAAACCGCGACCTGCACGTGCTTGTCTGAAGTAACATATCTGCGGTGTGGACTAGATTTCTCTCAAACCCGCGTCCAGCGAATTTCTGACCAGGACCTCCGCAACCTGTGAGTTTCACTCCCGCCCACGACCGTAATGTGTGTGTCCAAACCCGCGGAGTTTCTCTGGGCATTTGTACAGTTTTCACAAGCTCCGACTAAACATTCGTTCAGATTAACATCCAGAATAACAGACATTTAACATGATTGCTTTTAAAATTAGGGATGTGCACGAATGGTCAAATATTCGATCTGCAATAATAATTAGAATGGGGAAAAAATGATATTCAAATGTTTTTAATCCGCCACCGCAGCATTAATGCTACTGCTCATTGAATCCTTTTTCACTTCACCTGTACGGTCTTTTACAGACTTTAATATAAAATATACATGAAAATTAATATGTATGTATTTCTGATTGTTTTGGTAATTCAGATTGCAGACTCATTTAAGTGTTTAGAGTTTTAATTGCCGGGTGTTAGACGTGCTTCTCCGCCGCCGCATCAGCGTGCATGATGAGAGGTTTGTTCGCTTCCTTATATAGCCTAGTTTATTTTGTTAAATTAAGCTCGTAACTTTGCACCCTCAGCAATAATGTATCAAGCCAGCTTGCGTTATTTGTAACATAATATTAAATTCAGATATATTTGTTAGATCCGTTTGTTGTTCTTACTGGATAACAACATAGAGTTTTTTCTGCAGCTGGCATTAATGAGAAAAACGGGTTTCACCGGAGAAGGTAGGCTAAATATGATTTTCTTTTTAAACAAAAACATGTCAGACTAAATAAAGAAGATATTCATATTTGACTGAGCCTTCGACCCATTCGGGGTTTTAACGTGCATTAAAATGCCATCATTTTTATATCAGCATTTTGTAACATTAACGTTAGGACAAAACCACAACTAGCACATCTCAGTTTTTAAATGTATACTGCATGGCAAACAAGCACCAAAGGATTAATCAAACAAATCCTTCAGCCTATATAACTGAAGTTGGGTTTGTTTATGGCACATGCTGTTTGGCTTATTTTTCTTCTCAAATTGTGTGTGTTGACTCCATTTATATTACACACAAAAATACTATAAGTGCAATGGTAGTACTAATAATTGGCATAATTTCTTTCGGTGTTTCGGCTTTCGGTTTTCGGCCTTGGTGTCCTCTTTTTCGGTTTTCGGTTTCGGCCAAGAATTTTCATTTCGGTGCATCCCTAGTTTCCTTTTCACCTTGACAAAAACAACATGAGTAATCGATATTCAATTTAAACCATTCCAACACATGTTTAACTGGGTAAATTATATGAACTATTTTAAAAGAAACTTATTTTATTTTAATATTAATAAAAATTACTACTGTTCGCCAAGCATTGAGCCAAATCACCTTTCCGAAAACAGAAGAAAAAACTAGCTGGAGATAAACAATTCTATTAAAATTGGTTTTATTTGTGATTCTGTTTTGCAATATATGTATATCTTCAATAAATATTGTACTCTTAATGTCAAGAGTCAATCCTGCAATGTATTTCTAAAAAGAGTCAATACCTTTTGGGGACCGCATCCATCACAATAGCAAATTCCTTGGGTTTAATTGCTATTTTAAATTTTTCAAAAAATGTCTTATACAATTCCATCTTTATTTAGTACCTGACTAACTAGTATAATATTATTTTCATACCATTGATTAAATAATTTTTTGTTGTTGTTTCAAATGTAAAATCTTCTAGGGGAAAAGTTGTGTTTGTAGGCCAAAGTACAAGCCAAGTGAGCTTGTTTATGGAAATGAATGAGTTTAGGGGGGCGTGCACACCTAGGGTTGCCAACCGCTCCGTATAATACGGAATCGTCCCGTATTTGACACATAAAATTCTTGTTCCATATTGAACTGATACGGAACGCAGTTTGTTCCGTATTTAATGAAAATTAATTCAGTGCAAATACATGACAGACACATAGCTTATAATATGTCAGCCATGAACGAAGACCGTGTCATTTGTATAAGAAAACCCTGACGGTGCAGTAATTTCTCCCTGTTTGTCTATGATCAGCGTGGAGTTTTTAACATCTTGCAGCCCCATCAGGGAATGCCCTTTTAATTGGTCGTTTCAGTCATTGTGATGTCACGTATCATAGCAACGATGACGACAAGTGACAACAGCGGGAAATGTAAAAATGACTGCATCCGAGCAGCCGATCGAAAAAGAAACGAGCACAAAAATATCAACCTGATCTCACGAATTTCCGTGGCATAGTAACAGAATTTTTTGCTCATTTTTCCGTGGCATTCTCACGGATCTCCGCATATTTCCGTGGCCCTGCCACGGACTTTCTTTTCCGTGGCATTCTCACGGATTGGTTACTCAACTGTTTTGTCCTATTTTCTTACCATTGTCGCGATACCGTCTGTGGGCGTGCTAGGCCAAACATTGTAGCAGCATCGACTTAGGACTCTATTTGCCTTTCCTGTTTGAAAAAAAAGGTGTAGTATCACTCCCTGTATGTCACTGAAGTAATATATTGTTGAAGGAAATTGTTCTCTGCTGCCAGTCTGCAGATCTGAGCTAAGGGCTCTGCAGGCCCGGCTGCAGGATGAAATGACTGAGGGGGCATGTGAAATTGTTGAGGGGGCTTAACTTTATACCATCAATGATACACTGAGATCTTGCTTTGAAAAGACATATTTTTAAATGCAGCAGTCAATAAAACACTCCATATGCAACTGCACAGCACAGGTAACCAGAAACTCACTAATGATGATAGAGCATGAGATATTATTTGATAGACTAGTAAGCAGGGCTTGACATTAACTTTTTTGCTCACCAGCCAAAGTGGCTAGTTTTTTTCCAAAGCTACTAGCCACTCAGAATTTTCACTGTCCACAATTTTGTTGCTGGTAAAATACATTTTTTATGATTAAACTTGACTTAATCATAAAATGACTTTAATTCGAGCAAATTTACTTGGTTTAGCTATATTAGATGCAGATTGAATTTCAAATGCAGTGTGCCCACCCAAATTAAGACTACATTTATTAGCTGGTATATACCACGTATATTAGTATAGATCATATCATATATTTAGGTGCATGAAAAACATGCTAGTAAGGCATAAATAGGTTAGCTTTAAATTAATATATTAAAAGTGGAGCAGGGGTGTATAAGATTAACTGAAAAAATAAACACAAAACCCCTCGACAACCACTTTAAATATTTATTAACAGCAGTAAATACTGTCAAGAAATGTAGGCTATATGATTTTTACTCTCAACTTGTTTATGCAGATTGCATTTTATATGCTTGATCATGGTTTCTGTTAAAAGTGATTTAAGACTTTTAATGACAAATGTCGAGAGGGAATTATTGTTGTCCAAAGTAGCCTACATTAAAATGATGCTCGAACCTCTTAGCTGGCGGGTTTCCTTTGATTTCGTGTGCATTCAGGTATGCGCTATGAATTTCTCTCCGCACGCAATTTATATCTCTTCAATCACTTCCATGCACTTGTTTTATTTCCCGAAGTGTTTATGCGCTCAGACTGCGTCCTCTTGTGCATTTGCAAATCCATCAGCTCGCGTGCGCGCTCTGGAAGGTGGCCCTTTGGTCCGCAACGCTCCGCTGATCGCGCGCGCGTCTCAACCAACGGTCTCTCTTTGTTGCGCTGGGTGCAGAGTGCTCATGGGAGTTGTAGTTACGGGTTTCGCATTGCGCATTGTTTATCATTTCGCATAACTTTTAAGAAAACTCCAATTAAAAAATTTTATTCAACCTGCCAAAGTGGCTAGTGGGATTGGCTGTCTTACCCGCCACAGCCGAAATCTACCCGCATTTGGCGGGTGTTAATGGCAAGCCCTGCTATAAGTGTGGATTAAGAATGTTTAAAATCTCTAGCCTGGTGGTCAGGACATGAATGGATCAAATCAGCAGATTTGCAAAAGGTTTATTTATCTCCACATATAAATTAAAATTAGCAGGGTAACTGTGCAGTATACCGCATTATATAGCTTATGTCCTATGTGATTTCCATATAGACGAGAGTATTAAACGGCAATAAACGTCTGCAATAAATATCCTAACATTATTTCTCAAAACTTTGATTATTCCGCATATGATTTGAATATTAGACGAGAGAATTTATATAATGCCAATGGACGTCTCACACTGTTAACCGCAAGTTTAAATAAAAAGTGGATAAAACATTATTATATTTGGTCATATTAAGCTTTATATGACAAAAATGATATTTAAAGGAAATTTATTCTTACAGTTATTCAAAGATGCACAAATTATTCCATATAGCCTATTATTTCCTGCACGTTTGTCTCTGGCCTCGCTCTGTTATGTAATAGCTGCTTAACACGCGTCGGCAAAATATTATTATTTGAAAATATTTTTTATTTATTATTTGCAAATTATGATCTTATTTGAATAGATTTTTATTGCTGCTTCCACAGACATTAGGGTGTATTTTACAAACTAAAGGCTATTGTTTTACCAGTGCTTATGTGTTTTTAAATGTCTGAATTCTAAAATAAACATTATGAGGTTGAAAACACTAGTGTTGATATATGACAGCGCTGAGCTCGTCCGTCTGGCTTAGCGTCAACCAACGCGAAAGACGTTTGAATCTGGCAGTAATGTCACTGAACATTCAAAATCCTGTATGGGGATAAGGTTAAATTATTATTTAACTCAAAAGGATGAAAATTTTATTTGTAACCATTAATACAAAAATAAAACAGAGGGGGCACAAATCAGATCTGAGGGGGCAATGCCCCCTTTTGCCCCCTTGTGGCGCCGGGCCTGGGGCTCTGTGTCGACGTGGGGCTGTTCCACTACGTGCTGGGAAGTCACGTCAAAGTGTTCATCAGAAGTCTGTCCTAGTGAAGAAGACTAGAATTTTGCTGTGTGCCTACACGTTCTCTCCAGCCACCTGAGTCTCGAAGAGCCCAAGCCTGGGCGTACGTACTATCTACTTGCCTGTGAGTTAAATCCATGTAAAGCTAAAAGCTTAGTGTGCTCACCTCTATACCTACCTGTACGCCCAAAGCCCCAAACCCAGTGTACTCAACTGTATACCTACCTGTACGCCCAAAGCCCCAACCCCAGTGTACTCACCTGTATACTTACAAGTACGTCCAAAGCTAAAAGCCTAGTGTACTCACCTGTATACTTACCTGTATGCCAAAGCCCCAAACCCAGTGTATTCACCTGTATACCTACCTGTATGCCCAAAGCCCAAGTCCAGTGTATTCACTTGTAAATCTACCTGTACGCCCAAAGCCCCAATCCCAGTGTACTCACCTGTATACTTACCAGTACATCCAAAGCTAAAAGCCTAGTGTACTCACCTGTATACCTACCTGTATGCCAAAGCCCCAAACCCAGTGTACTCACCTGTATACCTACCTGTACGCCCAAAGCCCAAGTCCAGTGTACTCCCATGTATACCTACCTGTAAACCTGAGGTCCCAAACCCAGCGTACCTACCTGTACACCTTCTGGACACTTACAGCTCCCAACTCAGTGTACTCACCTGTATACCTTCTGGACGCCTACAGCTCCAAGCTCAGTGTACCCACCTGTATACCTTCTGGACGCTTACAGCTCCCAACTCAGTGTACCCACCTGTATACCTTCTGGACGCTTACAGCTCCCAACTCAGTGTACCCACCTGTATACCTTCTGGACGCTTACAGCTCCCAGTAGTGGAACCATCTGTAAACCTTCTGGACGCCCAAAGCCCCAAGCCCAGGGTACCTACCTGTTTCACTTACCTGTGTACTTACCTATATGTGTTCCTTCTGAGTCCAGGAAGAGAGGCTGAAAGAATCCGCCTGCGGTTTACCTGAGACACGAAGAAAGAGAGAAAGCCGAGAGTACTTAACTGCAATTCACGTGTGGACTAAGAGAGAGGGAGACCAAGTTCGGACGACTTACCTGTCGGTCCCCGTGAGAGAATCAGAAGTGACTCGGATCTCAATCCCCAAGTTCCAGAGCCACACTTATTTTAAGAATCCCTCCCCTTCCACTTAACCTTATTTTAATAAATAAATCTTGCTGGGGCGGTTTCCCGGACAGGGATTATACTAGTCCTAGACTAAAATAAATTTAAGAGCTGTCCAAACTGAAAACAACTTGCACTTACATATCTTAAAATACATCAGTGCCCTTTGTTTTGCCTCAAAATGCACACAAGTAATGTTTTTAGTAAGACATGTTTGTTAAAACTTATTATATTTCCTAATTAAACCAAGGCCTAATCCTGGCTTAAGCTAATCTCTGTCCGGGAAACCACCCAGTTATATTTTATTCCTCCTTGTCTGTTTGGTCATTGGGGCATTTTGGGACCTCCTCGGGGTGGAAACTTAGGGAGGAGCATGACGCACGATAAGGGTGATCCGCTTCGACCTGTGACACATTATAAACAGGCAATGATCATCAGTATAACTAAGACTTGTCTCCCTACCTCCTTACCAGAGCTGAGGCCTTCCACTGATCGATGAACTCTTCCTGGTTTACTGTACCTGTTGCTGGGTCTAAAGGAGAAGGGTCTAGGGGATCGTTTCAATATTCATCAGTCCACAGTCAGCAGGATTATAAAAACCTGGGTCAATTTTTTTGTGTACTTAACTGGGTGCTGTCAGAATATGGATGTATCCCAAAGAGATTCGAGCCACAATGCCGAGTGAGTTCTGCAAATACTCTGACACTTAAGTTATCATTGACTATTTAGCTGAAATGTCAAACAACTTTATCTTTACTCTTACCGAGTGAGATGTTTTCACAGTATATATTCCACACTACCCTAAAAAAACAGTGGCGGGTGTGTCACACATGGTGCTGTTACTTTTGTGTCCTCATTGTATTCTGGTTTTATCAGTGACAAAGAATTGTTCCGGCCAGGCTTGTGCAGAATTCAGAATTGAATTGAGAATGACTCCTGAATTCCAATTCAATTCTTGAATTTGAATTAATGTCAAAAACAAGATCTAGAATTACAATTAAAATTTGAATTAAAGGAAGCAGAATTGCAATTCAATAGAAATTCTAAGAAATTCATATACATGTTATACAGTAAGTGAAGTGTTAAAAATGAAGCTTTCAGTATATGTCAGATATGATTGCATTACATATTCTATAAATTACATTAGTTTGAACTACTTGTACATATTACATTAAGAGGAAATATTTTCCCCCAGCAATTAATGTTAAAAACTCTAGTCACATAACAAATAATTAAGTTTCTTAATGGAACACATCTTTTGCGGCGGTTTTTGTGTGGGCATATCGGTGGGCACCCCTGGCCGCTCTGTGGGTTTCACGTCTTTGTAAATGAAAGTTTAATGCATTTTAGGAAGGATTGTTCCTGTGCACCTATAAACCCATTACAGAGGTGGGAGGTGATACAAGAAACACCCAAAAATTCTCGGGGCAGCCGCATATGTCAAAATTTCAGTCAAAACTGTTCTATTTCATCATAAACAATCTGAAAACAGGGCTTTAAGTGTAAAATACCGAACTTGTCCTTTAACTTTTGTATTCATGAAAACATCAAAATTTCAAAGTGGCTTGTTCAGTACATATTTCTATGTAGCTCCACGTAGCTTCCTCAGTCCCCCCCTCCATCGCTAGCAAATTGGTCTGACCCAACAAAACCACAGCATGCCCGAATCCATAGATGGGTTGCTCGGCGACGTCATCACTGCTTGCGTGCGCAACCAAGAGGCAGAAAGAAGAGACGTGCATTGTGTTGTAGGCTAGTAGCGGTGTCTGTAAGTCAAAATGCCAAGGAGTTGTTGCGTGGGTAATAGTACCAACAGAGCCAGTGCTGAGTGCCTGATGTTAACATACCAGCAGATTATAATAATTATAATTCATACATGTATCACAGTAACACTGCAAAAATAAAGACAGAAAAACAGATCCAACTAAAATCAAGTTTTATTTATATACAAACAATAAAGAACGCTTCAATAATAAGGTTGTTGCAGTAGCGGACCAGCTCACCAATCGGGCTTTCTGCCTCCTGGATGCGCGCGCACCCTGTAATGTTTGTAAACCGGCAACCCGTCTATATGCACAAATGATTGATAATATTATTAAACTTTAAATAGAATTACATTAAAAAATCTTTTAAATACATGCAAAATAAATACTCCATAAGTCACATGACCCGTACAACGAATGAGCTGGTAAAAAGTATACAAAAGTTTGAAAACTATTGAGAAGCTGCAAATATGTGTGTAGGCAACTCTTCAAATATCTTTTCGGTCCCGGTGATTTGAAATTGTGCAAACGACAACATTTTCAAGGCATTTGAGAAGGCAAGAGTGGATCCAATCTCCCAAATTAACGCTCGTCTGAGAAATGGAGTTTTGGATTATGTTAAGATTCGGCAGCATGGGCGTAGTGTGTGTAAGGCTGGCAGCCTTCTCCTGCCAAGGCACGGACTCCTTGATACGTGATTAAGATTCGATTTTTAATTTCCACACACATCACTATCTGAAAGGCAGCTGTTTCTGCTGCTTTTACATAAAATGCTCACAACTGCTCAAAACAGTTTTCTCTGTTCCAAAATTCAAACAGCGGCTGTTTCTCAAACAGAAGGCTGGATCCTTCGGAGGTCGCATATGCAGGCTGCATACGTCACCAAGCCTGGTTTATTTCAGTTAACTGAGCATTGCATTCACAGGTCATACGCATACTACAAAAATGAATGATTAATTAAGTATAATAGTAAACATTATAGCTGATAAAATTCTGAAATAAGACCGTTTTTATGACGTGTGCAGCCTGCAAATGCGAGGATACGGCCCTCCGTTTGAGAAACGGCCAATCAGAAATCCTGGCGTCACCAACAACAGAGCAGCTGTGGGAATGCTGTGAGTAAGCCCAAAAATTAAGTTATTATTTTCTTATATTCTTTCATAGACAAAGGCTATACAAGTAATACATTACAGTGTTTTTAAATCTAACTGTGATTACGTTAATTAAAAATAAATAAATATTCAATCTTATGCATATTGTTATGACACATATCCGGTATACGCTTTAAAAAAAAACGCGGGGAATGCGCGTAAAGTTAGGTTAATATTAACTCTTGCAGGCAGCCAACATTTACAAACATGGACATATACGCACATATTTCAAGATGGATTAGAACAACAACAACGCGTCAAATTCAAGTTTGCAGTCAACATAACAACATACAACATAGCATTAAAGTTTGAAGACATCATTAACACATATGATGATTCAGCAGGGCCAAACGCAGGATTTTGCTTCATGAGGTAAGGCAATGGATATTTATTATTATTGGCTGCCATGCCAAATCACCCATACACTATACCTGCTTTATTTTAAAAGTAACATTAAACGCATCACAAAATGTGAGGATGCCTGAAAGAAAACCTGCAATTTCTGACTGGTCCACTAGTCGGCGTTTAAATCGCGGCGCTGCAAAAGACTTTGTTTATACCCACTGTGCTTTGTTGAATGGTCTCATTCTCACTAGTTAACGTGAGATGAGTAGTAACTGCAGGAAGTTTGCTTTATATTGGATTTCCACAACAATGTTAGTGAGTAAATCTACTGAAATGGCCACCATAGGTGATGTGTAAAGTACGCAGAGGTTTGTCGTTTGTCATAGTTACAATAAAAAACAATGGCTTCTGAACATCTTTGCCAAGCGCAAACCAGTACAGAAATCAATAAATTATTGGGGAGGGTCATGCATTTTTTCACAATCATTTTGGAGGGTCAAAGAAAATGTATTGCAGGCGAAGGGAGGGTCATGTCTTTTGTGTCAACAGATCTCAAAACTCCTCCGGCGGCCCCTCAAAAAAATAACTTAGTGCTCTTCAAAATATTTTGTGTTAAGCAGAAGCAGCAAAGGTTTAAAACAACTTAAGTGTGATGAAAAAAAAAATGGGTTAACAACAATTGCAACCTTTTTTTTGCAGTAACAAATGTACTTTGGCATATAGGAGAGAGCTGGGCACAACCTAACACTTTTTTGTTTTGGCTCAATCATTCAAAAACTATTTGAGTTTGAATTATTATATTTTTACACAAGCAACACACACATCTCTGCCACAAATGAACATTTGAAGTTTGTTTCAATTACTTATTATTCTTGGACAACCACACCAAACGTGACAGAAGTGCAAACGTTACAACTCACCCCATAGGTGGGGTCAGTTGTAACAGGCAGGGGGTTAGTTGCAACACTTTAAATACAAATTAAATATATTTCAATACTATTCTGTCTATATACTTGAAGTGGATATTGTTTATATATCTGTCTATAAAAGACACGTATCCACACTGTATTCATTCATCCAGCCCTTTTCTAACAATAGTTCAATTATAACAAATACAAATGTCTAAATATGTGAGAAAAAGCAGCACAATTATGACATAACATTTTTTATATGTGACCCAGTCTGTAATAATCATACTACAGTTCAAATAATGAGATAATGAGCATCAAAGTCTGATTTTAGCCATTAATTTCATTATGATTTCAATCTTTGACGTGACCTTATTCAATCAATATTAAAGATATTAACAAAAATAAATTTGACAAACGATTTTTGATAAGACAGCAAGTTTATTTTGTTGGCAGCCAGCAATCATTCGTGTGCAGCCTATTTAAAACAACGGCAAAAATTACGCTAACGTTAGCTCTTACAATTAACCCTGCTGGGTCAAAATATTTTCAAGCCCAACAAAAATAAGAGTGGCTTTCACTGAATGCTGAAGTGCTATGGTGCATTTTAAGATATGTACAGTCCATGTAGCTCTTCACATTAGGGCACTTGATCTCAACCAGTCCAAAAGGGGTCTGTGTGGATGCATCATAAATTAATCTGATGAGACATTAGGCCAAGGGGCATCAGAGTGGATAATGAGGCCACAGGGTCTGTAGTTGACATTTTTATCCTGGAGTACTCAACTGCAGCCTCAAACTTCATATATGCTCTTTTCATTTCGGTGGTCTGCTTTGTTCCTTTGAGGATTCTTTCAGCAAGAGACAGCTAACTCCCCTGAAAAAACACACCTCTCTGTAATGTAAAGAGGTGATTGTAGGGCTATGTAGCTGATGCCAGGCCATGTCCAGTGTAACAATCAAGCTCTTAAGGTAGTGCACATAAGCACACATTCTGTAGGGTCAAGCCTGTACTCATCAAGAGGCAGTGGTGGGTAAGGTGGACAATCTTGGTTTTGTTATGACCTTCAGTCATTTATTGTATTTCTGTGCTGCCCTCTTGTGTCTCCTCTCTGTATTTGACATTTGTTTTCAGAAAGGCGGTTCTTTGAGTTAATGTGATGAAGGTTGTGATTGGTCATTATCTCCACCTGTTCCAGAAAAAAGGACTGCCTGGAACACTGATTCAGGCCTTTGCTGCCATTGTGATTACTTTGTTTGTGCTATGCTTTTGTATTAGTCTTTCTTATGTCCTCTAAGTATAAATCTAAATTTGTTAATTGTTGAGAGTCCTAGCAGAGAGAAAGGATTGTAAGTATGTGTTCAGAGTGTGTTAAGCCAGTGATTTTGTTTTATTTTGTTTTGTTTACTATTTGATAGATTTGTTTGTGCTTGACCCATGCCTGATATTGACTACGATTACGGATTCTGGTTTTGTTAGCCAGATAATTTTATACACTTTTATTAAATATCTACCAACATATTGTGACAAGGTATGTATGGGGATCGACACCATTTATTTTGAATCTTTATTATATAGGTTTTTTTTTGTTGAGAAAGGGAGTTAGGTAAGTAATGCTTATGTTTTATTTTCTTTCATTTTGGTTTAAGTAAGAGAGAAGTATTTTGAAGAAGATTGTTTAGTTTATTATTTTGGCCTTGTCCTCCCCTGAAACCTAAATCATTTTGGGCGACTTCATTGGAATTATAGGCTGCAGCTAAGAAAGTAAACTTCCCTTTTGTACCAAGCCAAACCCTGTCTCCACAAGGGTCTAATCTTCACATAGTTGCTACTAAAGGTTTCTCGGTGATTGCAAAGTCTTGAATGTGTCTTTAATCTGCAGCAAAGAGATGTGAATAGGGTCCCCAACCAAACCCTTGCAGAGTGTACTTCTATAAAAGACACTAATAGTGAAAAAGTTAAAGGCAGCAACATTCATGCACTGACAAGTAAATATGTTCAAAAAACAGTTTAATCAGTTTGTTGCAATAAGTGTACAGCAGGGGCTTTCAACATTACCACAGGGGACAGCATGTCTTATACTAGCCTGGTCCAACCAGACTCTCGTACATTCATTTCATTTGTACAGAGAGTCTGGCCACGCTCCATTGCAAAGCATTACTTCCATTAAGGATGGTCCTCTGTTGAAATTTAAAACTATTGGATCTGCCCAGAGTCACTCAGGATCTGCCATAGACGATCGCTAACGTGTGGTCGTGACATATATCATGTGCCGAAACCGGCCGGAAACAACAAGTCCAAATATTCAGAACAAAAAAACTTAGCAAACCTGGTTCTTGCTCCGGCTTTAACTTCTGTATATTCGGCAGTTTTGCAACAACGAACCGAATAGCTTTTCTCACATCTTTCTCCGCTGCCATTACTGAACTACAACTCAAACTGACACACAACCTCAACGTCATTGTTCTTAGCCACCCCACTCTGTTCGCTGATTGGACCTGCAGATTTTTGCAGTAGAAAACGAAACTCTACACAGCAGTCCCAGACGTAGTACTGAAACGAAATGAAAATTAAGCAGAAGCACGTAGGAGGGCAGAGCCAGGCTAGTCTTATACCGCCTATGGTAATGTTTAATTTAGTGGGGAAAAGGCTGTTGTAGATTGTCATATAAAACAAAATAATACCCAATCAGAAAACAAGCTAACAGAAAGTGTGTTCACGCCTTCTACACAACTTCATTCTTTTCCCACTTTCCCCAATTCTCTGTAAAAAAAACATCACAGCCTTAACTTACCTGATTCCTCCTTCTAGCAGGGTGAGTCTTTTTCTGGTGATGACCATCTTGTTAATTGGCTCCCTGATGGAGAAAAAAACATAATAGTTAAAATATAAGTGAGATGAAAATTAAAAAGAAAGGACATAACTCAAAATGAACTAGTCAAATAAAGTCACGTATTACCTATGACTGCATATGTTGAAATGAGGGCAAACAAACTGCATTTAATAATACATTTACATCCTTCGAATGTTACTTATTGTTACAAGTGGAAATGTGGCATTGACACAAAACAAACTTCCAATCTGTAGACAATTTATGGTCAGAATTATTTTTTTATTATGACAATGATCTGAATATCAGTCTAGTTAGGTTTGACTATGCCATTAAAACAATAATAAAATTTGTCTATACTGTGTGTAACATAGGTATTTTACTTTTTGAAAACTTGATTATGAATAACATGGAATAATGGATGGCACTTAGGACTTGTAGAGTCAACTATACCCCAGTGACCTCACTATCCTCATCTTTTCAGTAAAGAAACAACAATGACGTTGGAACAAACCTTACAAAAATGAACCATAGTTTTACAATGATTGTTGGTTAAAAACGCCTTTTTGTTTTAGTCACAGTGTGCACTAGTTTTCCTGCTTCAGCCCCGCCGTTATTCCTCTGAGGAATCAAAGGTGGTGTATGTTCTCACACTCTTGTCTGGTAAAGCCCGTTTGGGTTTGGAATGCCCCTTTTGTAACTCTTTTGAGAGATTCTGCACTGAGATGTCCAAACTTTTCAATAGATCTGCTGCGGGTGATGAAGCGGCGGTCCGTCTGTCATCACTTACTCAGGGCAGATCCGCCATCACAGACTATGCTATTCATTCTGTACTCTTGTAGCGGCGTGTCTTCTGTGTGTTCCTCTGCCACATCTCACACAATGTTACCTTGTCACATATCTTTTCAGGTTTCCTCCTATCCCAGTCATGCTTTCATTGACTCCGGTGCTGAGGGGAATTTCATGGATGCTTTCCCCTCGCAGAACCCATTGTTGTAGTCACTTTGTTGGGACGTCCGCTCTCCACCAAAATCCACACAACCATTCACGTAAGCCTTTTCCTTTCTGGGAACCATAGTGAAGGTATTGAGCTGTACATCCTCGATTTCCCCAATACCATCCTTGGTTGTTAGAGCACAATCTTCATGTGGACTGGGTTAATAATTCTGTGTTGGCCTGGAGCTCGTCATGTCATGTGTCTTTTCTGGGGGCTGCTTCTGTTCCTGTCGCTGTGTCTTCTGTTTGACAGGTGGAGGTGGCAGATCTGACCAGGGTCCCGGAGGAGTATCGCAATCTTTACTGAGTGTTCAGTAGGTCCCGAGCTACCCCTCTGCCTCCGCATCACCCCCTTCGATCTTTTTCCATGCACTTCTCTGTTAAACGGTCATATTCATTCCCTTTCTGCTTCTAAGAGAAATAAGTATATTCATGAATCCTTGTAAGCTGATATCATTCGTCACACCTCCTCTCCCGTCGGCGCCAGGTTCTTTATCGTTAAGAAGAAGGACAGCTCTCTCGCCCATGTATCGATTATCGAGGTTTGAATGTCATTACTGTTAAAAATAGGTACCCCTTACCTTTAATGTTGTCTGCTTTTGAATTATTGCAAGGAGCCCGAGTCTTTACTAAACTAGACCACCGCAACGCCAATCATCTCATTCGCGAGGGTGATGAGTGGAAAAGGCATTTAATACTCCATCCGGGCACTTTTAATATTTGGGCCAGCCGTTTGGCCTCACAAATGCGCCCGCCATTTTCCAGGGTCTTGTCAATGCCGTGTTGGGTGACATGCTTAATCGCTTTGTCTTTGTCTACCTGGATGATATATTAACTTTTCCCCCTTCTCTCTAGGAACACACTCAACACGTCAGGTCCTTCAACATTTATTTGAGAACCAGCTCTTCGTTAAGGCGAGAAGTGTGAGTTTCATGCAGAGTCTGTTACGTTCCTTGGTCACATTCTGTCTTCCAGAGGCATTGAACCTGATCCAGCTAAGTTTAAAGCCCATCGCCGAGTGGCCAGTGCCCAACTCTCGTAAAGCGTTGCAGCATTTCCTGGGGTTCGCCAATTTTTATCGCCGTTTCATCAGGGTGGTTTGGCCAAATTGCTGCTCACTGCATTAACCTCTATTAAGATGCACTTTAAATGGAATGAGCAAGCACAGGTATCCTTTGATGATGCTTAAAATTTGGTGTTTTTGAAGAACCTACCCATATTTGAGAGGTGAAAAAAGAGAACTAATGAAGGTGGTTTTTTAAAGCAGAGGGTCTGTTCTTTCATTTGATATATTGTTTGTTTACATATTTAAAGAAGAACATTTTCTGGAAGGCATTAATCCTTTGTAAAGATCAGGAAAAAAGCTGGCGATGGCTGGCAACTTTTTTTTTAAACGCTGGCGGGGAAAGAGTTAAGTCCCATTTTGTCTCTGCACCTGTGCTTTGTTTTCCAGACCCTGAATGTCAATTTATTGTTGAGGTCGACGCATCTGATGTCAGAATAGGTGCAGTTTTAATTCAGTGCTCTCCTCTCGATGGTAAAGTGCACCCCTGTGCGTTTTTTTTCTCATTGCCTCAGCCCTGATGAACGTAATTATGACAACGGCAACAGAGAGCTTTTGGTGATGCATCTGGCTTTGTGCGACATTGTTTGGAGAAGTCAGTGCAGCCCTTTTTGGTCTGAATAAGTCCGTTCACCTAAGAGGTTGAGTGCACGCCAGCTGGGCACTCTTTTTCGTTCGTTTTAACTTCACTTTCTCGTACCGACCTGGGTCTAAGAATACTAAGCCCAACACACTCTTACATCTGTCTGGTCACAACCCCCATGTCCCATCCTGTACCATCAGCATTCCTGTGTTTACTGATGATGATCCAACACTATTGTCTCACTGGTTTATCCAATACAATGGGGGTTAAAGGTGATCTTCTGATTGGTCAGTTTGAATGTATCATGTTAGGTTTAGTCACATGATCAAGTGATAGAGGATATAGGTCAAGGTTTACATGAGCTTTGGGCTTTTGCCTTTTGGCATGTGCCTTTTGCTTTCTGCCCTCTGCTTTTCTTCTTTACCTGATTTCTTGGGTTTAGGCCTTTAGGCCAAGATTCCAGTTCTCAAGTGTGAATCTCTTTCTTCTAAACTTTCTTTCTTTCGCTGTTCTCTATACTATCAGGTTATATCTCACATACATTGGAAACAGTTAAGTGTACAAGTACTATTTACGATTTCATGCATTTATAGTGTAACAATTTTAATTGTAACTTTAAGTCAGTACTGGTATTAAAACTTTTAATTTACAAATCTGTTGTTTAGTTTTGATTTAGTGTTAATACTTAAACGCTACATACTGTATTGCAATACGATATATTTACATTCTAGCAATGCTCTCCCACATATTTTGCTATCAGAACTGCACTTAATTCCGTCATTGGTATAAGTTGCAGAAGGTTGATAATTGACCATAAATACACAGTTTTATAACATCTTGCTTTTACCATTTCTTCTCAGTCATTTTGCCGTTCCTACAGACTGAATCACTGTAGTGAATCCCCCTTTACACAAGTTTACTGTAAACTACTTATGCTACTATAGAAATGGGTATGGGCTTTTAGCATAAAGTATATAAACCTCGCTCTAGAGACCTTGCTTGCTCTGCATGAGTTGTCAATGCTAAAACTGCTGCTATGCACATGCTGTCACCCTGATTGTAAACAACGTCAGAGCACATGCACACTGGTCGCAATCTAACTGAATATGTTTATAAGAAATAAAAAACACACATAGCAATATCAATCAATGGCCCAAACAATATAGGGTTAAACAACAATACTGGAGCAACAGAGCATTCTTTAGTGACAACTTTAAATGTAAATGTAGATGTTATTATGATAAATTAATCACAGTTATATGTGATGTTGTATATAACGTGTCATACACACATACACAGTATTAAACTATTTACAACAAGTGCACTTTATCATTTGCAAACACCAGTGGAAAGTGTGGAGCAGTCCATACTGAATGATGGGATGATTTGAAAAGTCCACGTATTAGGAGGGCAAATCTTCTACAGACGTGTTTACTTGATTCAAGAGGTTGTTTTAACACGCAGCAAAAGAGCATGCTAAAAGATATCACGTTAAGACAATTCAACTGATTGTGTCTTAACATAACAAAACTTTTGTGTCTTCACATAACAAGAACATAAGTTAAAAATGATCACTTTAATGGAAACACGTTTCATTTTAATACATTTGACCCGTTTACATTCTATAGGACAGATGTTGCGTTTGACGCATGAACAACACATTTTATGCAAACCTCTACATTTTGTTTACATGTTAAAATGTGCATGTTTTTGGCCTTTGTGGCAAATCATACTGTATCTGGAAGACAATTTTGTTACACAAATATCAGGGCAGGTCAAACCTTCCGTAAAGCCCCAAAACCCCCTCGGACCGCAGAGGGTTACATTTTTTTCAAGACAAATAAGGCAACTGAAAAAAAAACTTAACATCTGTGCCTGTCTTGTCACAAATAAAGGAAGTTACTTTTATATGTCAATAGAAATATTCTTACGTTCAACTCCAGAAACAAAGAAGTGACACTGAGACGAGACAACAGAATAACAACAGAAGATTTAACTTGAGTTGGAGAAAATCATCCAGGAATTTAAGATGATTCATCTGTTCACATTCTTCCTATTGTTTCTAAGGACTTCTTGTGTATTTTCTTGGTCTGCTGGAAAATGTATTGTATACTACGATATGGCAGAATATTCTGTTGACACATCATGTACTGGAAAACCAAACACTGCATCCTGCAGTCTAGTCACTGATATTAAAGAGGATCTCCGCGGACTTTCATCAAATTTACAGAACCTCTGCATTTATGTTGGTCTTCATATGAAGTATGTTGGTGTCTTGGCTCCAGGCTCATTTTCACGCTTCTCTTCTCTGGAATACCTTAAAATTGATGGATGTTTTTTCAAGATCTCTCCAGAAGCTTTTATTGGATTGTTTAATTTAAAGTCATTGAAGTTGTCTACCACCTTTAGAGAAAACTTTTGTGAAGTAGCTGTTGATTTCAGTGGTCTTCCTTCACTTAAAACATTGTCTCTTACACAGTATAATTTGTCATTAATGGCACCAAATGTTTTTGATACAATTCCTCAGTTAGAGATATTAAGCATAGTCGATGGGTGTTTAAAAGATCTGTCTGAGATTCTGTGTCGAATGGGAAATTTAAAATCACTAAAAGTGTTTTATCTTGATGATGCATATTTAAATAGTCTTCGGTTACCTAACTGCTCCACTTACAACATCTCTAACAGTTACATATCTACTGTATACAATATTGAAGATGTCCATCTGATGTTGGGATCAATAGAGCACATAGATGAAGGGGCTTTAAAAGGTTTAGGAAATTTAACTGAACTGTACTTTGGTTTCAGATCAGATTTTCTCAGAGATCTTTCCATGAGTGGAGTAAATAAAATCTATAGTTTGTTTTTTTCTGTGGATGTACTTAACATTGATGAGTTGTGTTACGCAGCAAAGTTATATTCTACTAAATCTATAGATGTTTATTACCAGACTATTAACTTGCCAGCTATGTCTACAAATATCTCTGAAGACTGTAAGGAGATTGTATACATTACTCTCACAATATCCAGATTACCTAAATCTGTACCTGTAAACATAGATTTGATCTTTCAGTTTTTCAGCAATCTCTTAACATTTGATGTAAGTGAACATGTGCTCAGATCAAATGATTTTCAATCTCTTTGTTTGTCCAATCCACAGTTAGTCGAACAGCTGTATCTTATGCGTCTAAACTCAAATAACATAGGTACGATAATTTCTCACCAGTTCATGTGTTTCACAAATCTTGAGTATTTGGGATTAATTTCAAGTAATATTTCCAGCATAGAAGATTTTGCTTTCAGTGGATTAGACAAACTTAAAGATTTAAACCTCATTAAGAACAAGTTATCTTACATTTATCAAAACACATTTAGTGGTCTATATGAACTGATGGTCCTAAATCTTCAAGAAAACCCTATCATTCAAATTAAATCAAATTCATTTGGACATCTTATTAACCTTCGCACATTTCTTCTGGGAGATTTAAAGTTTTCACCTAACATGTCACAGGTCAAGCTGCATTTATCTGATATATTCGGAAGCGTCCCGTATAATCTGAGTCATGTGTCTATTAGTTCAGGCTCGAGACCAATGCGTTTGATCATTGGTAACATTACACTGAATCAGAGTCTTGACCTCCAAATCAAAGGTCAATATGTGACAGTTGAGGATTGTGACAGTCCACTCTTGTCATCTGTAGTCACACTTCAAATAAATGCAGAATATGTCATCTGTGGAAAGGAGTTTATTGGGAAATATGTTAAATCAGTTGTTCATCTGAAATTCACATCAAAGTTTTCAGACAACATTGGTGACTTAGCAGTAATAAATCAGCTTGTTCATTTAAAAACTCTAACGCTGGTAGACATTGATTATTCAAAGCAGCCAAATGTGGCAATAATGTTTCACAACTTGACAGAATTACGAACCTTGGTCTTGGGGAACTGTAAAATTTTCTTCTTGGATGGAAGTCTGACAAAGGATCTAAAGGCGCTGACATCTCTGGTGTTTAATCCATTGAATGATGTAAACATTCTTCAAACCTTTGTTGAACATCTTACTAATTTAAAATATCTTAAACTCATGGGGTTACGATTGCAGTGCAATTGTGATGCTGCTTGGCTGATCTCATGGGTGAATAACAGGCAGGTTCAGGTTTCTATGGTTGCGCCCACCATGAATGAACTTCAGTGTTTAACTAATAATGGAGTTGACAATCTGAACCTTGTTCATTACACACAGGAGAACTGTTCATTTGATATTGAATTTGTGCTCTTCGCCTCAACTTCTGCTTTTTTATATTTGTTTATGTTTGTATTGTTGTCATATCAGTTTGTAGGGAAATACATAATGCCGCTCTATTACATTGCCAACGGATGGTTCAGAGAGGCGTTGCGTATGGATGCCAAACGGCAGTACCGCTATGATGTTTTTATTTCCTACAGCAGTAAGGATGAGCTCTGGGTCATGGAAAACTTTCTTCCTAACTTGGAGCAGCGTGGCCCTCCGTTCTTACGTCTTTGTTTACACGGTCGGGACTTTCAGTTGGGGAAAGACATTTTGGAAAACATTACAGACAGCATCTATGCAAGCCGCCGAACTCTTTGTCTTGTCAGCCGTAACTTCCTCCGTAGCACCTGGTGTACTTTGGAGATGCAGCTGGGCACCTACCGGCTCCAGGTAGAACAGAGGGACATTCTTATCCTGGTCTTCTTAGAAAAAATCCCTTCTCGCTTGCTATCCTACCATCACAGGTTGGCCCGGCAGGTAAAAACTAGGACCTATCTGGACTGGCCAATGGACATTGAGAAGCATGAGGAATTCTGGGAAAGGTTATGGGGTAAATTGAGCTCTGATTAAACTTTACTGTACACTGTAGGCATTGATAAACACATTTAATCCTGATGCGCTCGCATGAACATTTTTGTCCTTTACATTTTTTATTTTGGCTAATGCAAACTGCATACGTATTGCTGAAGGTCTGTATATTTATCATTCATTCTGTATAAAAATGCTTTTATCTGTTGGCAAGGATTCAAAATAAAAAATATGATTTTTTTTAAATGAGTACTGCCTTTCTTTTAATGATGCCGTTTTCCAATGTTTGACCTAAGGAGCAAATGTTGTTTTACATTTACTCCTCCTTCTGCTGTAGAGAGAACTGCAGGCAAACTGAATTAAAGATGAAGGTAAAATTATTTGTGTGCACAGTTTGAAAGAAAGACATTATTTTGTACTGCAAATTACATATCCCACTCCATGTACACGAGCCACTATATGCAGTAGCAGTTTTATGCACAGGTGAACCGGGCAACTGCCCGGGCAACATTTAATCATGAAACATAAGGAGGGTGGCGCGAGCAGTTAAAAAAAATCCTCTGCGCCACTGCGAAGTGGTTTTTATTATCTGTCATTTCATTGTGTGGGGAATCTGCAAATTGGCAATTGTCATTTCATTGTGTGGGGAATTGGCAAATCCTGCTTTCTAAGAAGCAGGCTCGCACAGAAGCTGTGTGAGATGGGGAAAGTGGGGTGGGGCATGGGGGACAGTTCACCTCTGAGTTTCTCCCAAATGGAACGTTCGGTGGGGGGCAGGGGATCCACTACACATTTTTGTTTTTCTGAATTATGTGAAACGGCTAATAATACAAAATGATTATGTGGTCACCAAGGTGATTTGGTTTAGTCTTGACTTATGAGCCATTTCTCAACACCAAGTATGCCAAACTCGGACTTGTGTCCTTCGTAGTTCGAACTTGCAAGTTCAGACACGGAAGAACGAACTCCTGACGGGAAATGCATTCTGGGAAACTTCGCTGTCATAAGTCCACACAAGTCTCCTCTGATGCATCCTCGATAAAATGGGCGGATCAAGAACACATCCGGGGATTTTATGTGAACTTGGGCTTGATGCGAACTTTGATTTGGAACAGTACTTGGTCCGCGACTGATGACGTTTCACAAGTCCACAAGAACACAAGTACAGACAAGAACGCATAGTGAGAAACGGCCATGGTTGTGAATGACAGTGTTGGGGGATGGGAAATCGGTTGATTACCAAGTGCCAGAGATGGACAGAAAAATGTCAAAATGTCATCATTTCTTAACTTAGAAAGAAAAAAGAAGAAGAGGAGAAACTAGCAAAACATAAAGGTATGCAACTATGTTGTCTATGTATGGTTATTATAGTATCTGTCATGAATGAAGGGCTAGTGTTAAGTAGTCGGCATAACTTGGTAATAATTCGGTTTTAACTCAACAAAAACAAAATCTGTTGAGGTTGGAGGTCAGGTTTTAGTTTAAGTTTGTGGTCCTTTTTGTGCTGCGTCACCATAGTGACACTTTGGGAAGGCCTACAGCATGACAGCGTCTTAGTATGTATATCAAATTGGACCCCTGGGTGGGCTATATGTCATAGGCGGAAGCCAGAGAGCATAAATAAGGTGGAAAGGAATGCCACAGCGTTCTTTTTATGCCTCAGCGACTATCTGTGTGTGTGTATTAGAGTGACTGAATAGTTTTACTTTGTGGCTGATAATAAAAGCAACTAAGAAAGCTTCAGATGGTGCATTTCTCCTTGTACCTGCTTTATCACGGGGGAGGATTCGCACAGCATGTGTGGTGCATGTTTAGGAGCTGAGCATCCTCACGCCACTCTTGAGGGTGTGGTGTGTGTTCATTGTGATAACTTACCTTTCAAAATGCTATGCTGTTCCTCTTCTGGGTGTAGAAGCCTGCGCTACAGTTACTTCCCCTCAGTGGGAGAGACGCAATCTCACGTTATCTTCATTCCTGAAGCCTCCAACATTGCCTACAAATAAAAAGAGAAGCCCTGACGAGTGGTGCAGGGTTATGGAGGGCATACCCCCTTGGGGAGTGTGGGATTTCTCTGGCGTTTATGGGTTCTCACACCTCTCGTTGCCCCCTGTATTAACTGTGAACATGAGGCCTCTTGTAGTACAGAGCACAATGAGTCAGGTCCCCGGCGTAAAAATTTGGGCAGCATGGGAAAACATTCCAAACATATCTCAATGGGTGTTACGCACAATAACTTTCAGCTACATCCCTGATTTTAGAGCAGGAAGTGAAATCCCTTTTGCTCAAAGGCTATACAAAACCTTCACAAAATGATGGTTCATTATGTTGAGAGTTACTCACATTATGTCACAAATCATATCAGAGGACCGGCTTGTGTCAAATAATTGTTCCTACTCTCAAAATCTCAGGTTTGTCCTTGGGGGCACCGCATACCAATGTTGCACAGCATACCAATGTTCAGCCTAGCTCTATCCCCTCGCACATTTACAAAATGTGTAAATGCTGCCATGGCACCATTGCATCATTAGGGCATTTGCATACTAATTTATACTGACATTTGGTTAACATTAACCCAGTCAGCAGAGATGGTGTGCTTGCACATCTAAGACACGCATGGTGATCTGAGCTTATTACAGATAATGAGCTCCGCAGTCGACCCCTCAGAGTTAAGGTCAAAAGGGCAAAAAATGTCCTATCAGCTAAACGCCAGGAAAAGTGTGCTTCTCTGGCTAGATGCCGTGGCACAGGAAGGGCATGAGGGCCTCCGGTGTGTTTTCCCCATTTACCCTGCTTCCAGGATTCTGGAGAGGATCCAGCAGCACATGTGCAGCTGTTGCTCGTAGCCCCATGTTGACCGGCCCAAGTATGGTTCTCCTGGTCTCCCTTCTAGACGGCTTCCCATTTCAGGTGCCAATCTGGAGGGTTTTGTAGTCTCATGCGAGGGGCACTGAGTTTCACACCTTCCTAGAGCAAATGAGCCAGAAGGACAGACTCATAGAAACGGGTCTCTCAACCGAGGTTGTGCAGACTATTTTACATTCCAGATCCCTCCACCAGAAAATTCTACACATTTAAATGAAAACATTTTATTACATGGTGCCAAGAGCACTTGGATGACCCAGTTGACTGCCCCTTGGTACAGTTCTGGAGTTTTTATAAGGGCAGTTCCCAGCAGGGCTGTCTCCTTTGACCATTAAAGGAATAGTCTACTCATTTTCAATATTAAAATATGTTATTACCTTAACCCTCTGGGGTCTAAGGGGTTTTTAGGGCCCTGGAGAAGTTTTGACATGCACTGACATTTGTGCTTTTTCAGTTGCTTAAAAACATAATAATGGCAAACGTCTTATAACACTGTGTTCAGCACAAACTGGGCTACTATATTATATGATCAACATGTATGTACATGTTTGTAATTTTGAGAGAAAAATGTTTATGCATGGTTTTTGAAAAAGCTAAATTTTTAAGTGACTGATATAAGTAAAAAAAACTCATACTAAACATGTTTTCCCAAGACTTTTCAATACAGGATCTAGTAGTCTAGAGTTTTTTCTTTAAAATGATGTGAAAATCATTCTGCTTACTCATTTACATAAGACAATAATATTGATTTACAATTTCAAAGTCACTTTTTTGGTTAGGAAGGCAATATGCAAGGAGGCTGGAACCTCTTGAATAATCTGTGATTGACAGCTGAAGAACAAAACACTTGCATAATGAGCTGCATAATGCCTTTAGGCAGTAAGACGACGCCTTGTTACGTGTTTGTTTGTGAAAGCAACACAAAAGAAATGCCTTCCCATGCGTGATCCTGCATTAAATAAACTTACCGTGTAGAGATATACGCGAACAAACAGGGTTTTAGATGTGTTTAGATCCGTTTTAATACAAAAGTGCGTCAAATATGAGACTTTGTGTGTTTGTGTGCGTTTGGCCGTCAACCGCGTCTGACGGAAGCACAAAGAAAACATAAGCGCCTGGAGATAACTTGTATTTACAGGCGAGAGAGCATACTGTATAATTTTACCACAAAGCGCGTCAAATATGAGGCATCTTGTGTTTTTGTGTGGGTTTGGACCTCGATCCCGTCACACTGAAGAAGCACACACTCGCGTCTTTTTGGAGATAACTTTATGCACGAGTAAACAAGTAGATGTGATGTTTACAATGGCACCTTTTATAAGAATACCACAAAGCGCGTCAAATATGCGGCATCGTCTTTGTGTGTGCGTTTGGACATCGCGTCACTGACGAAGCACATCGCATATCTTATAATTATACCACAAAGCGCGTCAAATATGAGGTAAGTTATTTGTGTGTGCGTTTGGACGTCGATCGCGTCTGATTGATGAAGCACACACACTCGCGTCTGGAGATAACTTAAGTTACAGTCTGAGTAAACAAGTAGATGTCATGTCACCAGCACTTGGATTAAAACTCAACACAGCACTGAATGGCTACAGAGACCGGAGTCTCCATTGACTGGGGTTGACTAATGAATATGGATGATCTCTGCTCTTCTCTTCAATGGAGCGGGGCGTGGCTCATTATAGATAATGCAGGAACACGAGAAAGACGGTACATCTCCCTCTTCTAACACAGTTAACAACAAATTACAATATTTGTTTTCGATTTCACTTACATCTTCCAAAAACAGACATTCCAAGCATTATGTAGATATGTATCTTTTGTTGATATGACAAGTATTCCTTAAGTTACAGTTAATTTTTCTGACGTGTTTCTGAAAGGACTTCACTGAGGGAGAGAGAACAAAACACGCATCATGTTTATTTTCTTAATTTTGCAAAAAGCACAACATTCTGTTTTTATTGGGAGTGGACAGAAACAAACTAGACACTTTAATGTTTTAAATGATGTATAAATCATGTTTGTATGACCAAAATCAGCAGAGTTTTCTAACTCTCCTTGCGGAGTAATTGAAAAATAAAGACTTTGCGGCGCCCGCGCCACCGTCGACCCCAGAGTGTTAACTAAGAATTGTTGATACATCCCTCTATCATCTGTGTGCGTGCACGTAAGCGCTGGAGCTACATTTTATGGCGTAATAGCACTTTTGGGAGTACTTCGACTCGGCGCAGTAACACCCTTCCTCTCCCATTATGAGAGGGAGGAGGGGAGCGGACTTTTCAGGCGGCATAGAACCAATAGATGTTGCACTTGTGGGGTCAATTCAAAATGAACGAATTGTTTATCAACCCATCACTAGTAAGACGGCACAGTGCACCCTCTTATATACGTCTTAATAGAAACGTAATTATTTAACATCTTGGAAGCAGACACTTAATTGGGTAAAACACGATGAAAGAAACAATGCAATATTTTGCACAGTTTTCCAAGTCAAGGGCCAATTTTGTTGGAACAAGCAGTAAGTAAAACCTCGGAGCTCATGAAAAAAGCAGACAAAACATAGCGTGCTTAGTGTCTAAAAGGGCTGTAATAGCAAGACGAATGAATGAAAATAATATTAATTGCATCAGATATATATCAACACAGCATATTAATAACACCGTTTTATTAATATTGGTTCGTTGTCTTCCTTACAATAAGATTCCTTTAATATGAGTTCTCCATTTCTGTAATCCTGATATACCTTAAACTATTGACCCTGATGAATTAAAGTTTACATTTAAAATTGGCAATTGTCTTAACAAATGATGAATGAAATGTATATGTATACAATTATATTTGACATTTGAATTATTATTTAGAATATGTGACACTGAAATTTATTTTGTTGGGGCTAGTGAAATGTTTGCCAGGGGAAGTGAAAACCTGGGCAAGTATAAACAATTATTTGCATTGAGCTATAAAACATCAGTGAAAATACCTTCTTGTACCCTGGATATTTTATGAAACAATGATTTTGAGTTTGCAGCTGCATCCGGGTGTACTCACTGGCAGTTACCAGGCATGCGTTGAACAGCAAAACAAATTAAACGGCTCACACACTTGTTATTCATTTTCATCGAAATGTCATGCATTTGTGTCATTTTTTTATTATTTTATAATAAATTATTTTCTAAATAAAACTTCTGAAAAATATATTTGATAGTTTGATATGCTTTCTAGATAAGACTTGAACCGTGTGACCAGATAAAAAACCTAAAATGAAGTGACTACTGAAACCTCATTTTCTTATGATCTTAACCTCAAACTATTTCTGACTGTGTTTATAAGAACTGTGCAGAAGTAAAGAGGTAGTATGCCCCATGTCTGTATAAAGGTTGGTTTCACTTCTATCTGGATGAAAAGAACAAAGTAGGACGGTCTCAGTTTATAAATAACAGCTTATGTTGAAAATGTGAAAGAACACACAGGCTTTTTGTATTTCCTGTTTTAATAAAATTACTAGAATTTTTTACTAGAAATGTTTATTTTGAAGCAAATGATCAAAACCATTTACAGCAAAAATATTTTAATTAAACTAAACAAATATTGTAAGATTAAAAATATAGGAATATATTACTTGGTCACATCTTGTCACAACCCCCTGTGCTGATAGTGTCACAGCTGTTTATCCAATACAGTGGGGGTTAAAGATGGTCTTCTGATCGGTCAGTTTGAATGTATTATGTTGGGTTTGGTCAAGTACAGTGGGGGTTAAAGGTGATCTTCTGATTGGTCAATTTGAAAGTTAGGCTTGGTCACATGGTCAAGAGATAGAGGATAAAGGTCAAGGTTTTTATGAGCTCTAGGCCTTTGCATTTTAGCTTTTGCCTTTGCATTGGCCTTTTCCCCTTTCCTTTCTTTCTTCATCTAAGTTCTGGGGTTTGGGCCATTAGGCCTAGATTTCAGTTCTCAAGTGTGAATCTCTTTCTTCTAAACTTTCCTTCTCTGTTCTCTATCTTATCAGGTAATATCTCACATACATTGGAAACAGTCAATTGTTTGTATTATTTATCATTTCATGCATTTATAGTGTAACCATTTCAACTGTAACTTTAAGTCAGTACTGTAATTAAACCTTTTCATTTACAAATCTGTTGTGTAGTTTTGATTTAAGGTTAATACTTAAACGCTCCATATTGCAATACAATATATTCGTACTCTAGCAACGTTCTCAGACATATTGTGTCCGAAACCCGGGAATGATTGCAGTTTTGTTCTCCTTCCGAAACCTGAGATCCCTTACAATATATATATTCCTTCTATAAGAATTTGTTTATTTTTATTGTAGGCTACCTGGATTTCAGTGGCGGCTTGGCTACAGTTCAATATATCGCTGCCTTGGAATTATTAGGTTCTACAGAGCTCTACACTAAATTTTTGCACTGGTGCACCAGCACAAAGGTTTGGTGCACCCAAATTTTTGATTGCATGGGATTTAACACTGGAGTTTTATAAGCGCCCATGGGGGTTAAATGTACAAAATATAATCTAACATGTATTTTATAAATATCATGCTGTGGTTCTTTTCCCCTTATAGCCTATTGCTTTTATGTTTGTTTTAAAATCTATTTCCTAAAAATACTTTCATGACATTGCTGTGTTCCCATCGTTCATTGTAGTTTTAATGTTGTGTGCAGGATTTGCCATTGCTGGTAACACAGAATAATATATATATATATATATATATGAAAACATAACTTTCATGCATTTTGTCTCTTTCACTCACACAAACTCTGTCTTTTTCATGCATATTTTGGCTCTCTCTTGCGGCATTCGCTTCACATTTGTCCACAACCGCGGCTCATACTTATGAGGAAGAGGAAGGGAGGTGTCCCCCTTCACTATCTAATTGCTTTAGAACACAATGTGTGTGTGTCTAATGTACATCTGTTGTTGAACCAGAAGACGACTTTCGAGTTGCGGAGACTTTTTCCACTTGAACGGCTGGTTGCACTGGTGCAACCTCAGATTTTTTTAAGTTGCACCATTAAAAAATTAGGGTTCATGTGTGACCAAATTGGTCGCACTCTCGAATTTTAGGACAGTTTATTTAGAAAGCAAAGAGGTTCTCTGTGTTCAAGTTCATGCGGTGCCACAAGAACCACGAGAGCGAGTCTAAACTAGACTTCTCTAATTTTGTCTTAAAGCGGGTTTAAATTTGGTTTTATAAGGTTTTGTCTGTGTGAGCCAATTAGCACTTTGAATGCACTCTAGAAGACCAATCAGGATCAGCTTTCTTAATCATGTCACCAAAATGCTCTGCCCAGCGACAGCAAGGACAGAGAGCAGAAACACAGACTAAACACAGATGTTGCACAATGACATTTTTTTTTAAATCTCATGATCGACCATTATATTGATGATCTTGTCAAAGACATCTCTCTCCACTGGCCAGCTATTGAAGCAGGGCTCATGTATAAGTCACTACTGCTCACTTACAGAACTTTCATTGGCATTGCACCAGCAAACTTTCACACTTTCCTGCATTCCTACAACCTTATGTTAACCAAAGAAGCGGCGTCTTGTCTTACCTTCACCAAAAGGCACTGAATCATGCTCCCGGCATCACTTCAGGCAGAGGAACCTACCTAGTAGTCATTACATCACTATAACATTGCAAAAACAACAAATCTAATAGTGGCATGGTGGCCTAAGACTTGCACAGTATTGTACATCAGTGCCGAACTGACAGCACATGTACAAAATAAAGACTTATAACTAAGAATAAAAAAATCCCTACCGGGCACTACAATTATATATACTTTGGTGTATTAGAAATGATTACCTCTTTTTTGAAAACGGGAACTCTTACCTTGAACAGCCTTTGGGCTGAAGAGTTTAAACACAGAATTCCACAAGAGCATCAATGATAAGGACATTGTAATTCTACAGGAGACATGGGGCAGAGCAGATATCACTTCCCACTGCCCATCCAAACTACAGATAAATTATTTTACCTTTACAAAAACTCAGCACAGTCCAAAAGCGCAGAGACCCAGGAGGACAAATCGTCTGGTACGGCTCAAAACTTCACAAATACATTGACAGTGTAAAACGTGGCAAATACCAGATTTGGATTAAGATCCACAAGGAACTTCTTTAATCCCAAAAATAAATTTCTGTGAGCCATATACATCCAACTGTCAGAGTCTCCATACTACAGTGAGGACATGTCCATCACTTTGGAAAAAGAGACGAGCCAATACCAGGGCCAGGGAAATGTGCTCATCTGAAAGTAGAAATCCCTGTTAGAATTTAAAATGTATGGAGCTAAAATTGTGCTGTACATGTTTGCAAAGAAATAAAATATTGCAAACCAAAATAAAGTTTTGCAAAAGAAAAATGAAGTATTTAGCAAACAAATACAAAGAAGTTTTGCAAAAAAAAGAAGTAAGAATCACAAAAGAAAAATAAAGCATTGAAAAAATACAGTACTGCAAAGGAAATTTAAATTTCACAAATATAAATAACGCAGAGCAAAAATCTAAATACGACAAATCCTTTGCAACTCTGCTATAATTCTGTGTTTCAATCAACTGTGTATTTGCAATCACTTTCCATTTGCCCTTCAATTTTCTTTGCGCTTTACTTTGTCGAACTGTTTTGGCATCTTGGCGGAGTCAAGGGATTGGGTGCATATACAACTCGTCCACGTATGTTGCGTCATCAGCTTGAGTTGCAGATTGTGGTGGAACTGAATCAAAAAACAGAACATGCGGCTGGATCTCTTTGGTAGGGGTATGTCATGGGGTGACTTTTTGAGGGTGGAACTAAAGATGATGGAGATTGGTTCCGCCCGGACCGTAAACCGCGAACACCGTCACTTCCGGGAACTCCGGGAAAGAAATTAGGGCTTTATCGGTCGCAGGTGTCAACGAGCGTGGGGAACGGGGATTGGACAATGAAGAGAAGGAGAGGAGTATAAAGAGAGCCTCAGAAATGTCAGAGGGGGCAGTTTATTCTAGCCGGTCTGGCAAGCGAGTTGGAGTGTTTGGGCGAGTGCAGCGGAAAGAAGGCGAATGATATTGTGGGCTGGGCGAGTAAGGAACTGAGGAGTTGGCAAGAGTTACGATTGGGCTGAGTATATCCAGATAAATATCTACCTGTGCAATGATTTAGGAAAATGTGTAATATCTTCTGAAGATTTCAAATAGGAATACTCACCGGAAGTACAGCTGGAGGGGGCCTTCCAGGGACGGTCACACAGCAACCGGGATTCATTCTGTGGCTAAAGGGAAGAGGAAAAGAGACTTCGTGTCAGTAACAGTGTGAGTACCCCAAACTATCGTTAACAGCCTACTTCCCTAGAGTGAAACCACCAGCAAGTCTTTTGTGAGCAGCCCCACTGTGGAAAGGAGTTTTGGGTGAGCCGGAAATATTGAGTGAAGAGGACGCCGGGGTGTCGGGGCAGCGACGTCTACAACTGATTATCCGCTGAATCAGTGTCTAGCAAATTTCAGGACAAATCCCTAGTCAGTCGTGGTTGTGACCCCAATTCACCAAGAGTGTGTGGAGTGCACTGGGTGAGTCTTTGTACTTTGCTGTGAGTGTATGCACTTGAAAATTTCAGTGTCGTGCTGTGTCCGTGTTGTCAATAACCACCTTTAGGCCGGACGAACCCCTGTGAAGAAGTGGACATTGAGGCTGGCGTGGTAAAACATCATCATTTATATGCCGTCTGCGACATCCAGATCTGTCTTCCTCACGAAGCGGTGGTGAGATAACCAAGTCAAATAAGAACAGTGTGAATCAAGTGGAGCATATTAATAGTGAGAAGTTTGGCTGTTGCAAGAGGAAATCAGCTGTGTGTGTGTAACATTACCTGCTGTGGAGTCTCTTCCAAGGTGCGCCCCTGTCCAGATCTCTTGCCCTGTCGTTGGAAGAGAGGAGAGGGAAGCGTTCGACTCACTCAGTGTGGTACACTTCGGGGCGGAACACCTTACTTGATTCTACCGGCCAGTTCGGTCCAACGCAGCAGCTTGCATCTCAAACATCCTTTTGTTGAAGCTTCAAAGAAGGCCAACGCCTGACGTCCATCACCCCATAAGGTCTGTGAGTTCCATCCATTTCCTGTTTCTATTTATATTCACCATGTGCCCACCACCAAGTGCAGTTTGCTGTGAACTGTACTTACCTGCTGCCAAAAGCTAAAGCAGCGTATTGTGTTGTACGTCCGTAAGCCCAAGTAAAGCCCCAGTTACCTGCATTGTACTTACCTTATGCTAACAGCTAAAGCCAGCATATTGTGTTGTACGGCCGTAAGCCCAAGTGAAGCCCCAGTTACCTGCATTGTACTTATTTTATGCTAACAGCTAATGCCAGCATATTGTGTTGTACGTCCGTAAGCCCAAGTGAAGGCCCAGTTACCTGCATTGTACTTACCTTATGCTAACAACTAAAGCCAGCATATTGTGTTGTACGTCCATAAGCCCAAGTGAAGCCCCAGTTACCTGCATTGTACCTACCTTACGCTAACCGCTAAAGCCAGCATATTGTGTTGTACGTCCGTAAGCCCAAGTGAAGCCCCAGTTACCTGCATTGTATTTACCTTGTGCCAAAAAACTGAAGTTATCACATTGTGTTGTGCAATTGCTTGTTAGTTGAAGGAGCCCCGTTGCCCGTCTCACATAACTACTGTGTTGTATACTTGCCTGTGACCCTAGGGAAGATCCAGTGGCCTCGTGGCCTACCGAGTACCCGGCCCTATTTTACTCACCTGTCTGCTCCATTGTAGATCCAGCAGTTCTTTCCCGAAGTGCTAACCTGCACCTTTACCCGTCGACCAGTGGTACACCTACAGTGGCAACTTTCCATATACCCACCAGGACGGGTGGAGTTGGATCCCGGCAGCTGAGGTACAGCCTCACCGGTATCTGAATGGACAGGAGTACAACCCGCTGGGCCGTTCTGGAGCTCATCACGTGTGGACACAGTTACCCATTCAACATTTAAAACCTCCAATACTTACCCTCTGTACTCCTTGTGTCCAGGAAAGGAGAGGGCCCCGGATCGGTCCCCTGCAAGCCAGAACAGAGAGAAATCTTGTGAAATAAGCTGATTGTCGTCACATAACCAGGAGTCAAGAAGAGGAAGGACCCACCTGAGATTTCTGCGACGGAGTCTGAGAGATTTGAGACTGTGCCTCTCCAACCGGAGAGTTGGATTTTAGCCTCCCCTTTCCCTTCCCCATACCCTTTTAAATAATTTAATAAAGTATGTTTTAAATTTTACTCACCTTCTCTCGTGTGTTTGGTCATTGGGGTGTTCTTGGGACCTTCTCGAGGTGGAGACTAGGGAGGGGCGAGACTCACGACATCTGTGGTCCGCTCCGACCTGTGACATGTAAATTATTGTTTTCTTTTAGTTTGCTAGTATTATAATTAATTTAGTTAACTAAATGTTTATTAACACTTTTACTCAAGTTAAAGAAGTTAGACACTAAATAATGCAGTGATTTTATTAACAGTACACTTGCAGCAGGCAAGATAAGTACTTCTGTACTTTTACTTGTATAAAGCCATGTTTTGTTAAGCATTTGTATTACTGTAGTTTCATTACAAAAATGATGGTTAAACTTTAGTGGGGCCATGGTAAATTCTTGGTTATTATGGTTTTTAAAATACCATAGTTAAACTATAATTGCTGTAGGGTCCTGAGGGTCGTGGCCTGTCATTAACCCTCTGGAGTATTAGGGGTTTTTAGGGCCCTGGGGAAGTTTTGACATGCACTGACATTTGTGCTTTTTTCAGTTGCTTAAAAACATATTAATGGCAAAAGGCTCATAACACTGTGTTCATCACAAACTGGGCTACAATATCATATAATCAACATGTATGTACATGTTTGTATTTTTGAGAGAAAAATGTTTATGCGTGGTTTTTGAAAAAGCTAAAATTTTAAGTCACTGATATAAGTCCACAAAACTAATTCTAAACATGTTTTCCCAAGACTTTTCAAAACAGGATCTAGTAGTCTAGAGTTTTTTCTTCAAAATGATGTGAAAATCATTCGGGCCTACTCATTCACATAAAGCAAGATATTGATTTACAATTTCTAAGACACTTTTGCTTGGGAAAGGCTGTATGCGTGTAGGCGGGAAAGCTCCTGAATAATCAGTGATTGACAGCTGAGAGACAAAAGGGTTGCATAATTAGCCACATAATGAGGCCTGTTGTGTTCAACAGGAATGTAACTTTCTCTGTAGTAAAACCATGATAAGGTTTACTTTTCAATATAATGTAAATACACACACATTATATATATATATATATATATATATATATATATATATATATATATATATATATATATATATATATATATATATATATATATATATATGAAGAGTTTGGTTCCAAAACGCAATAAATCCATTTTGACAAATTTTGGTAAAAACGTGTTTTCTATACCAAGAAAGTGACAAGATGAAAACAACTATTTTCTGTTACAAACTTTCACATAGCATCTTTAGGTTATAAAAACATAAAAAATTCAAATCCATAAGTTGATTTTAAAGATTTATTATAAAAACGGATAATTTTTTCCACAAAATGCAATAAATCCATGACAAGTTTTTATTCAAAATGCTATAAATCTATTGAATCAATAGCCTATATAAATGTGCATTCATCTTTGCCATGTTATATTCATTTAATTGACTAGTTGTACACACTAATTAAAAATATAAACATTAATGTCATTAATCAAAACACTTACTTTGTCATATTAAGATCACTGTCATTGCGGTTACTTGACGTCGTCGCTTAACGTCTTTCACAGAGATCAGCTGTAAAATGTTTTTGGTCCTGCTCGATTTTCGTTGACTTTGAGTAAAATTATGGAAAGTTTTTCATAAGATCTCATGGGGTCAATGTGTTAGCATGAGAAGCTTGATGCTGTCGGGAGAACAAGCACCCGTCTCCCGAGTGCCTCTCAGGGAAAATATTAGATGCTGATGGCTTACGTTTCTTTCCCATCACAGAAAACCATCACAGGTTTAGCGATGCAATTAAAGTATTATTTTGTTTTGTTTGTTGATCACGAAGTACAAAGTAGATGAGGAAAACTAGGACTCCGTGTACTCAGCGCGTCCGCCATTGTTTGTTTACATTGCGTGACTGGTGGGCTGTAATATCAGAAATGGATTTATTGCGTTCTGTAAAAAAGGAGCAGTGGCGTTTATCGCATTTTGGGAAAAAAGGGAGAAAAGATGACAGAATAACACGGCGGATATTGGATTTTGCGTAAAATTAAGAATTTACTTTTAACTACTGACCTGATATAATACTGATTTTGGCAGTAACTCATTTTTTTCAAAAATGGCGTTTATCGCGTTTTGGAACCAAACTCTTCATATATATATATATATATATATATATATATATATATATATATATATATATATATATATATATATATATATACATATATTTCTATTGATATTATATTAATTTCACAAGTATAAGTTACCTTTTAAAAACCATAGTAGCCTAATCATGGTAAAGGTACTGTTTGGCCATCGTAAAGTGAACACAGGGTTTGTGTTTGGTTGGCCAGCGAGAGGTTTACTTTTGTGCAGTAAAAAGCTCAAAAGAACAACTGCCTATCGTTGTTTGGACTCTTATTTGTGTTTTTGTAATCATTATAGTAGAAACACAACAAGGTACAAGGTGATCATGAAAGCAGTGAATGTGTGCACATGCGAGTGATCCTGTGTTTAATAAACGTGCTGTGCGGAGATATACGCTTAGACGCAACTAAATAAGGATTGTACTGTTTGCAGTTGCGTATTTTATAAGAATACCAAAAACCGCGTCGATTTCCTGACTCGTGTGTTTGTGCGTTTCCCATCGCGTGAACTGTTTGACGGAAGACAAAGAAAACACTCGCGTCTGGAGATAGTGACACACATACGCAAGTAAATAAGGATTGTACTGTTTGCAAACGCGTATCATGTTTATTTTCTTAATTTTGCGAAAAGCACAACATTCTGTTTTTATTGGGAGTGGACAGAAAAAACTAGACACTTTAACGTTTTAAATGATGTATAAATCATATCTGTATGTCCAAAATCAGCAGAGTTATCTAAGTCTCTTTGCGGAGACCCCAGAGTGTTAAGAGCCCTTTGTTATTGTCACATTAGTTTGTTAAATAAAATGTGTTTTAGAGGACACTTTGCATGGCTTGATGGTAAGTGTCTTAATACTGTAGGAAAGATTGCTTATGGCTAACTTGTGTAACCTTTTCACAAGCATATAAAAAATCTAATAATTCTGTTGTTTTGTGTGTTTCAGGTGTTGTAAACTGGAAGAAATAAAACATTCAAGGCTCATCTGACACAGATTATCCTCTTTGAAAGTTTACTTACATTGAATTAAAGGGACACTTCACCCATTTGCATAAAGCTTTGTATAGTTAGAACCCCAGTCATGTTTTTGAATGGTCATGCATAATTTTCTCAGTTGCCGCTGAGACAGGAGAAATACCGATTTCATGGTTGCACTTCCTTCTTTCAATAATATAAAAATCATAATTTTGCATCATTGAAGGAAGGAAGTACAATATCTTTGTTGAGGGAGTGAGACTACAAACACCCCTTTTCTCAGTCAAATAGGCACCAAATTCTAAATGTGTAATCTAATGTTAAATTTCGACTACGAATATGACACACTTTCAATAAAGATTAATGTTTCTACCGGTGAAATGCTCCTTTAAAGTTTGACTCCATTTTCATTGTTTTTATTTCATATATTTTTTTATAATAGTAATGCAATTTCTTACAACCTGTTAAGAAAGCATATGATTTACCAAGATGTTCAGATAACTTTATTATGAAAAGCCTCTTTGGTTTACCAGAAAGAGAAAAAACAATCTTATGCAATTTTAATTTTCAAACATATATAGTTATGTTCACACAATCAGGCCTTGACATTAACCTGGTTTATTATGGGCGCCGCCCTTCCTAGCAAGTGTTAAATTGTTTGACAAAAACATGACTTTCTTCTGTACATGTGTTTTACACACTAGAAGGAGATGGAGGGGGTCTTTTGTCTGCCAGCTTCATTGTGTGCCGCACATCATCATAAATGTGTAGTTTTATGCTCTGCGCCCTGTCACGATATGTTTAACAGAACCCAAACGCAAGACACGGAGATATCAAAAATAGGGATTTATTATAACTCAAAACACTGGAAAACTAGACTAAACAGACAAAGTACTCACACTGATCTAACAAGGTATGGAACAAGGCATGGAATCACACATAACACAACGATGAACAGGCACCGACTAACAAACACAAGAACCTTAAATAGGGGAGAACTAATGAAGACAACAGGTGACATGAATAAACCAATGAGGGTAACAAGGGAGCGAGGTAAAAGTGACAAGACACCGGGAACACGTGGTCTAGTAAAACCAATACTCAGACCACGTGATCCCACACAGAACATGGGCATGTCATGATTCTGCCACAAGACTAGATTAAACACAGGATAAACTGGCAGAACCATGACATAACCCCCCCTTAAGGAGCGTATACCAGACGCTCCCAAGGGGAACACTAAACACGGGACAACACTGACGGGCTTGGTGAGGGGGCAGACTTGGAAGAGGATCAGGCGGACGAACCAGACGACAGTGCGGGGAAGTAACCGGCTGATGAATCCGGTGAGACAGGGGCCGCTGCGACCAGCACCGGAGACGAGACGGGGACCATGACTGGAGGCGCTGTGGGCAACAGCGGAGATGAGACAGGGAACGCTGCATCCGGCAGCGAAGACGAGACAGGGAACGCTGCATCCGGCAGCAAAGACGCAGCGAAGACGAGACAGGGAACGCTGCATCCGGCAGCGAAGACGAGACAGGAGGTGTAGCAGCGGGCTGGGAAGCCGAGCCAAGGGACTCTGTGGCAGAGGCTGCGCCGGCTGTGGCAGAGGCTGCACCGGCTGTGGCAACAACCCCCTCCTCTTCTTCTTCCTCCTCGGTCAAGGCGCAGAAGCTGCGCCAGGAGAGGTGAGGACTGTGGCAGGCACAGCAAACTCGGACGAGGACCCCTCAGACGGTGAATCCCACAAAACCCTCCTCTGCTGTTTTCCGCAAAGGGAGACAGGTGGAGTGAAGTTTTCTGAGGTAGGAGAGGAGGGCCTTGAATCGCTTAAGGCCACAACCCCCATGGCCATATCCTCCATAATCGGGAAAAGCCGGCTGGAATGAGAAGCTCTAGTAGCGGCCGCCATCTGGCGATTAGGAGCACGAACAGACATGGCGACTCCTCTAGAGGAGGGTGTTCTGCGGATCGCCAACCTGGATCCTCGAAAACTGTCATAGTCTATTGTGAGGTTTGTGTGTCTGCTGGGTTCAGTGGGTCTTTTCATTCTGTCATGATATGTTTAACAGAACCCAAACGCAAGACACCGAGATATCAAAAATAGGGATTTATTATAACACAAAAACACTGGAAAACTAGACTAAACAGACAAAGTACTCACACTGATCTAACAAGGTATGGAACAAGGCATGGAATCACACATAACACAACAATGAACAGGCACCGACTAACAAACTTAAATAGGGGAGAACTAATGAACCCTGCTGAAAAAAACAGCATACCAGCAAGACCAGCATATGTTGTGTTTTGGTGCTGGTTTGCTAGTGAACACCAGCTAAACCAGCATCAAACCAGCACCAGCATTAGCACCAGCTAAACCAGCACCAAACCAGCATTAGCACCAGCTAAACCAGCATTAGCACCAGCATCCCATGCTGGTCATACCAGCATATGTTGTGGTTTGGTGCTGGTATGCTGTGATCACCAGCTAAACCAGCATAGACCAGCATAATTCCCATGCTGGTCCATGCTGGTTTGATGCTGTTTTTTTCAGCAGGGAAGACAACAGGTGACATGAATAAACCAAAGAGGGTGACAAGGGAGCGAGGTAAAAGTGACAAGACACCGGGAACGTGGTCTAGTAAAACCAATATTCAAACCACGTGATCCCAGACAGAACATGGGCATGTCATGATTCTGCCACAAGACTAAACACTAAACACTAGATTAAACACAGGATAAACTGGCAGAACCATGACACGCCCTCGCTATCTAACCAATGGAGCTAGGATATGCTATAAAAACGTCATTAAATATGATCAATTCATCTAATCAGTGAATAATAATAATTTTCCGATGGGTGCATTGCCTCTGCGCACATTGGAGAATAACATGGAGTTCTACTCTACTTGGTGTGGTCACGTGGCAGAGAAATTCGCCGGGCAGAGCCAGCCTTTCTTGACAAGTTGACAATGGCGGCGCCGACAATCTCTTCTTCAAACTCCGTTTCAAACAAACAAATACATAAAATAACATATTTTTGTCTTGTAAGTTCATGATTAGAAATAAACATGTGAACGAAAACAATTATGCATGTGATGTTTTAACAAAACATGTCACTTTATTCAACATGCTGATCCTGCTCATATCACTCACAGATCAACTCCACAGTGCAGTGTTATTATAAAAGCTCACATAACACACAGTTTCTGCATTTCTGATGTTAATCTGGAGTACCTATAGAGTAGTATTACATCCTCTATATCTGAAGAGTCTTTAGTTTAATCAGATTTATAAAAGAAAGATTAGCATTACCAAATCTATTCGATAACGTACGAAAAAATGAAGGAGGAGTTACTACCATGGGAGAAGCAAGTACATTATATAACACTGTTTAACTTATGATAAACTACATGTTTGTCTCATTTATATAATATGCACACGCCTATTTCCAACATAAGACAGAAGTCTTACTTACCGCATGCAACTCATGACCCGGTTGGGACTTTTCAATGAAATCCAGCGCATCAAACACACATGCAAAACTTTGTTGCTACCCCGGATAATAATCTATATCCATTGTTATCATAAGGCTGGCTTTATTCTTCTTACATCCAAAAACACACTTCTTCTTTCGTGCCATTGGTGAGTTTTGATATTAAACAAAGCTCTGTCGCGTGATGTTTGCAAGTTCTAGCCTCTCCCAACTGCTTTTTTGACACTTTGCCTATGTTTAGCATGAGGAAACTGTTAGGAACGACAGAAAACACAAGATCCCAATGCAGAGGTTTTATTATTGAACAGATAATTTCAGTAATGGAAATGGACAGGAGAGAAAACAATCCGAAGTCCTCGTGTGAACTATAGGCTGAGAATGAGAGACGACACTAGTCAATACATCGCTGAATGCCTTCAGCAAAGTCTTGAGTTGTGGGAAACACAGTACGGGCCGTAGGACATCCTCAAACGCATCCGTAAGTTCAGAGAGAAGGGCTCCTGGCGAACAGAGAGAGAGATTAGATGGAGAGACTGCCTTCAGGAGGTAGAGATGCTGGACAGCGCTCCAGATGACCCTCTAACCGATGGAACGTAAACCCGGCTGTTGCCACACCAGCCGAGTGAGAGAGCGGTGATGAGAGCTAAATCCAACAGGACACGGGCGATGACAGCAAACAAATCCTTTGCAATGTGTACAGCAGAACAGGGGATCTGGGTAGATGAAAGGCAGCAGAGAGCACAGACAATAATTTGTAATGACAAGACAGGGACTAGACCAGGGGTGGTGAACTTTGGTCCTGGAGAGCCGCAGCCCTGCAGTTTTTAGCTCCAACCCTGATTAAACCTCACCTGTCTGTATGTTTCTAGTAACTCTTTAGACCTTGATTACCTGTTCAGATGTGTTTGATTAGAGCTGGAGCTAAACTCTGCAGGACTGCGGCTCGTTTCAGATTGTATTCCGGCGACGGAGAATTGTGTATGTACAGATCGGTCTGTGTGATGAGCTCTTTGTCCTGTGTCTTCACTGCTGCTCTTCTGTAAAGGAAAGTCCTTTCTGTATACTTACTGCTGCCTGCCTACAAAGGAAAGCCCTTTCTGTATACTTGTTGTTGTCGACCTTTAAAGGAAAGCCCTTCTGTATACTCATTGTCTACCTGCAAAGGAAAGTCTTTCTGCATGCCTAGGAGAAAGCCCTTTCTGTGTACCCATTGCTGCCTGCCTACAAAGGAAAGCCCTTTCTGTATACTTACTGCTGCCTGCCTAGGAGAAAGTACTTTCTGTGTATCTATTGCTGTTTACATGTGCAGGAAAGCCCTAACTGGAAATCCATCGCTGTACACCTGCAAAGGAGAGCCTCTTTGGAATATTTACTATTGCAAACTTATACAGGGAAACCCCTTTTGAACACTCTTCGTTGCATGTTTGCCAAGGAAACTTTAGCACCACATAATTGTTCAAGGGCTGCTGGAATGAGAGGAAGGGGATAACGGAATTTGGTTGTTATCTGGTTTAGTTCCCGGTAATCAATGCAGGGTCAGAGGCCACCGTCTTCCTTGGCAACAAAGAAGAACAGGGAAGCAGCATGGGATGTGAAAGGACGAATGTATTCTTGTCAAAGGGCTTTTTGTATGTAATTTTCTATAGCCTACTGTTCGGGAATGGTTAATGGATAGATTTTACCTTTAGTCACTGGTTCAACTGGAAGGAGTTCAATAGCACAGTTCCATGGCTGATGAGGTGGTAACTGAGAGGCGCTCTTGGGACAAAACATCCTGAAATTCATTGTATTCTTCAGGTATGGTGACTGAATATTGCCTTTTAGGCTTTTGATGGATGTAGAACACATCCGTAATGAAGAGGCTTGATGAAAATGAGGACTGGGTATATGTGATGGAAAGCAGAGCTCACTCCATTTTCTGACTTTGCCGGTATCCCAAGAGAGCTCTGGATGATGTAATATTAAACATGGTCGTCCTAATATGACATCCGCTGTAGAATTATCCAAAACCAGAAAACTGATGTACCCACAATGAAGGACCAACCCCGACTGTCAGAAAGATCTCACAGGTCTTGAATTGAGTTAACTCAGAGAACTAATGAAGGTAGGATGAAACATATTTTTTTGTTTGAAAGCAGAGGGTCTGTTCTTTCATTTGATATATTGTATGTTTATATATTTAAAGGAGAACATTTTTTGAAAGGCATTAAACGTTTGTGAAAATTATGAAAAATGTTGGCAGGGAAAGAGTTAAGCTTAACCTTTGTGGTTAGAGGAGTGTAAAAATGAGCTTAGTGTTGAACCGTACTCACTAAAGGTTGTGAAGGACGAATGGGATACACTCCAAGTGTGTGTTCAGGTGCTGCACAATACAGACAAACCCATTAGTCTGCCGGCATCTGTGTTCTGACAGTAGGATAACGGTGGAATCTATCTGAATAGCATCTGGTTCTAAAATGTTGTTTTCTGGCTTTCGGAGGTTTGATGAGGTGACTAGTCCTTTAACTTCTATATCATAAAAATGCATGCAGATTTTTGAATAAAGTTTTCCAAACGGATAGTGTCATCATAGGCAGCAAATTGTAATCAGTGCAGGATGCAGGCCACTGCAATGAGAAGGGCTCATTTGTACCAACCACTTGCGGCCGCTAGCGTGCAAAACTTTAGTGAATACTCAGCAGTAGAACACTTTCCTGTTTCAGATGAGACAGTTTATCACAAACAGTTGAATCACCTGCAGGAATACCAAATACCTCTTGGAAATTCTTGGAATCTAATGAATTCCATCTTGCTGCCAAATTGAATCAGCCCAACGCAATGCCTTTCCGGTGAGTAATGAGATTATGAATGCGATCTTGCCACAATCTGTAGGAAAATGGTTAAGTTGCATTTCAAGTGAGCATTGCAAAAGAAAACCTTTACATTCCTCTGCCAGACAAGAAAAGGGGGCCAGGTTAGCCATGGGAGCTGTGACTACGGTGGCTGGTACTGTCGCTGTGAGTGGTGTTGTGGGAGTGCTTTGATGAACGGCGTCTACCAGTTCCTGTACAGCATGGTTGAGTGGTATTGAAATGTTTGCTGTTATCGGTATTCTGGTCTTCTGTTATGGTAGAAAGAGGATGAGACAAGGAGATAAAAACAAAACTGGTGGTTTATTAAACATGTAACACAATTCCAGACACAGTGAGGATGAACGATGGTATGAACAGGGTAAATGGTGAACAGTATAAGCAACTCCAAACACAAACACTTCTTGACAGTCAAAGTAAGACAAAAGACAATTTCCTATATGTAGACAATGACAATAAACGACGATGATGATGATGAAGAGAGTTCCAATAAAAACAATGATAGTAATTCAATTTAGTTGGAGAGAGTTAGGCAGTATCAACAGTACACTCTTACGAGATGCATAACGAGACCAGATGGGGAATGAGTGAGAGAGGAAGTCCTTTTATACTGTGAATGGGTGATTGGGAACAGGTAACGGGGATTAATAGTCAGGTGATACAGATCGTTGAGGGAGAGTGAGTGTGGAGCCTGGTGAATCTGTAACAACTATAGTGTTTGTAGTATTACCATAGTATTTTGTCAATAACAGATTCAGAAGCATTCACGCCTTCTCGCATATGGCATTTCTAGGCTAAAAGTATCTTTAAAACTTTATGGGGCGGTTTCCCAGACAGGGATTAGCTTAAACCAGGACTAGGTCTCAATTTAATTAGGAAATATAACTAGTTTTAACAGACATGCCTTACTAAAAACATTACTTGTGTGCATTTTGAGGCAAAACAAAGGGCACTGATGTATTTTAAGATATGTCAGTGCAAGATGTTTTCAGTTTGGACAGCTCTTACATTTATTTTAGTCTAGGACTAGTCTAATCCCTGTCCGGGAAACCACCCCTAAATCAATCTATTGTTTATATGAATGAGTAGACAAGCTAAATTTTTACATCATACATGAACTATAACACTCTAGACTACAAAATCCAAATCTCAAAAGTCCTGTGAAAGCATGTTTAGTATTGGTTTTGTGCTCATATTTTAATTAATCTTTTTTAATAACTACGAATAAACATTATTCTCTTAAAAAAACATGTACGTAAATGTTGCTCACACATTATGGTAGCCCAGTTTGTGCTGCATACAATGTGTTGATACTTTTGTCATTATTATGTTTTTAAGCAACTGAAAAAGCACAAATATCAGGGCAGGTCAAAACTTCCCCAGAGCCCCAAAACCCCCTCAGACCGCAGAGGGTTAACATTTTGTTTAAGACAAACAAGGCAACTGAGAAAAAACTCACATCTGTGCTGTCTTGTCACAAATAAAGGAAGTTACTTTTTATGTAAATATATCTATTCTTACTTTCAACTCCAGAAACGAAGTGACACTGAGATGAGACAACAGAATAACAACAGAAGATTAAACTTGAGTTGGAGAAAAATCATCCAGGAATTAAAAATGATTTATCTGTTCACATTGTTCCTATTGTTCCTAAGGACTTCATGTGTATTTTCTTGGTCTGCTGGGAAATGTATTTTGTACTACAATGTGGCAGAATTTCCTGTTGACCCATCATGTACTGAAAAACCAAACAGTGCATCCTGCAGTCTAGTCACTGATATTAAAAAGGATCTCCACAGACTTCCATCAAATTTACAGAACCTCTGCATTGAAATGGATCGTGATATGAAGTATATTGGTGTCTTGGCTCCAGGCTCATTTTCATGGTTCTCTTCTCTGGAATACCTTAAAATTGTTGGATGTTTTTTCAAGATCTCTCCAGAAGCTTTTATTGGATTGTTTAATTTAAAGTCATTGAAGTTGTCTACCACCTTTAGAGCAAGCTGTTGTGAAACAGCTGTTGATTTCGGTGGTCTTCCTTCACTTAAAACATTGTCTCTTACACAATATAATTTGTCATTAATGTCAACAAATGTTTTTGATACAATTCCTCAGTTAGAGATATTAAGCATAGTCAATGTGTGTTTAAAAGATCTGTCTGAGATTCTGTGTCGAATGGGAAATTTAAAATCACTAAAAGTGTTTTCTCTTGATGATGCATATTTAAATAGTCTTCGGTTACCTAACTGCTCCATTTACAACATCTCTAACAGTTACATATCTACTGTATACAATATTGAAGACGTCCGTTTGAGTTTAGGATCAATAGAGCACATAGATGAAGGGGCTTTGAACATTTTTGGAAATTTTTCTGATCTGGATTATGGTTTCAGATCAGATTTTCTCAGAGATCTTTCTATGACTGGAGTAAATAAAATCAATAGCTTGCATTTTTCTGTGGATGTACTTAACATTGATGAGTTGTGTTACGCAGCAAAGTTATATTCTATTAAATTTATAGATGTTTATTACCAGACTATTAACTTGCCAGCTATGTCTACCAATATCACTAAAGACTGTAAGAATATTGTAGACATTTATCTCCATGTACTAACATATATTTATAAAATTGTATCTTTAGATGTAAATTTGATCTTTCAGTTTTTCAGCAATCTCTCAACATTTGATGTAAGTGAACATGTGCTCAGATCAAATGATTTTCAATCTCTTTGTTTGTCCAATCCACAGTTAGTCGAACAGCTGTCTATTATGCGTCTAAACTCAAATAACATAAATAAAATCATTTCTTACCAGTTCATGTGTTTCACAAATCTTGAGCATTTGGAATTAACTTCAAGTAATATTTCCAGCATAGAAGATTTAGCTTTCAGTGGATTAGACAAACTGAAAGAGTTAGACCTCTTAGACAACAAGTTATCTTACATTTATCAGGACACATTCAGTGGTCTATATGAACTGATGGTCCTAAATCTTCAAGAAAACCCTATCATTCAAATTAAATCAAATTCATTTGGACATCTTATAAACCTTCGCACACTTCTTCTGGGAGATTTAAAGTTTTCACCTAACATGTCACAGGTCAAGCTGCATTTATCTGATATATTTGGAAGCGTCCCGTATAATCTGAGTCATGTGTCTATTAGTTCAGGCTTGAGATCAATGCGGTTGATCATTGGTAATATAACACTGAATCAGAGTCTTGACCTCCAAATTAAAGGTCAATATGTGACAGTTGAGGATTGTGACAGTCCACTTTTGACATCTGTAGTCACACTTCAAATAACTGCAGAATATGTCATCTGTGGAAAGGAGTTTATTGGGAAATATGTTAAATCAGTTGTTAATCTGGAATTCACATCAAAGTTTTCAAACAACATTGGTGACTTAGCAGTAATAAATCAGCTTGTTCATTTAAAAAACCTAAAGCTGGAAAACATTGATTTGTCAAAGCAGCCAAATGTGCCAATAATGTTTCACAACTTGACAAAACTACAAACCCTGATCTTGGGGAACTGCAGAATTTTCTTTTTGGATGGAAGTCTGACAAAGGACCTAAAGGCGCTGACATCTATGTTTTTTAAACCATATAATGATGTAAAAATTCTTCAAACCTTTGTTGAACAGCTTACTAGTTTAAAATATATCAGACTCAAGGAATTGCGATTGTACTGCAGTTGTGATACTGCTTGGCTGATCTCATGGGTGAATAACAGGCAGGTTCAGGTTTCTGTGGTTGCACCCACCATGGAGAAAATTCATTGTTTAACTAATAATGGAGTTGACAATCTGAACTTTTTTCATTACACACATGAGAACTGTTCATTTGATATTGATTTTGTGCTCTTCGCCTCAACTTCTGCTTTTTTATATTTGTTTATGTTTGTAGCGTTGTCATATCAGTTTGTAGGGAAATACATAATGCCGTTCTATTACATTGCCAACGGATGGTTCAGAGAGGCGTTGCGTATGGATGCCAAACGGCAGTACCGCTATGATGTTTTTATTTCCTACAGCAGTAAGGATGAGCTCTGGGTCATGGAAAAACTTCTTCCCAACTTGGAGCAGCGTGGCCCTCCGTTCTTACGTCTCTGTTTACACGGTCGGGACTTTCAGTTGGGGAAAGACATTTTGGAAAACATCACAGACAGCATCTATGCAAGCCGCCGAACTCTTTGTCTTGTCAGCCGTAACTTCCTCCGTAGCACCTGGTGTACTTTGGAGATGCAGCTGGGCACCTACCGGCTCCAGGTAGAACAGAGGGACATTCTTATCCTGGTCTTCTTAGAAAAAATCCCCTCTCGCTTGCTATCCTACCATCACAGGTTGGCCAGGCAGGTAAAAACTAGGACCTATCTGGACTGGCCAATGGACATTGAGAAGCATGAGGAATTCTGGGACAGGTTATGGGGTAAATTGAGCTCTGATTAAAGTAACTAGTCTTTACTGTACACTGTAGGCATTGATAAACACATTTAACCCTTATGCGCTGGCATGAACATTTTTGTCCTTTTCTATTTTTTTCTCATTTTTGGCTGTGTTAATGCAACTGCATACATTTTGCATGTGTATATTATTAAAATTTTTGCTTTCATAAATGTTTTTTTTTTAAATGAGTTATGCAAAAGACTTTGCCATTTAAACATAAATCATCAATTCTGTATAAAATGCTTTTATCTGTTGGCAAAAATTCAAAATATAAGAAATATGAAATTTCAATTTTTTTTTAATGTGTACTGCCTTTCTTTTGATGATGCAATTTTTCAATGTTTGGCCTAAGGAGCAAATATTGTTTTACATTTAGAACTGCATGCAAACAGAATTAAAGATTAAGCTAAAATTATGTGTGTTGGTATTTGATGTCAGAGTGTGGTTTGCATGTGTGTACTTTAAAAATGTATGTTTTTGAGTGTGTGCACAGTTTGAAAGAAAGACATTATATTGTACTGCAAATTACATATTCCACTCCATGTACACGAGCCACTACAGGAAGTAGCAATTTTAGACCCGGGTTAATCTTTAGGCTACATTTAATCATGAAAAATGGGAGGCGTGCACGTGCAGTTACAAAAAACCTCTGCAAAGCTGGAAAGCGATTTTCTATTATCTATCATTTCATTGTGTGGGGAATTGGCAAATTGGCACCCTTGCTTGCTAAGAAGCTGGCCCGCACAGAAGCTGTATGAGACAGGGAAAGCAGGCGAAGGGGAGAGTTCACCTCTGGGTCTCTCCCAGTTGATTACAGAGTGACAGAGATGGACAGGAAAATCATCAGGTGCATAATTTAGAAAGAAGAAAAGAAGAAGTGAAAAAAATTTAGCAAAACATAAAAGGATGCAACTATGTTGTCTCTGTATGGTTTTTATAGTGTCTATGTCATGAATGAAGGGCTAATGTTAATTGGTGGGTATAACTCAGTAACAATCTCAGCCACAATGCCACTCGGGCTGTGCGTCAGTCTTTCGTGGTTCAAGACCTGCGTCCGCTGAGGTGGTGTAGTGTACAGATTTACTAAACAGGGCAAATTAGCCAATGAGCGCAATTCCAAAAATGCGCCGATGGGAGTGGTAATATCTGCAGGTAATTTACTAAAAATGTGCAAATTAAGTAACATGGGGCAACAGCTCCAACAGCTTTTCATAATGACCAACGCAATCTACTAAGAGCAGCACAAATTAGTTCAGGGTCGCAAATAAGTAGAACTGATGAGTAAACGTGTGATGAACTTGGTTTACGGGTTATCACACCTCTCAGAGCCCTCCTGTATTAACTGTGAACACGCTGCCTCTCGTAGTAAGGAGCACAGTGAATCAGGTTCCCTTGGTAAAAATTATGACAGCATGGGAAAACATTCCAAACATATCTCAAAGGGTGTTACGCACAATAACTTTCAGCTACATCCCTAATTCTAGAGCAGGAAGTGAAATCTCTTTTGCTCAAAGGCTATACAGAACCAACGAAAATGATCGTTCATGATGTTGACAGTCACTCACATTATATCACAAATAAATTAAATCCGAGGACTGGTTTGTGTCAATGGATTTTTCCTGCTCAGAGAATCTCAGGTTTGCCCTTGGGGGCATGGCATTCCAATATCAGCCTTCCCTTCGGCCTAGCTCTATACCGAATGTGTAAATGCTGCCCTGGTACCATTGCGTCTTCAGGGCATTTGCATACTAATTTATATTGACAATTGGCTAAGACTTACCCAGTCAGCACAGATGGTGTGCTTGCATCTTGGGTTGACAGTGAACACTAAGAAAAGTATGTTAGTCCCAATGCAGATGATCACATTATGTGGATAATATGGAACTCAACGACGATGCAGGCACGAATATCTTCTGCTCATGTCAAGTGAATAAGATGAAGTTAGATCAATCATACACCAAGTGGTGGCTTAAAAACAGGGTTTATCTCTGAGGGGCTACCCTTTTTGCATGTTCAGGGTTACTGCGCAGGTCTTCGTACCCTAAAAATATGGAAGGCTGGAATCTCTGGTGTGTTTTTCCCCAATTGCATTTGTGTGATAAATTTTTTTTGCTATTTAGAATATTCTGTATTTTATTTGTATATTATTCTCAATATTTTAACTTATATTGTCATGTTTTGTGCAGAATTGTGTTTATTGTCTTTTTGGCAGTGTTGGAAGTGGAGATTGTGCACCCTAAAAAGTGTTACCTGTTGTAATTGCAAAAGTTTGTTTTTCAGATGTTCTTATGAAGGATTTGCGGTGCAATTGAGAAGTATATTTTCCTTTTTCATCCATGTTGCTTTAATTAAATTTATATATATATATATATATATATATATATATATATATATATATATATATATATATATATATATATATATATATATATATATATATATAATTATTATTATTATTAACGCAAATTCATTTTAACGGCACTAATTTTATCAACGCGCGATTAACGCAACACGCAATTTCTGTTTGACCCACAGCTGGATGAATTGAGATGCAGCAAGTGACCTGCGCCGTCTAGATGAGTCGGAGCTTTTCATAAAAATAAGAACATTAAGCTCTCGTCTAGCGAATCCAATGCTCTAAATGGTCATTAAACATCTAAAATTATCTTTATCTGCACGTTTCCTGAGAGGCGTACTGTCCCAAATCCATAGAAGCATCTTCTTTCACTTTTTGGTTTCGTTTTTAAAGCATTCAGAACTTATAGACAATAGACAGCAGCCCTTGATGTTAAAATAATTATTAAGAGAGATAAAGTTTGGGTCCTGATTGTTAAAAGAGTTATTAAGAGTGACAAGAATCAAAACCGATGTCTGACACAGACATCTGAAGAGCATGCACACAAACACAAAATTACAGTTTTAAAAATATCTGTTTTGACCAGAATTCATGCAAGTATGACCTATAATCTGTTATATCTGAAGTGAATGTTTGGTTAACTGTTGAGGAAAAGTATCTGTTGTGTAACATTATATTAAACCCTTCCATTAGCCTACAGTATCTTAAAGCGTTCTGTCTCAATGTCAAAATTAAACAATAAAAGAAAAACATATAGCCTACCGTATTGATATTGTTTTTGCTTTGCGTAAACAGGTGTAGTTCTGTCATGCTTTGTCAGATTCCAACCAAGGTTATTATAGTTTTGGTTTTTTAAATTAGTTTTTATTTTAGTATCGTTTTCAATTTTGCTTTAAATTTAAGTTTAGTTTTAGTTAGTTTCATGAATGGTTTTGTTAGTTTTAGTTTAGTTTTTATTTTGCAAACACATTTCTATTTAGTTTTTATTTTATTTAGTTTCAGTTATAGTTTTAGTAATTATAGTTTAGCAGCTAACAGCAGCTAGACTGTCTGACATATTTATTAGTTAACTGAGGTTGCTGTCAGCCTCAGCTAACCTCACATGCATAAAGCACCATCTACAAGTAAAGACTCTTAAAAGTTTGTAAACATTGCAATGTCTCCGGGTGGGCGGGGATTAGTTGGAGGCAAAAAGAGGCGGGGACGCAATGCAGACAAGTGTAAGCTAGGACGTTTTAGCAGTGTTGCCAACTTGGCGACTTTGTCGCTAGATTTAGCGACTTTTCAGACCCCCTTGGCGACTTATTTTTTTAAAAGTGACTAGCGACAAATCTAGCGAATTTTTCTTGCATTGTTGGAGACTTTTGGAGACTTTGACGTGAAAGCGCGTGTCGTTAACTCTTCTCACCGAGCAACTGCCGCACTCACAGGCGGGGTAGTCCTCATGCAGCAGACCAGTTCTCTCCCAGCTGCATACAGTCAGGGCAAGAGATGTGGTTAATCCAGTGTTTCTCAAAGTGTGGGGAGGGCCCCACTGGTGGGGAATAGGAACATTACAAGTGGGGCGTGACAAATGGGAGAAAATCTATTAATTCAATTATTTATTGACCATACACTCAAACCGGCACATTTAAACATAAACCTAGCTTAAAACTTAAATAAATCAGACTGTAGAAAATGTCACACGGTAACTTAAAGCCTAGCTGATTACGATTTTGTTGGGGCGATTGGGACAGGTGGGGCTTGAAACCCTTCCCCACCTCCAAAGTGGGGAAATGCAGAAAAAGTTTGAGAAACACTGGGTTAATCTATCTGCGTTCAGACGGCATAATCGTGCATGCAGGAAGCCGGAGCTGGCTGATCCCGCAATGACTTACATTTATGGCAGGGTGTAAATGTAAAATGATCTTTGAATAAAAAAAATCACTGTACCAAAAAATAAATGTATTTGAGTGAGCTGAGCAGACGGATGGTTGAGCCGAAGTGCCGTAGGGCAAACAAATGTTATCTTGCGGTGGCTATAACGTCAGCTTGATCACTGCCCGTGCCAGTGACCTCAAGTCCCCTCCAGCTAAGATCCCGACCAGGTGTGGAGTACCGACCTAATAAAGTCACTGAAGTGTGTGTTGTGCAGTTGGTGAGTCTGTCTTTGACGTGTGTGCACCTGAAGTCTTGCAGTGTTGTGCTGTGTCTCTTGCCGTCTGTACTCGCCCTCCAGGTCGAGAGGGTCCCTGCTGGAGAATACGTGAGCTGCCGCGGCGGTGGCCATTTAGTCCATACTTGCCCGCTTATAACTCCAGCCCCCGTGTTTCAGCCTGAAGGAGGCAGAGTGTGAACGTCGGTTAATGTACTGTGGGAAGTTTGTGGGGAAAACCATATTGTTGGAGAGAAGCATGGTAATTGTTATAAGAGAACCCGACTGCTGTGTGCATTCTTTGTATTGTGGAGCGAGTCTAGGTGTCCGCCCCACTATCTAGATCTCTGTCCTGTCTGTAGAAGGAAGGGAAGCGGGCGTGTCAGCCAGCAGCACGGACCAGGTGTAGCTAATCTACCCGAACTTGTCCACTATGACGACATCGGCCGTACTCGGCCCAACAAGCAGCAGCTTGGAGTTGGTAAACTCGCCCTTGAACGAAGCCAAGAGGTGACGTATGGTTTTCCCTATCTATCTGTTAGGACCAGTATCATAAGCCCAGAGTGAAGATTCAGTGACGCTATCGAATACTTACCTGAAGAACAAGCTGAAAGCTAACTTACCTCACTTCAGCCCTGTAAGCCCAGAGTGAAGATCCAGTGATGCTATCGAATACTTACCTGAAGAACGAGCTAAAAGCTAACTTATCTTGCATAAGCCCTGTAAGCCCAGAGTGAAGATTCAGTGACGCTATCGAATACTTACCTGAAGAACGAGCTAAAAGCTAACTTGCCTTGCATAAGCCCTGTAAGCCCAGAGTGAAGATTCAGTGACGCTATCGAATACTTACCTGAAGAACGAGCTAAAAGCTAACTTATCTTGCATAAGCCCTGTAAGCCCAGAGTGAAGATTCAGTAGCCGTGTTTGCACTATCGCGCCTCAAGCAGGCGTGCCAGTGCCTGCCACGGCCTGTCGCGTTTGCATTGTCACTTCCGGGGCATGATCGTGCTTCGCGGATGCTTCGTTGGGGCTTAAGGCCTGGCTTTTCTGGCCCGCCGAATACCATGGGCCAGAGAAGGCCAGGTAGGGCTTAAGGCGTGGTTAAGGTCAGAGGCGGAGTTTGTTTGAGTCAGGCAATTTAAGCGTCTGTGGCAAGATGGTCACTTTCATATGTCGCTATCGTAACATTTTAATTATGGAAAACCGACAGTACTGGTCTGCTGAACACACCAGAGCTCTTTTAACTATATAGGCAGAAGATAATGTGCAACGCCAGTTTGACGGAGTATGCAGAAACGAGGATGTAATGAAATATATCGTCGCCGAACTTGCAAAAATAAACATCCAACGCACAACGAGCCAGGTATGGGAGAAACTGAAAAAACTGCAAGCGCAATATAAAGCTGTTAAAATACACAACAGACGGAGCGGTGCACAGCGGAAAACCTTTCCATGGTTCGATTTAATGGACGAAGTTCTGGGTCATCGGCCATCTGTTAGTGGAGAGACGACCCGTAATTCGATGCAAAGTACAGTCGGTAAGTTATTTTGGTTTGCAAAGTACTGAACGCTTGCATACAGAAGTACTGTTAACTCAACGTTACATGTGTTTATTTTTAAAGATACGACAGAGTTGTCTTCCCAGATTGACCTTTTTGACTCGGAGGTTGAGTCTGGACAGTCAACACCACCACTGCAAACGTCCACGCCTGGTATGGTATTTAGCTTGCATACAGAAGTACTGTTAACTCAACGTTACATGTGTTTATTTTTAAAGATACGACAGAGTTGTCTTCCCAGATTGACCTTTTTGACTCGGAGGTTGAGTCTGGACAGTCAACACCACCACTGCAAACGTCCACGCCTGGTATGGTATTTAGTTTGCTCGAAAATCTGTTTTTGGGTTGTTACTATAGCAGACATAATAATGTTCCTCGTTTTTTGTTTGTTATAGAGAGAAACAAAGCTGTAGTGGAGGTGTCCGGAATCAGAGGAGGATCACATCATATTCCAGAGCCGACCAGACCAGGTAAATTTTACTTGCTAACATACCTGGCCCATACAGAAATGTGCTATATTATACAAACTGCTTTTATTAAATATCTGACACACACACAAACACATGTAAGTAATTGTGTGTGTGTGTGTGTGTGTGTGTGTGTGTGTGTGTGTGTGTGCGTACCTGGTAATTATCCCCCACAAAGATAAGAATACCAGTATTTTTGTGACCTTGTGGGGACATTTTGATGTCCCCATGAGGAAACAAGCTTATAAATCAAACAGAATGATGTTTATTGAAAATGTGAAGTAGTAGAAGTGTTTCTGTGATGGTTGGGGTTAGGGAATGGGGTAGGTAAGGGGAATAGAATATACAGTTTGTACAGTATAAAATGCATTACGTCTATGGAATGTCCCCACAAAACATGGAAACCAGAATGTGTGTGTGTGTGTGTGTGTGTGTGTGTGTGTGTGTGTGTGTGTGTGTGTGTGTGTGTGTGTGTGTCAAACCTTAAACATACTGTTTGTAAATGTAGTGATAAATTACTACGTTACATATCCTTCAGATTTTGCTAAGTTTGTGTTTTGTTTGTATTTTAACAGAGTCTCAGAAGCGTAAGGCAGCGATGACAGCTTCCAGGAAATTTATCCAAAGTTTGCAAGACATGTCCCAATGCCACATGGTGGAAGAGCGAGATCTGAGGCTCCAATGTACAAACGAAGAATTAAAGATGCGTAGAGAAGATGGCACGAAGGCAGAAAGACTCTGAGGCGTTTGCTAAGTAAAGCAACATATTTCTGAAGTTGGACATTGTTTTAGCAATTACTTATTTTTATTTTTTCAAAGCACCTTCATTTTTTAAGCACACCTTTTTTTATGTAAATATTTTGTTTTGACTTGGCTCTTTGTAAAGCACCTAACTTATGTTTGTGATTTTGTTTATGGAATCTTGTCAGTTTTCCTTGCACTAAACAATACATTTCATGTGAAAATAAATGAGTACTTTTTATCTGTTTTTACTGTGTGTGTGTATGTGTTGTGCTTTTATAAACAGTGGGAGTTCATACAGAAACAGGTGCCCATATTTGTAATATACCAGCACATTAGCCAAATGCAGAGTAAATCAAAACTGTTAAAGGCAAAAATCATAGATAAAAATAAACATTACAAACGCAAACAATAACAGTACTGTAACTGTAACAATATAAGTATAGAATACACATGTACAACATACATTAGTCCCTTTCACACATACAGTCTTTACTGGTAATTTACTGGTAAATTGCAGTTAACAGATCATGTGTGAACAGAACCTTTCCGGTAAATCAGTGCTCCCAATTTACCAGTAAGACAGGTTGTAAGATTACCAGTAATTTACCGGTAAGCGCTATGTGTGAACGAAAATTATAGGATTTCCGGCATTTAGAACGGACGACGTCAGACCGTGCTGACAGCTTCGGGCCAATCATAGCGTTTTAATACAGATGACGCGTTTACCCCCGCACTGTTTACGGACGTTTCCACACACATGCTGCTTGAAAGTTGAGCACACCTGAAGTTTACGTCCACATTTCTTCACCAAACTTGTTTAAAACAGCTTACCGCCGAATTGCCGACGTCCTTAGCACGCCCTCTGTGAAGCCTAACGTGCAAACAGTAGTGTTGTTAAAAACGCATTTTCGGTTTGACGTCGTCTCATTCAATGTTGTTTGGTCATGAGCAACTTCGCGACTGTTTACCACAGACGTGAAAACAGCAAAATACGGACCGTGGATATGAACGACGTGGATTGTTTACAAATACAACACTAAGCTTGCCACGTGCTACAGGTACTTCCGCTTTCTCAACGAATTTACCGGTATTTTGATACTGATGTGTGAATGGTGTCTTACTGGTAAAATAACGGAACGCCACTGCGTGTGTGAACAGCACATTTTTGTATTTACTGGTAAATTCATTCTGGTAAATTCATGGTAATTTACCAGAATTACTGTGTGAAAGAGGCTATTGTCTAGATTCAGTTTCAAAAATGGAACGATCTGCAAATTAAACAGTTATAAATTTTTTTAAAGCAAGAGTACGTGTAAGCATTGCATACTGATGGGCACACTATACCCATGATTGTCTGCTAATGAGTGTTGTTTATAAATATACAATTAAAATCCTATTCTATAAGCAGGAAGTTTTTGGTCTAGACAAAGATGTTTATTGCTGGGTACATTAGGAAATGGTTGTCTGCTGGTGAGTGTTGTTTTTAAAAATGAAAATAAACTCCTATTCTATAAGCAGGAAGTTTTTGGCCTAGACAAAGTTGTTTATTACTGGGTGCATTAGGAAAGTGTTGTCTGCTAATGAGTGTTGTTTTTAAAGATAAAACTAAAATCCTATTCTATAAGCAGGACGTTTTTGGTCTATACAAAGATGTTTATTACTGGGTACATTAGGAAGTGGTTGCTGCTGATGAGTGTTGTTTTTAAAGATGAAAATAAACTCCTATTCAACAAACAGGAAGATTTTGGTCTAGACATAGATGTTTATTGCTGGGTACATCAGGAAATTTAAAAATAATAAAAGTTTTGCAGAGCATTTCTTACATCAGTATTTTCATTGCCAACATTAAAAGGTTGTCGTGCATGGTTCTCAGTAACGTTACCACACCACTCTTGCACAAATCTGTCCATGTTTACTTCACATAGGTTATGCAGTGTACAGCATGTCTCCACCATATTCACAACAGCATTTACATCACAATCATTTCTCTTGCTGAGACACCTCCATCTTCCTTTCAGTCTCCCAAAAGCATGTTCAACAACACAACGGGCACGGCTTGTTTTCATGTTGTACAGTTCTTTGCTATCTGTAAGCCTGCCAGTGGTATGGTTTTAATAACCATTTCTGCAAGGGGTATGCTGAGTCACCAAGAATGAAGTAGCCAACATCAGTTCCACATATGTTTTTTACTCTAGACGAAAAAACATTGCTGGTTGTGGCCCAAGTCCAAAGGTGTGACTTTTTGAGGACGCTGGCATTATGTTCCCTCCCTGGCTGTCCAATATTCAAATCCCAGAACATACCTTTGCCATCCACATCAGCTTGCAAAATTATGGAGTGCCATCCGTTTCTAATGTGAAAATCGGATTGAAACTGTGGAGGTTTAAGTATAGGAATATGAGAACCGTCTATAGCTCCCACACACTGATGAATCCCAAACCGCTCCTCAAAATATTGTGCCATCTCTGACAATCTGGTTGGGTCAGGTGCCTGGACAAATTTTGAAGTTGTGCACAATATGACATACAGAAGTCCAACTGACAGCAAACAGGTTAGCAACTGTCCTGTATTCTGTAGTCAATGCAAGTTTATATAATGCAATGGCTACACCTTTCTCCAGAGGTATGCATAGCCGAAATGATGTATCTTGTCGCTGTAGTACTGGTTTCAGTGTCGTACAGATGTATCGAAATGTTTCTCTTGAAACTCTAAAGTCCTCTAGCCACTGGTCATCTGTAGGCTACATCTCTGAGCAGTTATCTCCCACCAGTCACTTTTGCGAGGATGGACCCACACCTCAGATGTCCGCATCACATTAGTGTAATAATGATGTACCATCTAAAGAAAAAAAATAGAAAAATAAGTTCATAAGCAGTGTTGGGAGTAACGCATTACAAAATATAATATATTACAGTAATATATTAGTTTTTGCTGTAACGCAGTAATATAACGCATTACTAATACAATTTTGGTAATATTTTACTCGTTACAGTCTTAGTAACGAGCGCGTTACAACAATGCATTTCAAAATTAGACCGTGTTATTTTTATTTTTTTTATTTTTGACCAATGCGCGCGACCAGCATCCACACATGAAAAAGCTGCGTGGCTGCGTCCCAAACCGCATACTTTCAGACTATATAGTGGGCGAAAAGCACTACTTCTCGTACTCTTTCCCTACTATATAGTATGGAAGTAGGCGGTTTGGGACGCAGCGTATGCCTGTTTCCACGTGCTGTATGCAACATGTTCATTTTTACTTTAACTTTGTATTTGAAATGCGATTTTGGACGCGGTGCGCGTCAAATATAGACATGTTTCTTAAAGAGCCGAATCTGGGAAGTCCGCTGCTTTATAAGCATTGACTAAAGTGGTCGCAATCAGGTCCGGTAGCGCGCACACGCATAATTTTGCGAATAAGAGCACTAAGTAAAAGCAAGTTTCTATCGGTCTCCTGTGCTGCTTGAACCTCAGAAGTAAAGATACTTTTACAAATGTTGCCAGTATCCATACCACACCAGCAATGACAAGGTAAGCTAACGTCGCTATGGTTACAGTCCATTTACATAATAGATTGCTATTTGCTAGGCTATTCCTATGCTATCTACAGTTTTATTACAAACAGCAACCTAAACTACAACATAACATAGTGAAGACTTAAACATGGTTATCTAAATAGAACATTTAAACATCACTGTTTAAAGTTTTTACCAGCCTTTGTATGGGAACCTATATTCATAGTTTGGCAAAAAGCAGTGTTCCTCTGTTTGGCTGTGTGTTTTATGTTAGTCTACATGTAATCCTTATATTGTACTGAAATGAGCTGTATTCCTTGAGACCTAATCCTCCAATAGCACTTTTTGATAAGTTGTGTCAACCAAGTGAATGCCAGGTTTGTGCTGTGAATCTGAATTAAAAGTGAATTAAAGAATAGAAATGAAAAGAGGTTGCGTGTCTTACCATGTTATTAGTATATAGGTTGCATTATAGTGGGCTCCAGCTCTATTGTGTTTGGTATGTGTACCATAATTTACCAGACGTTTACCAGATCATTTGTCTATGTTTATGATTCTGACAGTGATTTTTACTGTATTTTGCCATAAGTCTTCACTGTGCCTATTCAAAGGTCGAGGGCCAACACATAACTTCTAGATTTATAAGCAGCAACAAACTACATTTTAACATTTTATAATGCCTAATCATACTTCTGTTCTTTTGATGAAAGCAACTCAAAAGTAATGCAAAAAGTAGTGTAACTCATTACAGTTCAGAGACAGTAATATTGTAATGTAACTAATTACTTTCAAATGACAGTAATTTGTAATATATAATGTATTACACTTTGGAAGTAACTTGCCCAACACTGTTCATAAGTATGTTACAGTTACATATTTGAATTTATAGAGTAATACAGAAAACATTGCACACGTCTTCTTTAAAAATATATTGATTTGAATGTGTATCGTATAAACACAAAAACAATCAACCTTCTATATGCACCCAGTAAAAGACCAGTAGCATCACAGTTTCTTTGTAAACATTTAAATCTTTGTATTGAAATACATATGAGTGATTGATAATATTGATAATGCTCTTAACATTATGTATCATGAATTAATGTAGAGTAAGTCATAAAAAACTATTTAGCAAATGTTAGAAACTGGGTTATATTAGTCTATGTATGATTATATATAAGACAGATGTACAAATGTATCATCGGACAAAAACACAAATTCAGTTTGCTTATTTATGTAAAATACACATTATGTCCGTTACCTTTATGTTAATAAGATGAGCATATGTTACCAAGTTCGGCTCAAAGGGACTTGAATATAGTAGTGATGAATATAGTGTTTGGTAATACTTTGTAACAAAACTCTTACCATCAACATCATCTGTCTGCGTTTCTCTTTGCGCTGCAACTCACTAGCTCATCTCTTTCTTGCTCTTTCGCGTCTTGCCGCCAACAAACATTTTTGGCGTAAATGCCGTTCAATCTCCGTGTACTCATCTAGCATTTGCTCTCTCTCATCTTCCACCAAAAAGAACGCAAAAGAATCAGACAAACCACAGCTTCAGTTCTCTCCATCGTGTTTGCTTTGTGACCATGCAACCCAGCTTATCTCTCTACCCATCACACCGGAATGGGCAGGGTTATGTGACGTTCAGTCCAAGAAGGCGGGTTTTGGGTGGGCATTACGATGACTCTGCGGCGCCATTGGCCTGAAAGTGCAAACGCGTCCTGATTTTGGCCTCACAGCAGGAGGTCGGAGGCTATTGGCTCCGCGAGGCCCGTTCGAAGCCCTGGCTCGCACAGGCCCGATAGTGCAAAAACGGCTAGTGACTCAATTGAATACCTGCTTGTAAGAACGAGCTAAAAGCTAACTTATCTTGCATAAGCCCTGTAAGCCAAGAGTGAAGATTCAGTGACGCTATTGAATACCTGCCTGTAAGAACGAGCTAAAAGCTAACTTACCTCGTATAAGCCCTGTAAGCCCAGAGTGAAGATTCAGTGACTCAATTGAATACCTGCCTGTAAGAACGAGCTAAAAGCTAACTTACCTTGCATAAGCTCTGTAAGCCCAGAGCGAAGATTCAGTGACGCTAACGACTACTTACCTGTAAGAACGAGTTAAAAGCGAATTGCCCTGTATAAGTCTTGTAAGTCCAGTGTAAAGATTCAGTCCCTCCATGGAGTGCCCCCTCTGTGTACACAAGTCAAAGACTACTTACCTTGAACTCTCCTTGTGTGTCCAGTATACAGGTTTAGTCGCTCGGGGAGATCCCTGCCCGTCATACACGACAACCCGGCCCCCAGCGGATCCAGTGGAACTATACGTACCTCCGCTACTTACCTGTGCCCTCAGGAACCTCTGTGTAGTATACGGCCTTCGCCGAGAAGTCCACTGGAGTGGAGGTGTTGTCTGGGTGCCACACGAAGCCAGACCTGAGGAAAAACAATGTACACAGTAACAGGTAGTCATTCTCCATCTTCCCCATTATTCATCGTGTGTTTCTGTTGCCTTCAGGAGAAGAGAAGGGCGCCACGAGGAAACAAACCCATAAGAGAGGATCAAGGGCCCATCAGGAGTTGATAGAAGTTCTGTGAAGGGGCGAAGGAACTCCGTCCCTCTCTCCCCCTGTGGACACTTACCCTTGACGTCCAGCTCCCTCAGGCCCAGTTTCCTCCTGCGGAAAGATGAGACTTTATTTTAGATTCCCCTTTCCCCTCCCTGAATCATTATTAATTAATTTAAATAAAGCTTGTTTTAATTATACTTATCCTTTCTCGCGTGTCTGGTCATTGGGGTGTGCTTGGGACCTCCTCGAGGTGGAAATTAGGAAGGGGCGTGACTCACGACGTTAGTGGTCCGCTCCGACCTGTGACACAAGCTTTAGCTACTTTGCATTGAAAATAGTTGGCAACACTGCATTTTAGGAGGGATTTATTAAACATAGATGCAGAAGAAGGTTCGGAACTGTCCAAATATGTAAAGTTACTGACTCGTGACAGCTATTTTTGTAAATTAACTCTGTAACAGCTAGTTCTTGTATCTTGTTCTCATTGGAAACATTTTAACCAGGTTTTGGATATTTCCTACATATGAAGTATTTTCGGCTGGTTTGGGGAATTTTGTCAAGGCTTATTGTCTAATGTAACCTATCGCTGGGCTAACTATGAATAGCATGGGGATTATTTTAAGAGATCATTCAAAGGATGGCACACACATCTACCGCTGTATGTTTGTTTAACATTTAAGGTAGCTAGTGCACTGACGGTTGACTTATCATCACCTATAAAACAGGAACTTTCTGATTTGTACTAGATAAGACCAACACACCAATACATATGCATAGATTATTTTACCTGATATGAAGTGTGCACTGCAAACACAAGCATTATTTGCGATCGTTTCCGTCCATTCAACCACAATTGTCTTCTTTATTTCTGTGAAGGAATGTCTGCCGGGATCCGGTAAAACTTTAGTTTTGAACCAAAAGTGCTGTTACTTATATTTTGGCAGCCAAAAAAACAAGAAGACCACATTTTAAAGTCAAAACCTCAAACTTTTAGTCCGCCTGCTATGAGTTCTCATGTTTTGCCTCCAGCTAGAGCGGTGACGTCACAATGACGTTGGCGATTAAGGGGTCTATTATAAAGTCTGTTCAGATTTTCCACCACGGGATGAGAGTTTATTAATTACGAAAACGAATACTTATTTTTCATAATTATTAGTTTATTTCAGTTAGTTTTACAATAACTGTTGCTCGTTTAGTTTAGTTTTTCATTTATTATGAATTTTTTATTTTATTTCAGTTAACGAAAATGTTTTTAGCTGATAGTTTTAGTCTTAGTTTCAGTTTTCGTTTACGAAAATAACCTTGATTCCAACAATTGTTCCAATTGTTTTGAAGTTTTTTAATAGATAATGTAAAAATATAAATAAGAATTTCAACAACTCCGCCACAGCCTGGAATACAGGCAACAACAAATCGACACCCTCACACAAGAGAACAGTTCGCTTCAAAACTCGGTTAAAATCATCTCAATGCAACTGTCTACAGTCCAGTGGCGAGGCCAGAAATGTTCAAGTGGGTGGGCCTTTATTAAACAGGGTGGGCAAAGTATAAAAACAGTTCCCCAAATTACAGTCAAAATGAAAGGCAGCACGTTTTGAAAAGCCAAACCACCTTTTAAATAACTGCAACAACATAATAAACATTAAGAAAATGTTTGAACTCACATTTACATGTATTACATTATAGTCTGAGACGATGGGGCTTTTGCATAAAGATTGAGATGATCTCAAAACAGTTCCACAAATTACAGTCAAAATGCAAGGCAGCCCGTTTTAAAAAGCCAAACCACCTTTTAAATAACTGCAACAACATAATAAACATTAAGAAAATGTTTGAACTCACATTTACATGTAGCCTATTATAGTCTGAGACGACAGGGCTTCTGCAAAAAGATTGAGATGATCTCGTCATAATTAAGTGTATCTGCCAGTTCACGTTCAAAAGATAGCAGAGATAAATTGTTCAGACGAGCAGTGATCATCGAGGATCGCATTGATGTTTTTATTCGATTTGTTGTGGAGAATAGTCTCTCAACACTGCATGATGTCATAGGCAAAGTAATAAGTGCTCGTATAGTTTGATGTCTGGTTTGTAGGCTCTTTCCAGAACGTTTTATTAAAAGAGCCTACAAACCAGACATCGTCGCTAATGCACGTTCCAGAGCCCAATCCTTGAATCGTTCGGATACCTTGATTAAGAAGGGACGTAAGACAGATACTCAATTACGCCCCTTTTTTGTTACACAATATAGTATGGAGGCTAGACAGATTAGACGGATTATTCAGGAGAACTGGGCCATTATTAACTCTGATCCTGTCCTCCAACAGGTCTTTCCTCAACCTCCTTTGGTTTCTTACAGAAGGTCCCCGACTCTTTGTGATAAGTTGGTACATAGTTATCTTCCTCCTGAGAAGAAGGCAAGTTGGCTTAAGAGACCAATTGGGCTATACCGATGCATGAACTGCCCCCATTGTAGTAATGTCATTCCTTCCAAAACCTTTGTGGATTTTAAATCTAACAAAACATTTAAAATAAGAGATTTTATAAACTGCAATACTACATTTGTTGTTTACCGCTTATCGTGCCCATGTAAGGATGTGTTTTACGTAGGCCGTACTAAGAGGCGTCTGCGTGATCGTTTGGCGGAGCATAAGTATGCTATTCGTACCAGTAACCCAGATTATCAGATGGCCCAACATTTTTTACATATGCATAACAAGAATGATTCCTTGTTAAAAATTGAGGTTTTGGAGCATGTTAGACCTTTGGATAGAGGAGGTGATAGGATCCGCAGACTTAACCAGCGTGAGACATTCTGGATCCATCAGTTGGATGCACTACGTTATCCAGGTCTCAATGATGACATAGAGTTTAAGTGTTTTTTATGATGTGTTTTCTATGTTCTTATGATGACTACGCTTTGCATTTTTTGTTCTTTATTATTTAATATGTTACTTATGTTTTCATCTTAAGATAACTCATATTTTTGTTGTATTGGTAATTTTCATTTCTTGATGTGTTTTGTTTGAGTTGGTCTCCTAATTCTTTACACCTGATTACCTTATTAGGTCTAATTGATTGTTTCTAGTATGATTTGTTGATTGAATGGCTTCTAACGAGGGGTGTGGTTTTAACTTATAAATTGCTGACATTCTCAGTGTGTGTGTTGCTTTGCCCTGAAGAAGACCACTTGCTGGTCGAAACATGTTGGCGTTTGGATTTTATAGAATGTAAGCCACACTTAATAAAGGCTTTTTATTTATTCCTTCTCCTTTTGGTATTTTTTGATTGAGTGCCTGGGACTTGGATTTTTCCCTACCCCAAGAGCACCTATCACACAAATATTCTACCTGAGCGCCGGGTTGAACAGTTTCATAGTTCATTCTATGTCACCTTTAACCCCCTGGGGTCCAAAAACGCGGGGCCGCGTTTTTTCCTTATGGCAGAATCAACTTAAAATACTCCATCATTAATAATCATACACTTACGTGTTTGACATCATTTGAAATGGTAAAAGGTCTTCTTTAATATGTGTTCATTCACAATAACAACAGATCTTTGTGTTTTTGTCAAATAAAGAAAATAAACAGGGTGTCCATCCAGACATTTCTGTCTCTGCCAGCTGTCTCTCAAAACACTTTACAAAAATCAATTGAAACTCCGCGATTACTCGTCACACAAGCATGATACACACATTCAAAGAAAGCCTGAAATGTCTACTTTTAAACAAGCTAAATATAATCGAAAAACAAATATTGCCAGTTTATGTAATCTGCATTGAAGTAAAGAGAGTACAGTTTTTCCTGGCTGACTTCATTATCTTTAATTTGGTCACGCCCACAGCTGTTGACATGGTAATGAAGACACGAGCTGTTCAACCATAACAAGCAAAGCGTAAAGTTTAATCAGATTTAAAGACTTTTTACCGCATGTTTGGATTATAAACTTTATTCACACACGTGAGGAATATCTTCATTTATGTCTGGACATTGAGGAAGAGAAGCATTTATCTTTAATGTTACTTAAGAAGAACAATGGAGAACGCACTGCTGGATTAGAGTAACGTTAACAGTTAATTTATACCATTTATATTTGCTATCATGTAACTTAATATGCTCATGGCTTGTGCAGTTCAGCCTACATACAGTAACGTCAAGCAACCTTAGCAGACTACACGCTTCGGATTGAAAAAGTTTCGCATTGTTTACAAACGGACGCGATCTCACGTAATGGCGGATTTCACTGTTGCATGCTGTAACAGTGTTAAACACAGTTATTCACTTATATCCTTCGTGGAAACTTTCAGTAAGCCTGAACTGCTGTATCTTTTAAGTGTGTGCTGTAATATGATTCCATGTTTACATGCTTATTTACAAACGAGTACGTGTGACCTCCCATAATGGCGGATATCTGTTACATGTTGTACAGTGTTAGACACAGTTATTCACTTTCATATCTGTCATGGCAACTTTGAGTAAATGCTGCACTGCGGGATTTGCTGTAAAATGATTCCATATTGTTTACATGCAAGGTAATTCCATACATTGCGCTTTACACGCGACACCGTTTTTATGAGCGCTGCGTTACACGGAGACGCGAGCTCGCGCACATGCGATGTGTTTTTAAAGTTCATACGCGCTTACAGAAACACGTTTAAAACAGAAGCTAGACGATAAGGGGATGGGCATCTGAAAACAGTCATCTGAAAACAGCTTTTTATATTAATTGCTGCAGATGTTTATCTGAGATTAAGTTTATGTACAAGATAGTATATGAATGTAACTTAGTATCAGTGACATTTATCCATCAGTTATATAAGTAAGGGTATTTCTGTGGACAATTTATGCTAACAGCTGTTTATAACTCTCTTAGAGGTATGCATCTCTCTCATCAGTACAAAACTATGAAGTGGAAAAACACTTTTTGGACATAAAGTTATATGGTAACATGAGCCACATGAAGTTTACAGCTCTGTTGTGTATCAGTTTCTTAGTTTATACAAAGTTTTAGGAATAGGGTATGTTTCCAAATAAACTTAAAATGTCCTACTAACAAGCATTTCTATTTTGATTATATTGTTAACTTAATAAACCTCAAACAAACATGTATACATTTGTCCTCACATTCTTCACTGTAGTTCATTCTCACATTCCTGCCTAATTATGCAGCTCATTATGCGAGCCTTTGTTTGCTTGCTGTCAATCAATCCTTCTCGCATACAGCCTGTCTAAACAAAAAGTGTCTTACAATTTCTAAATGAATACATTGGTTTATGTGAATAATTAGGCATGGTGATTGTCACATCATTTTAAAGAAAAAAATCTAGACTACTAGATTATGTTTAGGAAAGTCTTGTTAAAACATGTTTAGTATGGGTTTTGTGGACTTATATAAGTGACTTAAAAATTTTGCTTTTTTAAAAACCATGCATAAACATTTTTCTCTCAAAAATACAAACATGTACATATATGTAGCTCATATAATATTTTAGCCCAGTTTGTGCTGAACGCAGTGGTATGAGACACTTCCCATTATTATGTTGTAAAGCAACTGAAAAAAGACCAAATGTAAGAGCATGTCAGAACCTCTGAGAGTGTCCCAAAATGGTCGGACCCCAGAGGGTTAAGCTCCATTATTTGTCTATCCAACACCTCGTTCCACAAATGCCTCAGATCATCATCAGTTTTAATGCTATCACTTTTTCCAAGAGAGCTTGTAATTACAGAGGCAGACAATTTAGATGGAAGTTTCCTTTCACGGGAGGCAGCGAGGTCCCATTTGTGTATGTCGTGTTTTACCATCAGGTCTTGAGTTAATTTCAGTACTTTCTCAATATCCTGTTGTGTATTGTCCCTGAACATTTTTAAATTTGATTTCAGACCCTCAATCAAATGAATGCAGTCTGTGACAGATACGGCTGGTGATTGCAGTCCTTTTGTTGCAAAATCGCTCATTTCAAAAAGTTTTCCAAACATTACAAGAAGAAACAGGAATTTCTTAGTTTGCATTTGTTGCAAAAGAGAGTCGGCTTCTAGTTTAGTTAGAACAATGTACATAAACAGCAAGAGGAAAAGTGCGTTTAAGTATGCTCTGTACTCCTCCCTATGCACCCAACATAACAGAGGCACCGTCAAAACAAAATCCCACACATAAATCTGGGTCGAGGTTAAGTGGTGCCAACACTTGAAGTATTTTCTCTGAAATCGCACCAGCCGTCATGTCACATGTGTCCAAAAATCCAATGGCCCTTTCTTTAAGAAGTCCTTCATGCAAATATCGAATGCAAACTGCAACAAGCTCTTTTTTAGATTGATTCGTCTGCAATAATAGCATAATATGTTGTTGGTGTTGCATGTAACTCGGCTCTTATTTTGCGCAGAAGGAGGCAGCTGATTCCAGTAAATCATTCTGGATATCTGAACTCATCATCGTTGCATTTTTAGGCAGTTGATCAAAACGGTTTTGAATTTCCGGATCATAGTTTGAAAGCAAACGGAACAATTCCAAAATATTCCTCCTGTTTAATGCTTCCTCACTTTCCCTGTGACCACGCAACGAAATATCTTGTTTGGCACAAAAAAGTACAATATCAAGCACAAATTTTGGGCGGCAGTGGCTCAGTGGTTCATCTAGGTTGTCTACAAACCGGAAGGTTGCTGGTTCAATCCCCGGCTCCAATGGATGAAGTGTCCATGAGCAAGACACCTAACCCCAGCTGCTCCCGACGAGCTGGCTGGCGCCTTGCATGGCTGACACCGCCGTCGGTGTATGAATGTGTGTGTGAATGGGTGAATGTGAGGCTAATTGTAAAGCGCTTTGGATGGCCATAGGTCTGTTAAAAGCGCTATATAAATGCAGTCCATTTACCATTTTTATGTGTTGCCGATTTCTTTCCACAAACGACTCGTTTACTTTGTCTTTATTTAGCTGATCGAACACTGTACCTCTGCTATCTGGCTGATGACACTGTCTGTATGCGGCCAATTTAGCTTGTGAATGCAGGTGTCCTTTGCTATCCTGATGTTTCAAACAGGCCTGACTCAGATGTTTCCGATCCTTAAATCCGTCCTGTGTAAATTTTGCGTCACTCTGCTCACGAAAATGTCTGCAGGGTTTGCAATAAAACGCATCCTTAGTACTGTATTCCAGCCAGAGGAATTTCTCATACCATCGCGAAGAAAAACATTGTTGTTTTCGTGATATTATACTGCATGGAAACCGTTGCAGTTTGGGCTGCATGGCTGGCTCGTCCAGATTGGACAGGTCCGGTGGTGGGGATGTTGATGCCATTGGTCTATTACTGTCCTCTGTCTGTTTAATTGCCTCAAGCTCATGGGGTTTAGGGTCAACTGCATGTGGTCTGACCTCATTTGTAGACGGCCCGGATTCACTGCTAGGCTTAGTTTTTTGCGTATCTAGTTTAGGCTTTTTGAAATACTGACTGATTGATATTTGTTTCGCCATTTTTAAATTCTAACTATAAAAACATGCGAAATTTTACAATAACGTCTTTACGTTTCTACGTAGGCGGAACTAAAAATAACTAACTAATCATATTTGATTTTTCACATTGATAAGCCTACGGACCTATAGGGAGAGGGAAAACAGCAAAACTGCCCGCAATTTACCATGGGAGCTCAGAGCTTGCATTAATTTATTTTGTTATTTTTAATAAATATCAGAGGTGGGACAAAGTAATTTTTATTCAAGTCACAATTATGTCTCAAGTCTTTGCTTTCGAGTCCCGAGTCAAGTCGAGTCAAAGACGAGGCAAGTCCCGAGTCGAGTCACAAGTCAAAGCCAACAAGTCTCAAGTCGAGTCCAAAGTCCTACCATTTTACTTTCGAGTCATTTCAAGTCCTCTTACCACAGAAATAAAATGCGTGCTGTGGACAGGTGGAGGGAGGCCCCTATACTGCATTGCATTCGCAAAAGATCAAATAGGCCAAAAGTCTGTCAGTCATTTTTGCGCAATAGGGACGCAGAATGATGCCACCATGGCTGAAAACTCGCTCCACTGGAGAACTAGAAGCAGGCACTGCCAAGACTCGGATGGCTACTTGAAAGAGTGAAGGAAGGGGTCTTACTGTTCAGTGCCCAGAACAAAAGGGCATTCTGTCCTTCTGCCATGTCAATGTAGTGACTTAGCTGCAGTGGTGTAGTCTAGATTTTTGTTTTCCCTTTGACCCTTATGCTCACTCGTCCCAGCGCGACACCCCATAGCTATGCACCACTACACTCACAGATGCATACAGTATAGATATTCATGTAACTGAGAGCATTCTGAAAGTTTACTCATAAACACATAAACTGAATGTGTATGAACATGTCAGTTTATTATAAGAGAAAAAAAGACTTTAATAGCCAATTTGCATTTACAGCTGGGGAAACTGGACTGATTTTTAGACTAGTTTAGTGTTAATTAACATCTAACTCAGGGCCAAAAGCTACTCAACTGTTAATTAAAATTAAAGAGCCACACAGATCCAAAATCGAAACTAACCTTTATTGCAGTGTGTCGTGTAGCTGTCCATCAATGCAAACAACGTGTAAAGTAGTTGAACCAAAAAGTGCACGATTAATAAAGTTATTGGCTTCTAAAGCAGGGAGTCGACTCTGAATCGCTGAAACAAGTCGTTATATGGATTGAATCTCCTGCCTGTCTTTATCCACGTCACACAAACTTATCCACGTCACACGAGATACTAATCTCCGCCTACAGCCTTGCCTGCGGGAGAAACGAAAACTATGGCCCGCCCACAGCTAGTAAGTGTGTGAGTGTAAACATCAGCTCACGCTGTGTTTTCAGCTTGTGTTGTTTTCACTATCAAAGGAGACTTTTTCAAGGAGGGATATTCTAAACGTGTCTGGCTGTGAAGAATCAGTGGTTAAAATAAATTTTTAACGGAGGGATTTAGACGTTTGGCAATGAAAGATGGTTCAGTACCCACTTTATTTGGAACAACATGCGTCTCCTAACCACAACCTGTAAGTATGATTATAGCTACATACTTGCTTAAATGAGTGTAAAATGTCTATAGTCGTTTTTATTGCTTGGATTAATGATGACTGCTATCGTTGTTTAAACTCTTACTTATATACTGTCAGAGTCACGATAGCAATGACCCGGTTAGTTTACATAAATGCTTAAATGAGTGTAAAAATGTTAGTTTCAATCGTCGTTTGTATTGTTTGGATTAATGATGAATGATGTTGTGTGTTTAAACTGTTAATTTACTGTCAGAGAGTCACGTTAGCAAACAGCTAACGCATGCTTATTTACGGTTTTGCTATGACCCGGTTAGTTTAGATAAATGCTTAAATGAGTGTAAAATTGTTAGTTTCAATCGACGTTTGTATTGTTTGGATTAATGATGAATGATGTTGTGTGTTTAAACTGTTAATTTACTGTCAGAGAGTCACGTTAGCAAACGGCTAACGCATGCTTATTTACGGTTTTGCTATGACCCGGTTAGTTTAGATAAATGCTTAAATGAGTGTAAAATTGTTAGTTTCAATCGTCGTTTGTATTGTTTGGATTAATGATGAATGATGTTGTATGTTTAAACTGTTAATTTACTGTCAGAGAGTCACGTTAGCAAACGGCTAACGCATGCTTATTTACGGTTTTGCTATGACCAGGTTAGTTTAGATAAATGCTTAAATGAGTGTAAAATTGTTAGTTTCAATCGTCGTTTTTATTGGTTGGATTAATGATGAATGATGTGTATTGATGTTGACAATGTCTTCTCAGTAAATCATGTTAGCACGAGGTCAATACATGCTGCACTGTTGTTGGTCTGTGCCACCGATCTGTGGTCTGTGAGACTGATCTGTGATCTGTGCAAAGGCACTCTGTCAGTTGACCAATCAGAGCAGAGTAGGCTACTGAAAGGTGGGGTTTAGGCAGGCTGAGTCGTTGAAAGGGTTCACACGAATCGTTTGGGGATCTCTGAGAAATGGGGTAATTTTAAATTTCTATTTTGAGAAAATTACAGTGTTTTTTGACCTTGCATGCATTTAAACCTGTTGTCCGGGACTTATAAATAGTGATAGGATGCTTAAAATTGTCATCTTACTGGCTCTTTAAATAAACTGTTTACAATCTTCAAACCATGGCTAACACGTGCATTGAAGGAGAAAAAAAATCCACTCTTTAAAATAGCTATTATCTGACAACTATTGATAACATTACCATGTGTAATTTAATGGTGTAAATGTTTTTATTTAATACACATTTAAGATGACCATGAATTAACTCTTATTTGCATAGTCTTTGATATAAAAAGCTTATTTGAATATAATACAAGCATTGTCTAAAAATGAAAATAGGCTTTTACTTAATTATTGTTACAAGATTATCATATTGCCTAATATTAGACACCCAAATCAAACAGAAGTTTAATCTTGAACGTAGATATATAAATGAACACAGAGAAGGAAAGTTTAACACTGTGAAGCACAAGCAAACATGCTGAAGGCAGCTAAAAACCATCAGGACATAAACACCGGCTTATTTTATTGCATTTGGAGCCTTACCTCCAGATAAAGTAATAAACTGGACTGATGATTTAAATGTTGTTTACTCACATGTGCGTTGTTAACTCTCCGGATTTTATGTTGCAGCACTCACTTCACATGGATTGTTTGTTTACAGTGTCGCGTGAGCAGCTACACTGCAGGTTCAACTTCACTTGGCGCTAAGCAGACCTCTTGGTGATGTCAAAGTACCGCGAGAGCGATTCAAAGCAGATTTCTCCATGTGATAACTGGAATCACTCTCGCGGTACTTTGCTGTCACTCGCTTGTGGAGCCACATCGGTCTGCTCCCCAGTCACTTTCGCGCCGCTATAGTAATTTCATATGCCGATCGGATCGCGCAGTCGGCAGGAAGTCAAACACACCAAATATATAGCCTAATATGTACATGCATTTCAACCCCCTAAAGTAGCAAGTGTAGCATGCTGGTCAGTGCTTCACTATGACTAAAAGTTTGAAATGTCACAAAACCATGCTGTTACGCATCCTCGCGCTATTTTTAGTGGGTATACGGAATTCCTTGACAATTCCTAGTGGGTATAAGGCGTGTACCTGCGTATCACGTAGACTACACCACTGCTGAGCTGTACTGCTGGTACGGTCCCAACATCCAAACCAACGTGGGACTACAGTGATTGGCTGTCGTGCAGGCAGCGCGCGTGCTCTCTGCATGCAGGTTGTGCACATTTTTTTCACAGATGCAGATACACTGAGAGCGGCGCGGCCGTGTGAAAAAAAAATTCCCCAGGTTTTCGTGTGAAGTAGCAAGTCTTCTCGAGTCATAAGGCGCAAGTCCAAGTGAAGTCTCAAGTCATTGATGTTCAAGTCCAAGTCGAGTTGCAAGTCTTTGTACATTTTGTCAAGTCGAGTCTGAAGTCATCAAATTCATGACTCGAGTCCAAGTCACATGACTCGAGTCCACACCTCTGGTATATACCAATGATTTTTGATATTTCCAAACAAGGTGTAATATCAGTAATATTATATTACTCAGTTATACCCACAGCAAATTGCAAAGAAAGAGTTTTGCTTTATGATATAATGAATTTTATTTTTTACATAAACTTTACACTACAGAAAAAATGTGACGTATTGCAATTTTTAAAAAGATATTATTGTTTTTTTTTCTAATATCAGGAAAAAATTTATGGTTTGGACCTTGAACAATGTCACCAGCTGCTGCAGTGTTGTCTGACAAGAGACAACAAAAATTGTAGAACAGAATGTAGTGTTGAGCAACATAGCTGGTAAAAGCATGTGATTACCCACCTGAAATGCAGATACTTGGGTATGTCCTTGAGCCATCGTGCATCCAGAATTAATTCTGTAAGCTTTTGATGTGCTATAGAATTAGACTCAATCCAGTTCCTCTCCCTGGTCTCAGTAAGGGGACCATGATGGCAGCTACCAAGTGCTCATGAATGCTCACCAGTAACATGAGGGAGGAGACCAATCCACATGTCCTACAAAGCAAAAAAGGTGAATGTAATTGATTTAATTTCCCTTCCAAATGCCTGGGTATCATAATCATTTTTTTGTTTGACACTTACAAAAAATTCATCATAGTTGTCATCCATCTTACAGCAGTATCAGCAGTGATTGCAGATGTCTCCACTGCAATAGATTGAGCGCTGCTTCTGCTGACTTGCCTGAAAGTAAACCTCAAACAATACTACAAAAACAATCCAAAATCAACAGTTTTTTTATCGTCTCATTACTTCCTGCGAGTATTCGTTTAGAGAGGTTTTTGGCACCATGCCACACATTGAGGTAATGATGTACTCCTGCATCTCCCAATTGTTCTTTGTCTGGATCTGAAATTAAAATAAATGCTTAGCATTTGAAAACAAGCATAATTGTAAATTGCAATCAAATTGTAATGCAGTAATATTTTTTGGTGTGTTTATGCATCATTGTTAGCTTTACAGTAAATATTAGAAGTACTTACTGTAAAGTGCTGAAAACTGGGTTTGTGCATCCGTCATCTTGGCCTTGCGTTGTAGGGTATGAAACGTTCTGAGAAAACCTTCCTTTTTCATGATAACCGAATTTCAAGCAGCCTCCCTCTTGTCAATGTTTGTTATTTAGATGATTTTCTTTGTATTATCCATGGCTGTATAAGTGCAATACTGAGCACAAAATCCTTGACTGTCCATCCGGCCATCACCTGTGTGGACAGATTTAAAAAAAAAATCTGGTGAATGCTTTTTTCTCTCTTATTATCCCAGAACTTTTGAATTGAATCCATGCAGAAGTGGTCCTGTATCTTGAAGAATAATGTCCTGCTAACCATTGTCATGTTCATGAATTTGAACAGCAGTGCAACTTTTGCATAGTTGTTGCCTGATAAAAGGATATTTGAAGAGAGAAGAAAGTCTCCTGCATTCATCCCAAACCATGCAGGGTTGGGAAGTCCACTTCCACACACTGTGACCACGAGGACATGTCTTTTTCTTTAGTAAAACACCTTGCTTCCATCACTTCAGGGGCAGACAGGGTGGTATCATCAAGCTCCTCTACGCCTTCTATGAAAAACACATCTCTTCCATCGGAAAAACACAAACGGTTCCAGTGAACAAATCGATAGCATGATCATGACAGACCGACTAACTAATGAACATATTACAATTATGATGAGATGGTTATATAAACAGTAAACAAAGTACATAAGCAAATAATCTTACTTGTCAGAGAGATGACGCTTGAAACAGTTAACGGAGGAGGTTTAGACGCACCATGCTTATAGGGTGTGGAAATAAATGTGACTTTATCATAGTTGAAGGTAAGAACAATACGATTGCAGATAAACAAACAAGCAAATATGACACACAAGCATAATCATGCAAAAGATGGTATATATTAGTTCTGTGAAACAATGCAAAACCAACGTTACTCACCTATCGAGAAGGAAAAAAGCAACCTTGGCGTCCGATCACAGGCCTTCCCGCTCCTTCAGATATATGTGCCATCCAGTACCAGAGGTGGGTAGTAACGAATTACATTTACTTTGGTAAATTTTTGGGGTAACTATAAAGGAAATTTAACGATAGGAACTTTTACTCTTACTCAAGTACATTTCTAGTAAAAAAAATTTACTTGTACTTCACTACATTCAAATGGTCAAATGGTAATAATTAATGAATATATATATTTAAAAAAAGTTTATAGGGCTTGTTCGAAAGTCTCTCAAGATGTTAGAGAGGCTGCGTGCGTCGTGAGAGGTGACAAAACATCACCCTTTGGTGCGCATAGATATCTGAGGCAGATCATGCGGGCCTCAAGTTCGGTCTATGTTTTCACTCCAAGAGGTCAAAAAGAATAGTTTCATAATGCGATGCATGCTGTGTGCACCAAAACAAACTGACATCTCAGTGTACAGAAATTCAAGATCCAACCCGAAACAACACGTAGCGGTAAGTGTCACAGTAATGTCTATTTGAACACTATTAATGGTCATTTCACACACTGTCCCGAGTGTTTTTGTCATATGCACTTTTTGTGCAAGCGATGACAAATCCTATAAACCTTACAAACACACGTTCACATCTGCACATTTCCACATCATTTCCCCAAAACGTAACAAACTGAACAGCATAATGTAACAATGTCTTGCATTTTATTTAAATCCTTTGTAAAGAATGTATATACTTATAGAAATAAAAGAATAAAGTATATTTTTAAATAAACATGTTTTATATATTATAATAAATGTAGAGTTGATTTGCAAAAACAGATAAGTTTCATATGAAATTCTAAAATGATCTCTTTTTTTTTTATCAAGCTCCTGTTTATATTATATAAAACATGACAACAAACAGACACACACGTTCTTTTTTGTTTACTGTTTGCTTGTTTAAAGGCAGATGCTGACAAGTTTGTGTTGTAAACATGAAAATTAATACAGTTAACCGTTAGAAAAACATCTGTGTGTTTGAGATTTCTTCTTAAATGACAGGTTATGTTATGTTAATGTACCCATTGCAGGACTGAGATAGGCTGCCTTACTTTATCTTAGGTTTTAGGTATATAATCAGAACAATGAAACTTTCAAGGAGAGGTTTGTGAAAACCCTCCAAGAACTTCAGTGTTTTTACTTCTCTATCAGATCGGAAGTAACGAGTACTTGAGTAGTTTTTTCATCTAATACTTTTTTACTCTTAATCAAGTAAATAATTATATTTTTTATATATTTATATTTTTATATAAATGAGACAATTATTATCCAAGAAATAAAATGTTGTGAAAACACACCTAATGTATAGTCTATTTAGAGATGTATATAAAGTAACTTGACCCACTCATTACACTTACAGCTACAAGTTTTTTAGCACCGTGCCACATGTCCAGACTGTGATGAATCCCAAGTTCCGTGTATTTGCCTTTGTCTGGGTCTGTGAAGTTGAAAATCATCGCATTTTAAAACATCTCTTTTTGCAATATTAGTATTCATTCATGTTATCAGAGGAGCACTTACTTATAAGGGCTCCATTCTGGATATGTGCATCTGTGCAGATCTTCACCAGCTTTATCTTTTTGGAAAGCTTGTCCACAGTCTGGATAAATGCCACCTCCTCCATGATGTTGGAGTTCCACGATGTCTGCAGCTTGTCTATTGTGGCTACATGATTGTTTTCTTTGGTGTCAAGCTCCATTGTAGTGTAGTTGCAGTACTGAGCACAGTGCCCTGGTGAATCATTTCTGCCATCCCCTGTAAAAAAACAGGCATATATATCGTAGTAAGGTTCTATATAAACATATGTCATTGACACATGCACCATTTAAAATTTTAAAATACACACCTAGCACCACAACGTTTCACCTTGAAGGCGACCGATGGCCTCAGAATTCCTTTCTTCCCAGTATTCCTTGACAGCGTCAACACAGTATGTGTCTTGGATTGTGCAAAATGTGTTTTGGTTCACCATACCCATGTTCATGAACTTGAACAATAGGGAAACCTTCCCATAATTGTTCCCCACCTGTACATCTTTCCACGGGCAGCTTTATCAGTGTGAGAAGCTGCCTCAAGCAGGTCTCATACAACATTGCCGCCTGGACACAGATGATATCGTCCAAACATTGGACCTTCAAAGGGTCTGGGTAACTAGGCAACTCAACACTGGGCAAGGGCTCATCAGTAGGGTCTTCATGAGCAGAAAGGTCATGCACAGTTTCATCAAGCCCAATTACAGGAAGATGGTCAACAGACTGCACTTTAATGCTTCACCAATTCTGTGGAGGCAAAACACACGGGCACTGTAATGATAGTAAGTGATTGTGACCACTAGATGTCACTGTGCATAGTTACATGTTAAATAAGTGCAAGGCACAGAAGGCGAGTAAGAGTTGCACATGGAAATAAAGGCCCTGTCCCAAATGGCACACTCCGGACTTGCGGTCCTCCTCAAAGTCCACACTTTGATGACATAATGTAGTGCAGACTTAAGGGACCCTTGATGCGAGTCCACGTGGATGCACCCGAGTCGTATTTTGGGACAGACTCGAGCATCACACCGGAAATAGGCAGGGAAGTTGCCCGTCAGTGTGAACTCCTCCCTTCCTTCGTCTGATTGGTCTGATTGCCCTTTCGCAAGGAATTGTAGGTTGGTAAAGTGCGCAAAGCCTGCTGCAGTGTGGGCTTCGCTGAAGACCGCATCAAGGGGGCAAAGGAGGCGCTGATAAGCACAGTTGAAAGCGTAAAAATGACAGATGGGACACCCTACGGACTCGTAGACTAAGCGAGAACGCGCAATTTAAGGCCACGAGACCGAAAGTCTACATGAAGTGCGCCATTTGGGACAGGGCCAAAGACAACACACATGTAGAGATGATCTTGTGAATCATTTTATTATTTTGAATTAAAGAAACAAAACAGGCACCATGTAAAAATGTATGACAAAACACAACAGAAAATATGTAACAACAGATTAGCACAAACCTTATAGAAATTGGTGGAAGATTCTCTTTAAAATGAATAACCAGAGCGTTTCACAACATGTGACACACATGTACATAAAATGGTAAAAACCAAATTATAAAAAATATAGCCTACTTTCAGTTGTTGTCTTACACAATTAAACAACAATAACATAAAATCAACACAATTGTTTTCATGCAGTGACTTACCTGTCTGTCCCACTAGAAATGCTGGACACTGCTGGGGCACCTAATACTTGAGAGGGCTTTCCCTTCATTGGTTCCCTTCATCTCAGAGTTGGACAAAAATTAGTATTAAATGTAAGACTGAGAACGTTTACATGCACAGAATAAGCTGATAACTATCAAAAATCTGCTTATTATAGAAAATTGTTTACATGCGTTTACATGCAAATCAATAAACCGGCTATGCAGACAAATGCGTTTACATCGGCGTAAGACTGTGCATGTAAATGCACTCAATGTCTCGCTAAACCACAAACAACAAAGTGCATTAATTTCATGACACTAAAGAAAAAATGTATTTTGGTAGATACACCTCCTATACTCTATGTAAATTAATAAAGTTCAATCAAAACAGTTGTCTGTATTTTATTGTTCTGCATGATAATGACTTTGACCCTTAGTCTGAAAAGCTAAGCAATATCGAGTATGGTATCGAAGGTGATTCGTCCACGATTATGAACTCGGTATTGCCTAGCTTGTCAGTGAAACATGATTCTGTGTAGTAAATGTTGCTCCATCTAAAAGCAGGTGATGGCGATTTACTACTAATCAAGGTACCGGCTTTACTGATGAGATACATGAGAATCGCAGGCGATTTATCGCCCAGCCCTAAACTTTACATCTAAAATGAATAAGACTACAGGGCTGGCCTCAGGTGGTGATTGTCACCCTTGGAATTGCCTACCCGAGCATTATCAGATTAGGATACATTGTGTAGGCTACAAAGCAAAAGCAATGTTAAATAACTACAATTTACACCACTGTCCTTTGCCTATAATCCGTCATAGCACACAAATTTATGTTACAACGTAGCCTACACATTCCTTTTTCATCAACGCGAGGAGGTCTAGTGTTATGTAAAACCATGCTATACTAAACCAAGCAACTATAAAACTTAAAATTTGAACACCATATACTGTATAGATTTACACGAATAGATCAAGATCAACTTCGGTCTTGCTGTTTCTCCTATCGCGTTGTCGTTTTAATTCTCTTTTTCGCTTCCTTGGCGACTCCTTTTCATGTGCTCGAGAATAGGTGTGATTTTCAACGGGCTTTCAAATCTGTAGACAGTCGTGACTCGCGAATACACTAATCTCCCCCGGCATTCTTCTTTTTCTTCTTTTGTGGGTTTATTAGCGGGTTGCAAACCAACTGTAAAGGTGCATACTGCCACCTACTGTACTGGAGCCCTTTGGCATTCTTCAAGGTGCAACTGAGTGTAGTTTAAGAGCACGAAAGGCAGATCTTGAATTTCGATGTCCCTCTTCGACGAATGTATTTCAGAGATGGAGGCGCAACTTGGATTCAGCCATTTGTGCAACTCGCCTGTATGTATTCTTAATAGCAGATACGAGAATAATACGAGAATACTGATTAGTGGCTGGAAGTAATTACACATGAATGAATTATGTAAACTCAATGTATGAATAAATCTTTCACCAACCATTCACCTATTTACTGACAAAACAGTTAGCTTGACCAAAAATATAATAAAACTTCTGTCAAATCATGTGTTACATACAGTATGAAAGCAAACTCCAGGCTAATATTAACTAAATCTGATGCATAACCTTGTACAGTCCACCAAATGATGACCACTACAAGTGATGAGAATGCCACGGAGTGACTCAAGAGCGGAACCAAAAGTGGCAACAAATAGTTCCGCCCGGACGATGATCCGTGATGCACGTGATACTTCCTGTAACTTTGGGAAACCAAATCTGGGGCTTTATTGAGTGCAGGTGCGGAAACAAACGTGGTGATCAACGATTGGATGATTTGACGAAGAGGTGGAGCATAAAAAGAGGATTGAAGGAACAGGAAGGTGTGGTTGTTATTTCCGGTCGAGACTGGAGGTGAGACGGAGCGACGAGTGGGCTGAGAGAGAGAAACGTAGCGAGGATATTGGCGATTTGGCAGCATACACGGAAGAGGAATTAATGGAGGATTGAGTTGAGTATCAAAGAAGTTCTGTTGTGGTCTTGTGTTTACATGCACTGCTTGCTCAACAGTCCCCCGTATTCATCGACGGCGTCATTGAGGGACGCGTTGGAGGGAAGAAGGGAGAGTGCTTCAACTGCCTTGTGTGTATTGAACATCGGAAGGAAGAAGGAAACCGCCGGGCGTCAACGAACCAGTGAGTACACACCGCTACGGCTCTGTGAGTACCTTTGTATGAACGGTGTGTGCCAGTACGGCACGATAGGAAACGAGCAGTGTGGATTACTGTTGCGGGGTGACGTCCATCTAGTCATCCTTCGCGTCAGCTTTTCTGTCTGACATCCCGGATCTATTCTTCGCCAACGTGGTGGTGCGACCCTAAGTCACAGTGAGTGTGTGGATTGCTGTGGTGAGTCTTGTCATTGCTGTGTTTATACATGAAGATTTGAGTGTGGTGTTGTGTAAATGTTGTCAGCACTCGCCCCTTAGGCCGAAGAGGAAACCCTGGATGAAGGAGAGTGAGCTGGTGTCGGTGGACGACCGATACTCTTATATATACCCGGACAGCGACCTGTAATCCCCTCCTCTATCTGTAAGCTCTGTAAGGGGAGGAGATTTGCTATGTGTATTGTGTAAAGTACTGAAGGCGCAGAAGTTAGATCAACTACTGTGTGGTTATACACTGTGAGTGTTTTCAGATGCCCGCCCCTGTCTAGATCTCTGGACACGCTGTGGAAGAGAGGAGAGGGAAGCGATAGGCCGACTCATACAGTACTCCCCTGGTGCGGTGCTTGAATTTGGAATACCCACCGTGAGATCTTATCTGTGGCCGTGCTAGGCCCTATGTGCAGTAGCCGCCCTGTACTTCCAATCGCTCCTTCATGTCGGGTTCAGTGGTGACGTATCTTGTCCTTACTGCTCACTGAAGTATTCTATTGCTAACAAAGCTCTGTGTGTGTGTTTTGCTGCCAATCGGTAGCCTCGAGCCAAGGGCTCTGTGTGGACATGGGACTGTGTCACGATGAGTTGGGCATCCCCGCCTAAGTGTGTTTGCCAGGAATCGGTCTATCGGTTACAAGCCCAGTGTATCTGCCCAATACCCTTACCTGCACTTTCCAAGTTACAAGCCCAGTGTATCTGCCCAATACACTTACCTGCACTTTCCAAGTTACAAGCCCAGTGTATCTGCCCAATACACTTACCTGTACATCCCCAGCTACAAGCTCAGTGTATTTGCCCTTTACACTTCCTGAGGGTCGAAGTCATGAGTCCAGTGTATCTGCCCATTTACACTTACCTGTACATCCAAAGCTACGAGCCCCGTGAAATTGCCCTCTTTCACTTACTTGAACGTCAAAGCTACGAGCCCAGTGTATCTGCCCAATACACTTACCTGAACATCCCAAGTTACAAGTCCAGTGTATCTGCCAAGTACACTTCCCTGTACATCTCAAGTTACAAGCCTAATGTATCTGTCCAATACACTTACCTGCACTTTCCAAGTTACAAGCCCAGTGTATCTGCCCAATACACTTACCTGTACATCCAAAGCTATAAGCCCAGTGTATCTGCCCAGTACACTTACCTGTACATCCAAAGCTACGAGCCCAGTGAAATTGCCCTCTTTCACTTACCTGAACGTCAAAGCTACGGGCCAAGTGTATCTGCCCAGTACACTTCCCTGTACATCTCAATTTACAAGCCCAGTGTATATGCCCAGTACACTTACCTGTACATCCAAAGCTACGAGCCCAGTGAAATTGCCCTCTTTCACTTACCTGAACGTCAAAGCGACGAGCCAAGTGTCAATTCTTTTCCCCTGCCCCTTTCTCTTTTAAATAATTTAAATAAAATTTGTTTTAATTTATACTTGCTCTCTCGTGTGTCTGGTCATTGGGGTACTTTTGGGACCTCCTCGAGGTGGAAACTGGGAAGAGGCGTGACTCACGACATTGGTGGTCCGCTCTGACCTGTGACAAGAATCTGTGGTAATCACAACCTGTGTCTCAAGATCAACATGACAATAGCAGACCCTCTCATTTGACCAAATGTTCAACATCACTGACACAAAACAAAGAACACCAACACATGAGGAGGAACTGTGAGGTTGGCAACCGATTTGCATAGAATACTTTGAGTTGATTGGACAGGTACTCTCAAACACACTTAGAGCTTATTCAGAATCATACATTAGCAGTTTTATGCATTATTTTTTTCACCAAACTATATTAGAAATGCGTGGTCAATTCAAACACGATGCACCGAGGATGCCGGTACGAATTGATTCTTTACCGAGAACCGTTACACCCCTAGCAGCTATCCCTGCAGCACCAGGGGAGCAATTAGGGTAAACCTTCTGGGGTCCGACCATTTTGGGACAGTGTCAGAGGTTGTGACATGCTCTTACATTTGGTCTTTTTTCAGTTGCTTTAAAACATAATAATGGAAAGTGTCTCATAACACTGTGTTCAGCACAAACTGGGCTAAAATATTATATGAGCTTCATGTATGTGCATGTTTGTATTTTTGAGAAAATAATGTTTATGTGTGGTTTTTAAAAAAGCAACATTTTTAAGTCACTGATATAAGTCCACAAAACCCATACTAAACATGTTTTAACAAGACTTTCCTGAGCAGAATCTATTAGTCTGGAGTTTTTTCTTTAAAATGATGGGAAAATCATTCTGCTTACTCATTCACATAAACCAATATATTGATTTAGAAATTGTAAGACACTTTTTGTTTAGAGGGGCCGTATGCGTGAAGGATTGATTGACAGCTAGCAAACAAAGACTCGCATAATGAGCTGCATAATGAGGCAGGAATGTGAAAATGAACTACAGTAAAGAATTTTAGGACAAATGTATACATGTTTGTTTGAGGTTTATTAAGAAGTTAACAATCTAATCAAAATAAAAATGAAGGTCAGTAGGACATTTTCAGTTTATTTGGAAACAAACCCTATTCAAAAATGTAACTTGTATAAACTAAGAAACTGATACACAACAGAGCTGTAAACTTCATGTGGCTCATGTTACCATATAACTTTGCCCAAAAAGTGTGAATATGTTTTTCCACTTCATAGTTTTGTACTGATGAGAGGGATGCAGACCTGTAGGAGTTATAAACAGCTGTTAGCATAAATTGTCCACAGAAATACCTTTACATACATAACTGATGGGTAAATATCACTGATAGCACTACATTCAGATTATTATCATGTACATTTGGACTAAATTCAGAACATCTCATATAAACATCTGCAGTGATTAGTTTTATAAAAAGCTGTTTTCAGATGACTGTTTTTTAATGCCCATCGATCGTCTAGCTTCTGTTTATAATGTGTTTCTGTCAGCGTGTATGAACTTTAAAAACACATCGCATATGGCGTCCATGTGCGCGAGCTCGCGTCTCCGCCTAAACAATGCGGCGCTCATGAAAACGTGTAAAGCACAATGGATGGAAATGTAAACAATATATGGAAGCATATTACAGCACACACTTAAAAGATCTTGCATTGCAGGCTCACTGAAAGTTTCCATGAAGAAAACGAAAGTGAATAACTGTGTCTAATACAACATGTAGATCCGCCATTACGTGACAATGGCATCCTCGTTTGTAAACAATGCGAAAGTTTTTCAATCAGAAGCGTGCAGTCTGCTGAGGTCGCTTGTGTAGGCTGAACTGCACAAGCCATAATAGCAAATATAAATGAAGATAAGTTACTTACAGTTTCTTCAGGAATATATCCTCCTCCATTGCGTCTTCCATTGTTCTTTCTTCTTAGGTAACGTTAAAGATAAACACTTCTCTTCCTCAATGTCCAGACATAAATGAAGATATTCCTCACGTGTGTGTAAAGTTTATCATCTAAACATGTGGTAAAGTCTTTAAATCTGATAAAACTTTACGCTTTGCTTGTTATGGTTTGAACAGCTTGTGTCTTCATTACCATGTCAACAGCGTGTACCACCTGTGGGCGTGACCGAATTAAAGATAATGAAGTCAGCCAGGAAAAACAGTACTCTCTTTACTTCAATGCAGATTATTAGGGCCGGGACTTTAACGCGTCAATTAAGATGAATTAATTACACAAAAAAATAACGTGTTAAACATTTTTAACGCATTTTAATCACACTTATTTTAGCACCGCGGAACATTTCTCATTGGATGAGTTTCGGCGGACCGATTATACTGGAGCACCAACTAGCGTTCATGACTTCAGACAACAACAAACCACAGTGAACATGAACGAAGAAGCTGATGAGATCGCTTTGGTTGGCCCAGTGGATGGATTTTTTTAAATATAAAAAACGAACGGATGGAAGCATCGATAAGAGCATGGTTGTGTGTAAGCTATGCAACAAGGAATTCACATATCACCGCAGCACATCGACCCTCAAGTATCATCTCAATGCAAAACATATAGGGCTCGCAAAATCGCTAGCCCGACGTCCCGGGGCTATTGTGCTTTGCAGTCGGGCTATCAAAATGCATCCCCGGCCTGCCCGTCGGGCTATCTTGACTTATAGGTACGAAAAAATATATTTAAAATGCTTATGCATTCTCTCGCAGATTTGGATGGGTAATTGTGGTGTATGAAATTCAGGCATTGGGTATTTAAATTGCGTTTGAGCGCGCGCTCGAGTTTTACTTTCACGCGAAGCTGCAGTACAGGAAGCAATCCATACTGATTTGTCATGGATTTGTTGGGCAAATCCTCCAACTTCTTCCTGTCAGTCATTACTATCCTCACGTAAGAAAATTAAATCTCTCGCAGCAAGCTTTAAAGTGATATAGATTGTATGGGCAGTGAAGAGAGTAACTCTGTGCAGAATCGCTCTTAAAGCGACAGTAGCCCCTGTTTTTCTGATCGAAAAAATGATCCAATCTCTAACTGGATGATCCAAACTGAGTTTTGTGACCCACTGAACCACTTTTAAATGGTGAGTATATCTGGTGTGGGGATGAGCAGGAACAGTTGGTTTACATGGAAATCCATTTTTTTTGTTTGTTAAAAAACAACAGCATCAAAACAACAACAAGAATAGCAGATTAAACATTGTGGTTAGAGGCCTATTGGGTTTGTATTAGCAAAATTTGACCCGTGGTAAAACTAATTGAGGAACCCTCTGCTATGCCCACAAAGTCAAGTGGCATTTTCTTATCTGTGATGCAGTTAATATTTCAGATTCAGAATCTGAAGTTTATAGATATTTCACTTCGGTTAGAAGAAAAATTTGAACTGATGATTGATATGTACTAAAAATTGATATGTGTTATTTGTGTTGTGATAGATGTTTTGTCTTAATATTCTACATTAAAAGTAATGTATTTTTAATTCGGGCTACTTGCATTCATTTCGGGCTAGAAAAAAATGAAGAGTGCCTGCCCGAAGGGCTACCAGGGATTTTGAAATTTTGCGAGCCCTGAGCTAGCGTGGACGTTAGCCCGACTCCGGGTACAACAACTTGGTTGAACAAAAATAAACATTATTCATGGTATACTAAAAATCCATGTGAAAAAATAACTTCTCAATGTTCTCAGGTCAAATATTTATATGTGATTAAAATTAGATTAATTTCGATTAATTAATTACAAAGCCTCTAATTAATTAGATAAATTTTTTTAATCGAGTCCCAGCCCTACAGATTATATAAACAGGCTATATTTGTTTTCGATTATAATTAGCTTGTTTAAAAGAAAACATTTAAGGCTTTCTTTGGATATGTGTATCATGTTTGTGTGACGAGTTTTCGCGGAGTTTCAACTGATTTTTTAACGTGTTTTAAGAGACAGCTGGCGGAGACAGAAATGTCAGAATGCACACCCTGCTTATATTCTTTATTTAACAAAAAACAAAGATCTCTTGGTATTGTGAATGTACATAAATTAAAGAGGACCCTTCACAGTTTCAAATGATGTCAAACACGCAAGTCTATGATTATTAATGATGGGGTATTTTAAGTTGATTCTGCTACGATAAGGAGAAAACACTTCAAAACGCGGCGCCGTGTTTTTGGACCCCTGGGAGTTAAGGTGCCTTGCTCAAGGGCACAACAGTTGCAACCTGCCAGTCGTGAGCCTCGAACCGGCAAGTCTCGGGTTACAAGCTCAGTACTCTAACCCCCCATTTGAGTAGTGATTTGTTATGATATGTGATTTGTTAACAATGTGATTTTAATACACATATTTATTATTGTATGATACCTCATGTAATAAAAAAGTGAAAATAAAAAAGTGTTATTCTTGCAGTTCTGCTTGTAATCTGTTAAACCTTATAAAGTGCTGAAAATAAAAAAAAGTGCATATACAAAAAAGAATCCTCCTGACAGCTGATACATTAATGGTTCTTTATAGCACCACTGAGGTTCTATGTAGCACTTTTCAAGGCAAAGTTCTGGATAGAACCATCTAAAAAAGGGTTCTATATAGCACCAAAAAGGGTGCTGCTGTTACAAGCTGAAGAACCCTGAAGCTGAAGATACTATACAGAACCATTTTTCTTAAGAGTATAGCTTTGCTATTACATGATAAATGATAATAATCTGTACAATTTTGTGATCTGAGCACAGTGTTACATCTCTTTAGCTAGTGTATGTATCTATAAACATTGATCTCTCATGAAGACATCTCTCCTTTTATCCTCACGTTATACCTCAGTTTGTCTCCTCTGGCCGTTTTGTTTAATCCTGACCTGTCCCTGCACTCTTGGCTGCATAGCAGACTCATAATTGTATGGCTGTGGTTTATCATACAAGTTTAAACAACATTTAATTTCCTCAGCCATTACGATCCATTATTTACCACTGGGGACGTCACTTCCGGTTGGGCGGTATTTAGAGGCGGGACTAAAATTTCCTTACAAAACAACTCCAGAAGCCTTACTAGCGTATTTATAATTATATTTTAAAACTACATTATTTTTCTATACTTTGAGTAACTGGGTAGTTTAACCTGATATCTGCTCTTTAAAAATTTAAGTTGACTCAAAATTTTTTATAATATTTGTTGTGTCAACTACTATTTTTAAAGTTGAATGAATTAAAAATTGTAAGGCAACCAGGTAACTTATATTTTTATATTGAGCCAACTTTTTTTAGTGTGGCAGGTCAATACTTTTCCAGTGCCCACAAACCCCCTTGGACCGCAAAGGGTTAACATTTTGTTGAAGCCAAATAAGGCAACTGACAAAAACTCACATCTGTGCTGTCTTGTCACAAATAAAGGAAGTTACTTTTTATATTTAAATATAAATATTCTTACGTTCAACTCCAGAAAAAAAACAAGCGACACTGAGACGAGACAACAGAATCACCACATAAGATTAAACTTGAGTTGGATAAAAATCACTCTGGAATTGAAGATGATTAATCTGTTTACATTCTTCCTATTGTTTCTAAGGACTTCGTGTGTATTTTCTTGGCTTACTGGGAAATGTATATTTTACAATGATGTGGAAGAATTTCCTGTTCACAGATTATGTACTGGAAAAAACACTGCATCCTGTACTAAGATCACGGATATTAAAGAGGATCTCCACGGACTTCCATCAAATTTACTGAACCTCTGCATTATTATGGATTATGATATGAAGTATGTTGGTGTATTGGCTCCAGATTCATTTTCACGCTTTTCTTTTCTGCAATACCTTCAAATTGATGGATGTTTTTCCAAGATTTTGCCAGAAGCTTTTACCGGATTGTTAAATTTAAAGTCATTGAAGTTGTCTACCCCCTTTATAGAAGGCTGTTGTGAAGCAGCTGTTGATTTCAGTGGTCTTCCTTCACTTAAAACATTGTCTCTTTCACAATATAATTTGCCATTAATGGCACCAAATGTTTTTGATACATTACCTCAGTTAGAGATTTTAGTCATAGGCAATGTGTGTTTAAAAGATCTGTCTGAGATTCTGTGTCGACTGGGAAATTTAAAATCACTAAAAATGTTTTCTCTTGATGGGGAAAATTTAAAGAAACTTCAGTTCCCAAACTGCTCCATTTACAACATCTCTAACAGTTACATATCTACTGTACACAATATTGAAGACGTCTGTTTGAGTTTAGGATCAATAGAGCACATAGATGAAGGGGCTTTGAACATTTTTGGAAATTTATCTGATCTGGATTATGGTTTCAGATCAGATTTTCTCAAAGATCTTTCTATGACTGGAGTAAATCAAATCTATAGATTGCGTTTTTCTGTGGATGTACTTAACATTGATGAGTTGTGTTACGCAGCAAAGTTATATTCTATTAAATCTATAGATGTTAGTTACCAGACTATTAACTTGCCAGCTATGTCTACCAATATCTCTGAAAATTGTAAGGAAGTTGTACACATTTCTCTCAATCTAAACAGATTTGTAAAAAATGAACCTTTAGATGTAAATTTGATCTTTCAGTTTTTCAGCAATCTCTCAAAATTTGATATAACTAAACAAGTGCTCAGATCAAATGATTTTCAATCTCTTTGTTTGTCCAATCCAAAGTTAGTCAAACCGCTGTCTATTATGCTTCTAAGCAATAATAACATAAGTAAAATAATTTCTCACCAGTTCATGTGTTTCAAAAATCTTGAGCATTTGGAGTTAACTTCAAGTAATATTTCCAGCATAGAAGATTTTGCTTTCAGTGGATTAGAAAAACTAAAAGATTTAGACCTCTTAGGCAACAAGTTATCTTACATTTATCAAGACACATTCAGTGGTCTATATGAATTGATGGTCCTAAATCTTACAGAAAACCCTATCATTCAAATTAAATCAAATTCATTTGGACATCTTATTAACCTGCATACACTTCTTCTGGGAGATTTAAAGTTTTCACCTAACATGTCACAGATCAAGCTGCATTTATCTGATATATTTGGAAGCTTCCCGTATAATCTGAGTCATGTGTCTATTAGTTCAGGCTTGAGACCAATGCGCTTGATCATTGGTAATATAACACTGAATCAGAGTCTTGCCCTTCAAATCAAAGGTCATTATGTGACAGTTGAGGATTGTGACAGTCCACTCTTGACATCTGTAGTCACACTTCAAATAAATGCAGAATATGTCATCTGTGGAAAGGAGTTCATTGGGAAATATGTTAAATCAGTTGTTAATCTGGAATTCACATCAATGTTTTCAGACAACATTGGTGACTTAGCAGTAATAAATCAGCTTGCTCATTTAAAAACCCTAAAGCTGGAAAACATTGATTTGTCAAAGCAGCCTAATGTCCCAATAATGTTTCACAACTTGACAAAATTACGAACACTGATCTTGGCAAACTGCAGAATTTTCTTTTTGGATGGAAGTCTGACAAAGGACCTAAAGGCGCTGACATCTCTGGTGTTTAGTCCATGGAATGATGTAAAAATTCTTCAAACCTTTGTTGAACAGCTTACTAGTTTAAAATATCTCCAACTTGTGGGGTTGCGATTGCATTGCAGTTGTGATAATGCTTGGCTGATCTCATGGGTGAATAACAGGCAGGTTCAGGTTTCTGTGGTTGGGCCCACCATAGATAAACTTCAGTGTTTAACTAATAATGAAGTTGACCATCTGAATTTTGTTCATTACACACAGGAGAACTGTTCATTTGATATTGAATTTGTGCTCTTCGCCTCAACTTCTGCTTTGTTATATTTGTTTATGTTTGTAGCGTTGTCATATCAGTTTGTAGGGAAATACATAATGCCTCTCTATTACATTGCCAGGGGATGGTTCAGAGAGGCGTTGCATATGGATGCCAAACGGCAGTACCGCTACGATGTTTTTATTTCCTACAGCAGTAAGGACGAGCGCTGGGTCATGGAAAAACTTCTTCCCAACTTGGAGCAGCGTGGCCCTCCGTTCTTACGTCTCTGTTTACACGGTCGGGACTTTCAGTTGGGGAAAGACATTGTGGAAAACATCACAGACAGCATCTATGCAAGCTGCCGAACTCTTAGTCTTATCAGCCGTAACTTCCTCCGTAGCACCTGGTGTACTTTGGAGATGCAGCTGGGCACCTACCGGCTCCAGGTAGAACAGAGGGACATTCTTATCCTGGTCTTCTTAGAAAAAAATCCCCTCTCGTTTGCTATCCTACCATCACAGGTTGGCCCGGCAGATAAAAACTAGGACCTATCTTGACTGGCCAATGGACACTGAGAAGCATGAGGAATTCTGGGACAGGTTATGGTGTAAATTGAGCTCTGATAAAAATAACTAGACTTAACTGTACACTGTATGCATTGATAAACACATTTAACCCTCATGCGCTCGCATGGACATTTTTGTTCTTTTAATTTTTTTTGTCATTTTGGCTGTGATAGTGCAAACTGCATGAAATTTGCTGAATGTGTGTATATTTCCCTGAATTTTTGCTTTCATAAATGTTACATGAAACACTCAGTTGCTGAAGGACAAAAATGTCAATGTGTACTGTCTTTCTTTTGATGATGCCATTTTTCAATGTTTAGTCTATGGAGTAAATATTTGTTCACATTTATTTCTGCTTCTGCTGTATTATAGAGGACTGCAGGCAAACTAAATAAAAGATGCATCCAAAACTATGTGAATTTGTGGGTTGGTGTAAGGGACAGAGAAGGCAAGAACAAGGAACACAAGCTTTGCATGAAAAATGGGTCTTTATTTGAACCCAAAATAACTTTACAAACTCATAAATTTCTTGCAATTAAATAAAGTAAACAAACAGAAACTGAGATCAAACAATTAGACAAAAACCCAAACAAACAAACTAAAAACTGACCTGAGGAAAACTAGATTACAGAATAAGCCAGGCTTATTTTGTTAAGTCTGGCTTATTACCGGTGGATTTCGTTTCATAAAACAAACTTGAACTAGTTCAACCCCGGTTACTATGGAAACTTATGCTTGGAAACTAGCCTGGTCCGGAGCAGGCTAACTGTCAGGCTAAGCCTCAGTTGTTGCTTAACTAGACTTCCACTGACACTGAAATGTAAATGCAATGATATTACAGCTGACTCTTTGACATTTTATTTGACTTTATTAACCACTATTAAGCTAACAATTAAAGAAAATCAACTTATATATTAAATTTGATAAATTTTGTTACAATAATAATTAATAAAATATAGACATGTGTTTCATAATATGGTATATTATAGGCCTATCAAATGTTGAATATAAATGATAATCTTAACTACCCCAATATAAGGATAAGAGTTTATTAACAAATTTAAGATGTATCTTAATTCATATAATTGCAATGTATTTATGAAATATATATATCTGTCACACAAAGAGGAAATTTAATTTAAATATACAACACACAAAAGTCAAGTACAGTCATTTAATTTTTTATGCTTGGTGTGCATAAAAATGCACATTATTTTAAAGATCTACAGTATTTGTATCTTTCTCTAGTTGTTACATTTTTCTTGAAATTTAAAAAAAATTATGGTGTCTGCATGGCTAAAGGAATACAATATAATTATGTTATGGTATGCTCTTGGCATTTTGTTGTAATGAGTTAAAATTCTTTTTTTATCACAGAGAAGATTGTTAGTGTCCTGCAGACAATAATTGTTCACCTCACAAGGCTTGTACTGACTTACAGTATAGACTTACACATGGCCGCGGGAAGTGGGGGTGCTGCGGGTGCTGCAGCACCCCCTGTTGGCGAGAGGGAGAATTTTTTTTAAGTAAAAATATTTTGCACAATTTATATATTACTTATGAATATTTAAGGAAATTATTTTTGACACACGTAGGTTATTACGTGTATTTTGGATTTTAATTTCATTACTGTGCCTACCCATCTCCGTGGCCTCATCCGAGCGCACTTTCTTTGCCTTGCGTCTTTTGAGGACATGGGTATGCAGCACCATGACCATGACTCACACACCTTTCGCTGATGCATTCCCACACATAAATTCTGAACTCCCTGGGCATTCGTCCCATAGCTCACGAGAGACTTCGGACTCTATTATACAACCGGCGCAATGCGCGACGCGAGTGTCTTTTGCTAGTGTGTTTTGCGAGAGTAAAGAGCGCGTTGATAAAATACGCATACAGTATTAACGGGATGACAACCTGGGTTTGCTTATTATCACATACATTGAGGCGCAGCAGCACAAAAACACCTTTTAATAGGAAAAATTAAAGGATTAAAATGTAAAAGATTATTATTGAGTCATTGGACATAAATGATGACCGATTAGAAGGCGTAAAGAGCTGCTTCATCTGTAGCTAAGTAAATAAATGTTTTACTTTAAACAAATGCATCTATTTTTAAAGGTTTTTTAAATGCTACCCCACGGATTTATTGTATATAATGACTCTGTACCTGTGGATATGGTGAGATGAGAACGTTTGTAAATTCTTTATCTCTTGTTTGTAACAAATAAAGTATTTTTAGAGTACAAACCTTATAAAGCCTAATATATTCTAAAAATGTAATTATACACCATATATTTCTTTATAAAAGTATAGGCTACACTATCAGAACTCAACCCATTATTATTTTTGTTCGATTTATGAATTATTTATAACTTTAAAAAAGACAATAATACTATTTAGTCAAAAAAGATCTATATAAAAATATACTGTATGTTACTGTGAGAATATTTTACCACTGTTAATCGACGTGTGATCCTCACTTAAAAACGAAAGTAAAATGTTCGTCCACATGGCAGGCGCGGAGCTATCAGAAATAATCTTCTTATTTATAAAATCGAGGCAATTGTTTGATTAAACATTGATTAATATTAAGATACAATTTATACAAAACGAAATTCACTTTAAAGAAAGTCTTTCTAAAAAACAAACCTATGCAGGGCTCGCAAAATCGCTAGCTCGACGTCCCGGGGCTATGGCGAATTCCTGTCGGGCTACAAAAATGTATCTGGGCCCTGCCCGTCGGACGGAGGAAAAATATTGTAATGTGTTTGCATTCTCTCAGATTTAGTTAGGTAATAATATTGTATGTAATTTGGCGTCATCTTGTCAGTCATTATTATTAACCCATTATTCCTTTCGTGTTCACGTCTGATATGCGCGCTCCTCGGCTCCGCTCTTCGCGAGTAGGCGCGCTTGCTCTTATGCTCATCAAAAAGTGAATAAAATTTTTTTTTATTTATCATTTCGTTTAACCCCTGAGTCTAACATTATTAGCAATTCCCTTTTTCTTTCTTTTTTTATTTAGTAAGTTAAATATGTGAGAACGGAAATATATTTTTAGTTATTTGCATGAAGAGAATATGATGTTAGATGCTTAATTTTAAGCATTTAGTAGCCTAATTTATTTAAACACTTTAATAGGCTATTTAAAAAAGTATTAGGTTTTTTGTGTTCATTTATATTTCTTGTCACTGTGTGCAGGTTCTTTTTTTGTAGGCTATGACAGCCCAATCACTTTTTTTAATCAAAAAGGCTTAATTAATGTCACGTTGCATGACGATTTAAAGTATCAATAATGTCATGTGATGTGCAGTTCGTGTGTGTGTGTATGCTGTTTAAATTAGTGTTCTCATCAATACGCTTGTGATTCGTGAAGTTTTGACGAATTTTATAGACTTGTTATAGTTTCATATTCAAAACTGACACACATAGATTCAGGCCCATCCCGACTTAATCAATGCCCACCCATATGTCACGTTCTGCATCCGCCACTGCTGCATGGACATTGAAAATTGTGAATTTATTAATACTATATGTTGTTATAATATTATATTTTGTATGTTAATGTATATCTGAAGTTGTAACGAAAGTAAATCCCCCTGGGATTATTAAAAGTATTTCTGCTTCTGATTAATAGCGCATATATTCATCTGAGAACTGATGATGTCTGTGTGTTTCAGACCCTGGCTGTGTGCACTGAAGTGTATATGACAATAAAGTAGTGAAACTCTATGTATTTATTTTTAAAATGTATTTTAAATAGGCCTATAGGCTCATAGGTTTTTGTTAAAAAAAATTCACAGCACCCCGTTCCAAATGACTTCCAGCGGCCCTGGACTTACAGTATAATGTGCTTATACCGGCTTTTCTTCAACTGATCCTCACTGTAACCATTCATAAAACTCTGTTTATCTATCAACACCTAACACTACACTGTTAAAAAATTATGTAGAACTTACAGTATTACTGTCAGCTGTTTGCCAGTAACTTACTGTAGATTTATATGTATGTTATTTACTGGCAACAGTTTGTTCAAAGTTAAATGAACATGAACATTAAACATTAACAAGTCTTTCTATTTACAGAATAAAACCATCAAATAACAGCCTCATGCAAAGCATTCTGGGAACCAAAATATGAAGGAAACAACAGAAAAAGGTTGATGAGGATTTCTGGTTGCCAAAATGCTGTGCATGAGGCTGTTATTTTATAGTTTTATGCTGTAAAATCATAGACTTGTTAATGTTTAATGTTGATTTAACTTTGAACAAACTGTTGCCAGTAAATAATAAACCTTTAAATCTACATAAGTTACTGGCAAACAGCTGCATAACTACAGCTAATTTTTTTAACAGTGTGATAATAAACCAGTGGTTTAAAATCTCTCATACTCCCAGGGTTTAACATGATGACTAAGTAATAATGATTGGTCAAGAATATGTGTAACATACATGATTTTACACAATCATTTCTTGTACTACTGTAAATTCAGAAATGCAGACGCTGTCTACCCACCATGCTCTCAGTGACCCCAAATTTTTCTTTTGAAGAACAGTTCATCTGCAGGAGTAAAGCTGTGCTGCTGATAGATGACAGTGCTCTCCTCATTGCCAGTTAACATCTTTGGCAGCTAACATTATGAGATTAGACACTTCTATGATTATGCTTAAATCAACTACACTTCTTATGAACAATATATTTATGTTTTTTTCACCTGTTACTTTATTGTCCACTCAAGTTGCTGCTTTTGAAATGTACCCCCAAATAAAAAAAATTAAATTTAAGTTACATTTAAAGTTACTGTAAATGTATTAAAATCATTCATCTGCTAAATATGTATTATATAGGTTATTTAGTACACTACAAATTGTCTTTTAAAAGTTAAGATTTGTGTTATTTTTAAAAAGTACAGTATATAAAAATTAGCAAAGCATAGCCACACGAGCATTAATGGGGATCGAACCCAGAACCCCGCATGCGCTGCTGAGAGCACTAACCACTAGGCCATCATTTCTGATGGTGTTTCATGCTTTCATGTGATCGCTTTAAAATAAGACAAAATATTTCAATTTAGTTTTTGCATGCAAGGGTTTAATCCATAAGGACTTTCCAACTATTTTATGGGTTTGTTTATTGCAGCAGTATTATAATTTTCAGTCAGTAGTACATTTTTCATAAATTTTTATCAAAAATTACCGCTTTCTCTTTAACTTTGATCGATTTGATCCACGCTCGACCTCTAGGGCTGCTCAAGAATAGCGTGCACGCGCAATTATCTTGACTAGGGAATCTGGATCATATTAGTTGGATTGCGTAAGCTTCATTTGCCTTTTTTGAAACCGCTTTAGCCTCGCCTCATTTGTTAGGTTAATTCAAGTCGAGTTTGTAACTTTAATCCTTGCTTTTCCAAGCGAGTTTTATGAAATAGCCCTCTGCTCAAATGAACAAAACAACAGCTTATAAAGGAAAGGATGGGTCCATTACAAATTAAGAGGGAAAACCATTTAACTTTACATTCAACATATAACCTCAAAGAAATCAAAATCAAATAACACAGAGGTATATAGTAAATAAAGCTAAAGAAAGCAAAACATAATTAAATGTCAAAAACATACTGTAATGATTCTGTCTGTGTTTTGCCCTGTTTTCCCCATTGTTGATTGTTGGCTCCGCCCACTTGTTAGTTCCCATGGACACTCATTAGACTCATTCATTCCTTCTCGTGTGTTGTCATAGTTACTCATTGTCTCTGCTTTGTAATTGGTTCTTGTTTAACTTATATACACTGTTTGTTCACTTCCCTGTTGCTAGCAGTGTTGCCAGATTGGGCGGGTTCGGATTTAATTGTGCGGGTAAAAATAGGCTTGGGCGGGTGTGCAAAATTTGGGCGGGTTTAGGATCATTTGGGCGGTTTTAAAACGTGAATTTATAAGCTAATTATTTAACAAAAACCCAATGTGCATGTACTACACAGCACTTCATCCAATTACTCATCGTGACATTACTAAACACACGACCATTTCCATAATTGTGTTTGTGTTGACCCACACTGATGATGATCCCGCGCTTAGCCAATCACGATTGATAATAGCTGCAGCCATTTCTCTCAGTCTCAGCGGGAAATCAAAATCTCAAAATGTCGAAGTGGGGAAAGTATAAGAAAAGTTACCGAAAGGAATGGGAAAGTGACCCGGACCTGAAGCCATGGATAATGCAATCTAAATCAGATAACAGCAAAGCTCATTGCAAATTCTGCAACACGGACTTAAGGGCACACTTTAAGGTTTTTCAAAGACCACGCCGAAACTAAGAAGCACAAGATGCGGTGCCTGCCCACAGTAAAGGCCTTTACCGTGAGTAAAGCTAGCTCAAGTAACGTTTCATCCATTTGTGACGACCAGAAGCGACGCGAACTTCGAATAGCAACATACGTTGCTTCCCACACATCCATTAATGCAGTTGATGACTTATCAGACATACTTAACGATGAGATCGGAGCATTTCAGATGCACAGAACAAAATGTACAGCTATCATTAAGTCAGTTCTGGCACCATACTTTAGAGATGAACTTCGACAGGACATTGGTAACTCGCCTTACTCCCTTTACTTGGACGAAACAACCGACGTTTCTGTAAACAAGTTACTTTGCATATGCATAAAATATAATTCAAAAAAACACAAGCGGTTTGTGAGCACTTACTTGGGACTGATCGAACTTTTGGATACTGACGCTAATGGGATTGTGGATGCCATCATCGAATTTTTGCAAGCTAATGCGCTGGATATGGCAAATATGGTTGGCATAGCAACGGATGGAGCAAGCGTAATGGTCGAGAGACATCATTCCGTGTATACGTTACTCAAGCAGAAGCAGCCTAATTTACAGTTAATCAAATGTGTATGCCATTCTCTGGACATTGTAGCTCAAAAGGCAATGCAGCAGCTCCCTAGCAATATTGAATACATGATCAGAGAGACTTATAACTGGTTTGCGCATTCATCTAAGCATCAGAATGACTACCGAACTCTTTTTGAGACCGTTAACAACGGAATTTGTCCTTTAAAAATGCTTTCTCCAAGTTCCACTCGCTGGTTAGTGATGGCAGATTGCATTGACAGAATTCTCGATCAGGAAGATGCACTTGCTTTACATTTCAGTGTGGCAGCAAGCTCTGAACACTGCTACGCTGCGCGACTTTTGAGTGAAATGTACAAAGACAAAACCAACAGCCTTTACCTGCATTTTCTTCGCCCTTTACTGCTGGAAATAAAAGCTGTCAACAAATGTTTTCAGTTAGAGACCGGCGATAGCCTTGCAGTTTTCCGTGACCTCAACCGGCTGTACATGTCGACACTGAGACGTATAATTAAGCCGAGTGTTTTACGAATGAGTAATGAACAACAACTCAGAGACTTAGATCTAAAATGCTCTAGTATATACCTCTCGGCTAAAGATGTTGACCTGGGGAGCACATTCAGTCAGAAGTTGGAGGCAAGCACCCTGCCACCAGAGAAAAAGCAGGTGGTCTTAACACGCTGTATAGATCTCTTAAAAGAACTACTGACCCAGTATCAAACGCGTTTGCCTGCATCCATGGAGCTGCTGTGGAAGCTGGAACTCCTATGTCCCGCTTCTGTTATGTCTCACAAGTCATCGTTTCGTGAGTTGCCAAAAGAGTTCTTTTCAGGCTCGCCAGATTTGCTTGAGACTCAGTGGAGAAATGTCGCATCAGCTGGGTTCTCACCTCAGTTAACCATAGATGCGTTTTGGCTGCAGGTAGAATCTTTTCAAGATGCTGGAGGAAACCACTGCTTTCAGGATTTAGCACTTGGCGCAATTAAAATCCTCTACCTATATCTAATGCTCCAGTTGAAAGAGCATTTTCACAAGTTTCACTGCTTAAAGATGACACCAGAAATAGAATGGGATTGTCGCTCCTTTCAAGTTTAATGTATGTACGCTCAGGACTGTCACGGAATGGCTGGACATCGGCTACGTTCTGTCCTCCCCAACAGCTGTTGGGGAGGTTTGATTCATCCATGTACTAGACAACTCTACCAAACTGTATATAGTTTTGAAAAGTTCGGATGTTCATAGCTGTGTTCTTCAGCATCCTTGAAACAAACAGCCTGTTACTGTTCTGCATTTAAAGGTAAGTTAAGCCTACAGTATACGATCTCTCGCTTTCACTTACACACCTATATTAATAATACTAACATATCAATAGATAAAAATAGACATTGTTAAATTTGTTATTAATGAATTGGGTATTTTAATTGTCCTAAAACTGTTTAAATATACGCTGTAAAAGTGCATTGTGCGTGTGGGCGAGGGGGCATAGCCGTGTGTATAGGCTTATGTTGTCATTTTGCTATTGTGGTTCTGTAGCTGCTGGTATTTAATATAGTATGGTGCATTAACGGTGGCAGTTAAAATAACTAAATGCTGATTAAATTAAATATTTAATATTTTGGGCGGTTTTTGGTGCGTTTGGGCGGGTTTTGGACAGTTTTGGGCTGGAAAACACCAAATCTATCTGGCAACACTGGTTGCTAGTCGTTGTTTAATGTAGTTTCAGTTTAGCTCTGTGTTTTGCCTGCCTGTTTGTTTACCTGTTTCTTGTTTTATATTAAATATACTTTAAACTGCACTTGGATCCTCACTCGCCTTGCCTCATTCTCAACAGAACACCACCATTTTGTGTTTACACCAGGAGGATTCACCCATTGAGGAGTATGTGGATTTGTTTATGGAACTTTGTAACCAAGTGGATTTTGGTGAGAAAGCACTTAAGGACATTTTCCGCTTTGGATTACAGGACAGTTTGCGCTATTTAATGCCTCGTGGCCAAGAGGTAGGGTCATTTGTGGACTATGTTAAATTGGCGTTACTGTTGGGTGGGTCCTCTCTCACTGTGACCAGGGTTGAGGTGGACGTCGCTCCTAAATAATTTTTTTTTTGGGGGGGCAGTAGGCATTGGGGTCCGTGGGATGCCGAGCCAGAGCAGCCACGGACGCCTGAATGTACCACGCTAATCCTGTCAAGTCCAGTCCTGTCTTCACCAAGTCCCGAGCCTGTTCACAAGATGGCTGCTACACCGGTGTGTCCAGTTAAGGCCTGGGCAAACCGGTTGGTCGCGAGCCTAGCGGATACCCCGATGGTGTCGGTTCGGGCGGCCAGCGTCATTAAACCACCTGTCTCTACGACCGGGGCGATCGGGCCAACGGAACCAGCCGGGCCGATCGGGTCAACCAGATCGATCGCGTCGAACGGAATGACAGAGTCTGCTGGTTCGACCAACTTTTTAATTTGAGTTCAATGATTTTTTTTACATTAAATATACTTTAAACTGCACTTGGATCCTCACTCGCCTTGCCTCATTCACAACACATACAACTATATAAATCTATTGATAAAGACATTAACATTTCTTCCTCCCCCGGGTAATTCCCAGCAATTGATATGTTCGGGCGGAACCAATACTATTTAAGTTCTGTTCCTGCCCGGACCCTAATCCTTGTCGCACCAGGATGCGGCTGCAGCGGACCATGCCTGAAGTTCCTCACGGTAAACTTAAACTCAAAATAGAACAAATATAATAACCTTACCAATGGAACCAATTTGTGTGCACCTCAAATCAGCAACAATGCATATAAAAATGTGAAATGTGCTGTAAATGTAAACATATGAACACTTATTAAGAGTAGTTAATATTGTTTGTTTAGTGTGATTTATGATGCATCAATAAACTGAAACAAATACATGTGAATAACAAAATTAAGATTTAAATAAAGATTATTCTTAAATCAATGTTTCATGTTAATGTATGCATGCATGTATGTGTTAATGCATCCACATTACCGCTCTTGTGCTATCACCACTCGGGCCGGGCCGTCACAGTTGGTCTATGTGGTTTACGGGGACATGAATAGTGTATAATGACATGTTTATTATGCTATAAACGTGGTTTACGGGGACACAGACAGTGTCCCAATAAACGGAAAAGCTAAAAAACATAGGCTACTAAATGGTAGTTTATCATAGATTAAAGACTGCCAACAAGTTTTTGGGACATTGGGGTTAGGGACTGGGGTAGGTAAAGGGAATAGAATATAACAGTTTGTACAGTATAAAATTCCAAAATTCCATATAGATAATGTATTATAACATGTTAAAATAGCCACTTTGTAGGTTTAAGCAAAAATAAGCCGTGTGCCTTTAAAATGCAAATGAGCTGATCTCTGCACTAAACGACAGTGCCGTGGTTGGATGAAGGGGCGGTATTATCCCCTTCTGACATCACAAGGGGAGAAATATTTGCTTGCAGAGAATGGTTTACCGAAACAAAGTTACTGGGTTGATCTTTTTCACGTTTTATAGGTTGATACAAGCACTTGAGACCCAATCATAGCACTTAAACATGGAAAAAGTCAGATGTTCATGATATGTCCCCTCCCTGGATACCTGCGCTGGCAAATCTTCAATGTCTCAGGCAGACGACGCAGAAGGCGGCACGGTAAAGGGGCAGGTGTCGCCACAAGTATAAATGTGACTTTAGCAGTAGGCTGCCCTTCCTGTTCTGTGACTATTACACATCAGAACTGGAATGGAGATTATGGATGGTACAGTGATCGTGGGATTCTACTATGTGTAGTCAGCCAGACTTGCAAAAATGAACAGCCTGCTCTTTCCGACGTAATTCTAAGAAGAAATCCAAGTAATTTGAAACAGTAAAATCATTGCAGATAAAGGTTTCGTTGACTAGGGAGTGAGCATTCACTAGAACCATCAAATAGAAGGAAGGCGGACCCTGGTAATCAGCGTTCATGTCTCTGAAATCTCTGAAGCTTAGGATGGCTGTAGTGAATGCTAGCTTCCTGGTCAACAGAACTTTTATCTGCAATGATTTTTATTGTTTCAAATTACTTATATTTCTTTGTGACTGACTCCTGGATAAAACTGGGGGATTCAAGCCCACTCAATCTTGGTCATACATTAAATTTGATATTGACTTATGGCATATCAACTCCAGATGTTGCCTTCAGCAATATTTTTTTCTGATCATAAACCTGTGCTGTTTACCACTCTTCCTTCTTTTTTACCTCGTACTATACCAACTCAAGCATGTTGGTCTCGTACCCTAACAGCTTATTGATCTATCGAAATTTCTAAAATGTATCTGGAGGAATACCAACCACTTACATCAGATGCTAATTCTTACCATTTGAATGCTGATGATCAGATGCAATCATTCAGTAACAGATGTTGTAATATCTTAGATGTTATTGCACCTCGAAAACTTCTTAAAATAAAACGCAAATTGGATAAGCGGTGAGACCCGGGTGCTTAGACAGCAATTTCACCAATGTGAGCATAGGTGGAAGAAGGATGGACTACAAGTATCCTATGGATTGTAAAAGACCCTTTGCACTATTAACAAAAGGCTGTCAAGAAGACTAAATATCTCTCTGAAATTATTGCCAAAAATTCGTACTGTTCTAGAAATTTATTTTTAATTATTGACTCTGTCCTGTTTGGGCCAACCATAAAAACTCTCACCCCTTATCTTTTTTTGTTGCTAAAGATCTGGGCCCGGTTCCCCGATAACGTTCACTCTTAGCGCGCTAAGAAGACTCAAAAAGATATATCTTACCAAAGTTGTTGATGTTCCTAAGTGTGTTCCCCGAAGTGTCTCTTAGGAAGCTTCTTAACACGCTGCCTCTAAGTTCAACGTAACAGTGGCGCTGTCCCAAGTGAAGGTGCTGAATTATTTGCGATCGATCGCTCAGGGATCGATTTTCCACTTCACGCGAAAGTGCATTACGGCGTTAAGAAAGACAACACGCTCTATACAAATGGAACATTACTCAAATTATTCCAGTAACATTTATTTTAACATAAATTATCCGTAAAATATAGACTATTAATTAAATTATCAAATTGTCAGTAATACAGGTAGACGAACCAGGTATCCCTCGCTAATCATCCATCCTCCTTATCCCGTTGTGCCACTTGTGCCGCTTCTTGACATGGGTTTAACGACTTAAAAAAAATATATAATACATTTTTATACTAATGGTAAGGTACTTAATAATCAGAATTACTTGGCAAGCAGCTGTAGTACTTCTGTTTAATGCGGTAATGCTTGCCATTAATGTTTTAAATAAAAAGTAACTTATCTACAATAAACAGAGAGAGTTAGAAAGAGAATATGGTCTGAGAAGATCTAGCAGCTCCATAATGAGTTGTCTTGGGAGGCGATTTTTTTTATTTAGCCACGTCAGGCAAATTGTCAAAAGGTTTTAAGTGTTACAAAATAAAAAACAAATGGCATGGACTAAACGGTTACGGGGTTACCGGTGTTGTGTGGAAGTCTGTTCCCCCTATGTTTCCCTTTAGTGTAGTGTTTTTATAGCGTTTTTATCACATTATACGTTTATTCTTTATATACATTGAATGTTTTAATGGCTACTGAGATGTGTGTGTGTGTGTGTGTGTGTGTGCATTTATGTAATGTATCTTGATTGTTCTTGATTGTAAATTATTTTTACAGTATTACAGTATGAATCATATTATATGTATAATTTATTATGTATGGAAACATAACAGTTTTAAAACAAACAGTAGAGAAAAAAAATGGAAAAAAGACAGGTTAAAAGATATAAAACTGTCAAATAAGAAATATTTATTAAATTGTATAATAGAATACATGATATTATTGCTTTTAGTATAACAAATTCAAATCTTTAATATTTCTAAATAAATTATAAATGTAAACGCTATAAACATAGAGGAAACAGACTTCAATGGGGAACAAACATCAACACCGGCGCCGTCTTTGATTCAGTCTGATACCAAATAAAGTAATCTGCATATATAGCCCTGTATCCATTGCAAACATATTTTATTATAAGTCTTAAAAATGTCCATAACATAAAATCATTGTCAGCATACCATAGTTTGACTTGTACTGCGCTGCGCTGATTTCTAAAGACTGCGGCGATATCGTTTTGCGCTCAAACAACGCTAAGAGAGAGCTTACGAATGGTCCAGACCAACCTTACGAAAGTGTGACTTACAGAAGATATACTTAGCGTACGAACGTTTTGGGAATCGTGCCATAGAGTTAAGAGAGAGGTTAAGGAATAGGTTAAAAACTAATTAGCGATAAGAACGTTTTGGGGAACCGGGCCCAGGGTTTTATTTTGGACAGTGGTTTAAAATTGAACAAACAAACATTTGTGAAACATTAGCGAAAGTTAATCCCTTCCCAGGTAGGAAGAGTTTTGAGATAGTAATTCATGATTTTATTTCATCACAGCTTGACTACTGCAATTCGCTGTATCACGGGTTGCCGGCCTCGACTGTTCATAGACTTCAACTAGTCCAAAATGTGTCTGCCCACCTGCTCACGGGCAGTTGCAAACGGGACCACATTACACATGTACGCTGAGTAAGATGGTACATTTTAAGATTGATTGACATATAGATAATAAGTGTACAAGTTCACTCTCCTCACATTTAATCAATTATGCTATGTACTATAAAGAGGAATGCATGACTGAAGAAATTTTGTGCACTTAAAGGAATTCTTCAGCCAATTTAAATTTGACCATATTATTAACCCCCTGGGGTCCAAAAACGTGGGGCCGCGTTTTGACGTGTTTTTTCCTTATCATGGCAGAATCAACTTAAAATACTCCATCATTAATAATCATACACTTACGTGTATGACATCATTTGAAACGGTAAAGGGTCTTCTTTAATATGTGTTCATTCACAATAACAACAGATCTTTGTGTTTTTGTCAAATAAAGAAAATAAACAGGGTGTGCATCCAGACATTTCTGTCTCCGCCAGCTGTCTCTCAAAACACGTTACAAAAATTAATTGAAACTCCGCGAATACTCATCACACAAGCATGATACACACATTCAAAGAAAGCCTGAAATGTCTACTTTTAAACAAGCTAACTATAATCAAAAACAAATATTGCCTGTTTATGTAATCTGCATTGAAGTAAAGAGAGTGCCGTTTTTCCTGGCTGACTTCATTATCTTTAATTTGGTCACGCCCACAGCTGTTGACATGGTAATGAAGACACGAGCTGTTCAACCATAACAAGCAAAGCGTAAAGTTTGATCAGATTTAAAGACTTTTTACAGCATGTTTGGATTATAAACTTTATTCGCACATGTGAGGAATATCTTCATTTATGTCTGGACATTGAGGAAGAGAAGCATTTATCTTTAACGTTACCTAAGAATAACAATGGAGAACGCACTGCTGGATTAGAAGTAAGTAACGTTAACAGTTAATTTATACCATTTATATTTGCTATCATGTAACTTAATATGCTCATGGCTTGTGCAGTTCAGCCTACATACAGTAACGTTAAGCAACCTTAGCAGACTACACGCTTCGGATTGAAAAACTTTCGTTGTTTACAAACGGACGCGATCTCACGTAATGGCGGAGATAACTGTTTCATGCTGTAACAGTGTTAAACACAGTTATTCACTTATATCCTTCATGGAAACTTTCAGTAAGCCTGAACTGCTGTATCTTTTAAGTATGTTCTGTAATATGATTCCATGTTTATATGCTTATTTACAAACAAATCCGCGTGACCTCCCGTAATGGTGGATATCTGTTACATGCTGTACAGTGTTAAGACACAGTTATTCACTTATATCCTTCATGGAAACTTTCAGTAAGCCTGAACTGCTGTATCTTTTAAGTGTGTGCTGTAATATGATTCCATGTTTACATGCTTATATACAAACGAGTACGCGTGACCTCCCATAATGGCGGATATCTGTTAACTTACATGTTGTACAGTGTTAAGACACAGTTATTCACTTTCGTATCTGTCATGGCAATTTTGAGTAAATGCTGCACTGGGGGATTTGCTGTAAAATGATTCCATATTGTTTACATGCAAGGTAATTCCATACATTGCGCTTTACACGCGACACCGTTTATTATGAGCGCCGCGTTGTTTACACGGAGACGCGAGCTCGCGCACATCCATTTGCGATGTGTTTTTAAAGTTCATACTCGCTTACAGAAACGCGTTTAAAACAGAAGCTAGACGATAAGGTAATGGGTATCTGAAAACAGTCATCTGAAAACAGCTTTTTATATAACTAATTATTGCAGATGTTTATCTGAGATACTAATTTAGTTGATGATAGTTTATCTGAATGTAGTGCTATCATTTACCCATCAGTTATGTATGTAAGGGTATTTCTGTGGACAACTTATGCTAACAGCTGTTTATAACTCTCTTAGAGGTCTGCATCCCTCTCATCAGTACAAAACTATGAAGTGGAAAAACATATTCACACTCTTTGGACATAAAGTTATATGGTAACATGAGCCACATGAAGTTTACAGCTCTGTTGTTTATCAGTTTCTTATACAAGTTAAGTTTTTAAATAGGGTCCTACTGACCTTCATTTCTATTTTGATTATATTGTTAACTTCTTAATAAACCTCAAACAAACGTGTACATTTGTCCTCACATTCTTTACTGTAGTTCCTTCCTGCCTCATTATTATGCAGCTCATTATGCAGCTCATTATGCGAGCCTTTGTTTGCTAGCTGTCAATCAATCCTTCTCGCATACGGCCACTCTAAACAAAAAGTGTCTTACAATTTCTAAATCAATACATTGTTTTATGAGAATAAGTAGGCAGGATGATTTTCACATCATTTTAAAGAAAAAAACTCTAGGCTACTAGATTTTGTTTAGGAAAGTCTTGTTAAAACATGTTTAGTATGGGTTTTGTGAACTTATATCAGTGACTTAAAATTTTTGCTTTTTTAAAAACCACGCATAAACATTTTTCTCTGAAAAATACAAACATGTACATACATGTAGCTCATATAATATTTTAGCTCAGTTTGTGCTGAACACAGTGGTATGAGACACTTGCCATTATTATGTTTTAAAGCAACTGAAAAAAGACCAAATGTAAGAGCATGTCAGAACCTCTGACAGTGTCCCAAAATGGTCGGACCCCAGAGGGTTAAATTGGGTCACCTATGTAGTAGAAGTGTGAAGTTATTTTAAAAATTGGTAACTTCTAGGCCGAGAAAAGCCAGAAAATTTGGTTTTTGGCTCATGTGGATGAAAACCACCAAATCCCAGAATGCATTGCTTCGCTGCTCTACAAGGCCACTCCCTAGTCATGCCTACCGATTCGAGAGGGCAGGAGGGAGGGAGATTCAACTAGGCTAAATACAACTTTTACAGACACGTCTGTGATGATTTAGTTGATATATTATTACAAATACTACCTTTTCCACATCAAAATGGTGATAAGTTGCATGTACCGGGAAGTTCAATCAAAACAGGGAAAGGACAAGCAGTACGTTTTCATCATTTGCCATTCAAACAATGGCTGCGGGCTATCATCCACCCAAAGTTTCGAGAAGACACCGATGCGGTAAAATTGAAAAACCTGAGGGTTTGCCGTCTCCATTTCAAGCTGGAAGACATCAAACCCAATGTACTCGGAATGAAGCGAAACACGCAAAAGGACACTGCAATTCTGTCCATATTTACCTTCCCTGACACGACGAACAGCCGGGGCCATCTGGTATCAAACGCATTAGTCTACGTTAGAGGTAAGACTCTTGCTAATACTCATTTCTGATCACACAGTAGCCTTTACATAGTGATATTGTTGTTAGCAGTAAAGTTAGCAAGGTAACGTTAGATAGACAATGACATATAAGTTGGCTGTTCTCAAAATAAAACAACTGTTACCACGCAAGCCTGTTGCTGTAAAGTTATTAGATGGTTGAGATAACTGCAGATACCTTTGCGAGATGTACATTATTAATTAAATAATAATTATGCTTGCTACACGTAAATACCATTGCATTTTATCTGTAAAACTGTAAATATAGTAATATGCAATTTATCATTGTATATTACTGTATTGCATATCATTTTTATAGGTTTATTTACTTTGAATATTCATATTCAGACTTTATTGATCCGGTGGTGAAATTCAAAAACTACCTGCAAAGTCAAACTTCCGCTGTTATATTGGTGAAAGAAATGCAAAAGTATTTTCATGCAGGTACTGAAATGCCAGTGGAAATCCATTCTACACCATGTGTGTAATGAGCATGAGTGGACAGATGATGACGGAGGACAGCATCGGTGTGACCATGCTCCTCTAACAGCACAGGAGCAAAAGATGCGCATGTGGATCAAGAAGGATTCTGTGGCATTTCAAGACCTGTCATTGCTGGTCCTTGACAAAAGGCTTCTGAGAGACATGGAAAAGATGGCCCTGTTCAAACATACTGGTGAGAAGTTACGCTTGTACACTTGATTGTTTTTCCAAATCCTAATGATCATGTTTTAATTTGTTATATCCCTTCTTTCTTTCTCTTTATATAAATGCACACAGGGCCGCTGGAAGTCTTTCACAGCGCACTTTGAAATACCTCCCCACTGTTAGTTCCTGCACTACAATGGTACCACACTGCCCATAGCTGTACAAGTATTATCTATATGGTTCTTGCCTAATATGAATATTTATTGTGTTTTTCTTATAATATATTCTGTTTACATACTGCATAAATCAATATTATTTATATTATTAGGTTACTGCTACTACATCGCACATATGTACATGTTGTTCATACATGCTTCATATTACAAATCCATATTTTTCTGCTCTTACAAGGTAACAGCTAATAAACTGCACACATTTATATTTTCTTTATATTACTCTAAACCACCTTCTGTAAACAAACAGTATACCACTGTCTACACTCCAATATATTTTTTGCAGTTCTGGTTGGACACAAATTACACTTTGTTTTTTTGTACTTGTACTCTGCATAATGACAATGAAGTTGAATCTAAACTAATTTTCTGCCCTTTACAGGAGAAGCACGGTTCAACAAAGTGTTCTGCAAGAGATCCAAGCAGTGGGTCTTGAAGAAAATCTTCATACCACACACCACACAGTTTGTAGATGAACTCATCCAGAAGGCCATTGACAAAAGACTAAATCCAAACATTGCGTTCAAGGTGATAACCTCCTCGCTTGCCCTGCCACAGCCTGCGCTGCCACCCAACATTGCACCAGTGCCTAAACCATCAAAGGAGGCTACCACGACTTTTTTCAAAAGTCACTTCTGAGACTGACACTTTCTAATAGCACCTCTTTCCTGAGTTCTATTGCTGTGTCTAATCAGATTCTGCCACCACTCTTTATATTTATATTATTATATACTGTCGGTGTGTATATACACACATATAATTATTATATTTTTTTGGGTTTTTTTTATTTTGTGCAGGACATTTTTAGATGTAAATTATGACCTTGTTTATTTTAATGTGTGCTTTTCCCTTGTGGCACAATATTTTTCCTTTGTGAATTATAAATAATAAATTTCTTCATCTAACCCTGTCTTTTGTACACCAAAGTTATACATTATAGACTTGTGGAGGCGGAATTACTGTTACTGTGATTTAGCTGTCATTACTTACTTTACAAAATCGTTTGGGTTAAAAATAAAGCCAAATATTATGTGTGTTACACAATTTAGACTTAAACTTTAAAAAGAAATGCAAGAATGCTTTCCTCAAATTGCAGTCACTGTTTCTTTAGGCAAATACTCTAATGTAGTAACAATAAGGACTATAACACGAACCACAACCAATGTGAGTTTTAACTTTTTATTAAAAAACATTAACAATTCACGCTCGTAGCTCATCCAGAGCTTCATCCGTTTCTTTATAGCCGCTATAATGTCCGTGAGGAGCTGGATATCTACGTCTGATGTCCTGAACAACACAGGCAGGCAAAACAAGTCGATGTCCTTTCCCCAGTCTTTCGCCTTGCAAAACCCATTCCATGAAATGACGATAGGATGTAAGTCGATATTGTCTAAAAATATTAAGCACAACGTTAGCAATGCAAGCTATTTTCACATACAATAGGCTAACATAGGTGTAAATATAACAACAATAGCTCAGCTGACGGACGTGAAAAACAAAATACTCACTTTATACTAATGCCTCCGTTTCTCCCTGTGGGCTTCAAGAAGAAAATGCTATCGCTGAAATTCGCGACAGCAATATGACTCTCTTTCGGTGTACATAGGCGCACAGCGAGAGCACGTACACCACCCGACCGGCCCCACCTCGGCTACAGCAGCCGCTGTGGCAGCCTCTTGTTCCTCAGTCATCCGTAACTGTTCCTTGTTGTATTGTGGCTCGTACAGGTACCACAACCATCAGATTCGAGCAACAGGTCATCAAAATCCCCTTCTGCCATCCGTTTTCAAAACTAAACTCATGGTTTGTTTACTCGGTTTTCTCCACAAAGCAAGATCCAGGCTAGCTTAGCGAAGATTAAAGATGGGTGACTCTTGTTTTGGTTCGGGCTTTTTCTAATAGACTCGCAGTCCAACCCCTATGGGCGGGAAGAAAACATGCGGACGTAGCTCCTAATACTGGCTGTAGTCTTTGGCTCTGGCCAAAAACTTCTCTGAAATATCGTCATCGGAGGACTTTTTTGAACAACCAGAATACAGATGTCTCTCTTCTCACGGGGACATGAGGGAGGGAAACACGTTCAACCAATAATGTAAAGGTTAAATTAAAATTAAATAATAATTCACTTATTCACTACAAAAAAATCAAGCTTGAGTTCAAGCCTGTCTCTCTTTACCTGTTGCCCCTTGTCAGTCCTTCCAGAAAAACAGTTTTTTTGTGATTATTGTGGGCAAAAATCCTCGATTTTGCGGCACGTTTTCTTAAAAAATGCAATGGAATATGCAGGATATTTATGCGATGGAATTGTGGGAATTTGCGGAAATTCCGGAACTTGCAAAAACTGCGGAAACTTGCAAAAGCTGCAATGATGTTCACGTCACATAATCACGTCACTTCATAACGTTCCCATGGCAATAGAGGACACGGCTGCGCTTTTGGGAAGTAAATGTAATGACACGTAATGAGCGGAAGCAAATGCAGGTGAATTAAACACAATGTTTATTAAATGTAAACACAGAGAGATTATTTATAGTCAATGCGGAAGTAACACAGTCCGGTGTTGTTGTTGGCAATGGTGGTGAAGACTACGGTGGAAGTTGGTGATGATGGTATTGAGTGCGGCGTTGGTGGAGTGGTGAGCAGTGGTGAAATCCAGGCTGAACACGGGAACATCCACACGAAGACGATGACAATACACATCCAACTGAAACACGTAATCCAACTGACACGAAACAACCAAACAACACGGAGCCGAACACAAAGTGAGAATCTGGCAGGGAACAGAAAGTCATGTGAGTATTTATGGAGGAGATGTAATGATGAACAGCTGGAGCGAGTCAATCAACACACAGGTAAGCTGAATCGCTCTGATGAGCACATGGCAGAGGTGAGTAAACAAACACACACACACACACACACACACACATGACACGGAGGAAACAGTAAATTTCCTACCGTGACAGTACCCCCTCCCCTAGGACGTCACTTGACGTTCCCAGCCTGCTTTACCTGAAGATTGTAATCATCAATAAGGCGGTGATTCAGTATGTCTCGAGCAGGAACCCACCTTCTCTCCTCCGGACCGTAACCTTCCCAATCCACCAAGAACTGAAATCCGCGTCCCCTCCGTCTAGAGTCCAGAATACGGTTAACCGAATACGTGGTTTCCCCATTAACGATACGAGGCGGGGGGGAACCGGGGCAGGCGGATTAAGACGGGATGAAATCACCGGTTTAATTTTGGAAACATGAAATACGGGGTGACCCCTCCTGTACGCCGGTGGAAGGCTAAGACGCACTGTTACCGAATTAATGATTTTGGTAACAGAAAACGGGCCAATAAATTTGGGAGCAAGTTTGTTCGAAACGGAACGCATCAGAATATTCTGGGTTGAAAGCCACACTCTTTGACCGACAACGTAACAGGGAGGCTTCGACCGGTGGCGATCGGCCTTGGCCTTGGTGCGCGACCTTGCCTGGAGCAAAGCTCTACGAGCTCTGGTCCAGGTACGGTGACACCTCTGGACTAGTGCGTGTGTGGAGGGGACCGACACCTCGGATTCCGTACTGACAAAATTAGGTGGTTGGTACGCTAAACTACACTTAAATGGAGACATGCCCGTGGATGACACTGGAAGAGAATTGTGTGCGTACTCCACAATTGAGAGTTGCTGACACCAGGATGAAGGATTCTTGGAAACCAAACATCGCAACACCCTTTTGACATCCTGATTGGCTCGCTCGGTTTGACCATTGCTCTGGGGTTAAAACCTGACGAAAGACTAACAGTCGCTCCTAGCAATTTACAAAACTCTTGCCAATATTCGGACACAAATTGGGGACCCCTGTCAGAAACCACGTTTGTCGGGAGGCCATGTATTCGGAAGACATGATCAATGACAGCTACCGCTGTTTCCTTGGCTGATGGTAATTTGGGCAAGGGGATGAAATGAGTCGCCTTCGAGAACCGGTCCACTACGGTTAAAATCACCGTATTACCCTTAGAGGGTGGGAGGGCGGTAATAAAATCTAGCGATATGTGGGACCAGGGTCTCGAAGGGACAGACAACGGTAAGAGTAACCCATCCGGAGGTCGATTGGAAGTCTTACCAGTGGCACAAACCGAACAAGCCAAGACGAAGTCGTGAACGTCATGAGCCATACCAGGCCACCAAAATCGTTGCTTGACTAGGAACCTAGTTCTACTAACCCCTGGGTGACAAGCAACACTGGAAGAATGGCCCCACGGGAGGACGTCAGACCGTAACTTCTCCGGCACAAACAATCGATTTGGTGGGCACCGAGCCGGGGGCGTTACCCCTTTTAAGGCTGTCAAAACCTTCGATTCGACCTCCCATCTGAGCGCGGAGATAATGATGGTCTCCGGTAAAATGGGCTCGGGAGTAGCAGTGCGATCGGAACGCTCAAAAAGACGGGATAAAGCATCGGGTTTGATGTTTTTGGAACCCGGCCAGTAAGATAGTGTAAAATCGAAACGTCCGAAAAAAAGTGCCCACCGAGCCTGCCTGGAGTTAAGTCTTTTGGCGGTTCTAATGTATTCGAGATTCTTATGGTCCGTCCAGACAATGAAAGGTACACCCGACCCTTCAAGCCAGTGACGCCATTCCTCCAATGCTAGCTTGACAGCCAACAACTCTCGATTGCCAATGTCATAATTAACTTCCGCAGGAGATAAACGGTGAGAAAAATATGCGCAAGGATGAACCTTTTCGTCTGAGGATGTGCGCTGGGACAACACTGCTCCTACCCCCACCTCTGACGCATCGACCTCCACTATGAATTGACGTGAATGATCAGGGGTGACGAGAATGGGAGCTGAAACAAAGCAGCTTTTCAGTTTGGCAAATGCAGCCTCAGCTGCGTCTGACCACCTGAACGTCAAACTAGGGGAAGTCAAGGCGGTCAGAGGTGCGGCTAGTTGGCTGAAATTGCGAATGAAACGCCGATAAAAATTGGTGAACCCCAGAAACCCCAGAATAGTAGCCTCCGTCTTACTACCGGGCTTGGTCTTTTACCGGGCACCTTTGACACTGATGACCCGGCTCCCCACAGTACATGCAAAGTCCCAGGGATCTCCGCCGATTCCTCTTCTCCAGGGGTAACCGAGCTCGACCCACCTGAATGGGCTCTGGATCTGAGAGACCGCCGGCGGAGACTTCGCTGGAGAGATGGGAAACTACGGTACGTGGCTGGGATGTGGCGGAAGACTTCCTACGGGCGGCAATGGATAGTCGAGCGTCGACCCGGTTTGCCAAATCCACCAGCCCATTGAGAGTTGTAGGCAACCCCGCCATGACGATCTCTCGCTGGATCCGATCCGCCAACCCATGCAGGAAATGATCCCACTGCGCCTCCTCGTTCCACCTGCACTCCGCCGCCAGGGTCCGGAACTCGATGGTATAGTCGGATACCGACCGCCCCCCCTGCCGAAGCTCTGTGAGGAGACGGGCGGCTTCTTTCCCGGCGATGGAGCGATCGAAAACCCTCCTCATTTCCTGGGATAGCAGGGCGAATGAGGAGCAGCAGATGTCCTTGTTCTCCCACACCGCCGTCCCCCAGAGTGCAGCTTTGCCGGTTAGGAGTGAGAGCGTGAATGCCACCTTTGTCTCCTCGAGGAAGAATGACCGGGGCTGTTGGGCGAAATGAAGAGAGCAATGTGATAGAAAAGTACGGCAGTAGTTAGGCTCACTGGAATATTTCTCAGGAATCGGTAACCGGGGTTCTGAAGAGAAACTACCCCCTGGAGGTGAAGATGGTGCGGGCGGCGTGGGTGGCGCAGTGGGTAGCGTGGTGTGTGGAGATCGCTGGGAGAGCTCGGACACTTTCGCCACCATTGCATGGACGGCCTTCCGCATATCATCAATGGCTTTATCCTGGTGATCCATCCGAGCCAAAGATCGCTGGAGAAACTCCTCCAACGTAGATATGGGTTGTTCACCCACTGCTTCCATGTTGGCCAGATTCTTCTGTAATGACACGTAATGAGCGGAAGCAAATGCAGGTGAATTAAACACAATGTTTATTAAATGTAAACACAGAGAGAGTATTTAGAGTCAATGCGGAAGTAACACAGTCCGGTGTTGTTGTTGGCAATGGTGGCAAAGACTATGGTGGAAGTTGGTGATGATGGTATTGAGTGCGGCGTTGGTGGAGTGGTGAGCAGTGGTGAAATCCAGGCTGAACACGGGAACATCCACACGAAGACGACGACAATACACATCCAACTGAAACACGTAATCCAACTGCCACGACACAACCAAACAACACGGAGCCGAACACAAAGTGAGAATCTGGCAGGGAACAGAAAGTCATGTGAGTATTTATGGAGGAGATGTATGTCACGGTACGTGTAAACCGGATTGTGGAAAATAACAGAAGACGAACCCAAAAGCAAGACGTACAAAAATATAACTATTTATTAAACTGAAACTGAAACACCCACGATGGGGTAAAACGGGAAGGAACAAAACAATGTGATGAAACACAAATAACTGTAACAGATAAACGGAAACCAGAACACTTGGATTTAACAAACATCATACATCAAACAACGCACGCACACCACACAGAGAACACAAGGGCATTATAAAGACACCACATCAATGGGGAACAGGTGAACATAATTAATCACTTAAGACATGATTACATAAGGGAGTAGGGTAAAAGTGACAAGACACTGGGAACACGTGTTACACAGATATGATGTGAAAACACACGTATTCCCACATAAAACAATGCTGCCCTGGTCCTGCCCTCTGGATAATAACCAAGGTCAGGCAAGACCATGACAGCCACAAAACACTGGGAACACGTGTCACACAGATATGATGTGAACACACGTGTTCCCACGTACACACACTGCTGCCCTGACCTTGCCCACAGAACATAGACCTGATCTACACTAAGGTCTGGCAAGATCACGACAGCAACAAGACACCGGGGACATGTGGCAGCCACACACAGAATGTGATCCCACATGTCCCCACACAGAACATGATACTGCCACGGTCCTGTCAGATGCACTCAGACCTACATCTAGCACGGATGTCTGACAGGACCATGACAATGTAATGATGAACAGCTGGAGCGAGACAATAAACACACAGGTGAGCTGAATCGCTCTAATGAGCACATGGCAGAGGTGAGTAAACAAACACACACACACACACACACACACACACACACACACACACACACACACATGACACGGAGGAAATAGTGAATTTCCTACCAGTAAATGCAACATTTTTCAACTTTCTGCTAATATATATGTGACTTTTTGCTACGAAAATGCGGAGATTATGAAATCATGCAAGCCCTGCATATTTTGTGCGTGGAAATATGTAATTAATGCGGCGAAAGTGTGTCGTATTTGGAAAAAATGCAGCCCCGCATAAATATGCGCATCCTCCTCCAATGCCTTTTTTAGCCCCTCCTGGCCTCTTCCTCCCACCCATCCTCCATAATGCGTACTGTTACGGTAGGGCCGGCCCAGCTATCGGTAGGTGCCAGCACAGTAGCCTAACTGAGAAAAGTTTTGGAAAAGATTGCTATGGACTCAACCAACTCTATGGGAGGGGAGAACTCCCTATGCAGAGGCTGTGCGCTAATCTAGATTAATCGCATGATTTCATGAGTTAACTTATTATTAATCGCACATATTTATCTATTATAAATTTACCTTAATTTAACACTTTTCAAGCTTTTATTAGTCTCATCAACATGGGTGTGAACAAATATAGATGGTTTATGCTAATTTATGTTTAGAACAGCCTGTTTACATTTTCAACAGAACCATCAGTCATTGTTTTGTCAGCCATTGTATGGTATTATATGTGGTTTATATGGTATTGCAATGTACCCCACCTCTAAACAGGGCAATTTTTGACTGTGCTCTGTAAGCATAGAGCCTTGTGCTAAATATTTTAACATGCAAGCAGATAAAAAACTATAATAAAGTTACTACTGAAACCTCATTTTCTGATCATCTCAACCTCAAACTATTTCTAAAATGTGTTTATCAGATCTGTGCAGAGATAAGGTGTTTTTCCCCATGTCTCTATAAAGATCGGTTTCACTTCTATCTAGATGAATAGAACCACTTCCCTATTAAGACAGTCTCAGTTTATAAAGAACAGCTTTTTTTAAACTGTGAAAAAACTTAGAAGTAAATGCATATGGGCTTGTATTTTTTTTAGGGCCGGGACTCGATTAAAAAAATTAATCTAATTAATTAGAGGCTTTGTAATTAATTAATCTAAATTAATCGCATTTTAATCACATATAAATATTTGACCTGAGAACATTAAGAAGTATTTTTTTACATGGATTTTTCACTCTTAGAAATGATGTGTTAATTTTATACACATCATTGTGCGATAAGCTTTTAACACATTATGTGTAATTTTAAGACATTATGTGTCATTTTGTGTTGATTTTGTGTTCAAGTATAAAACATGTTGTGTTAAAAGTAACACAAAATGTGTTGTTTCAATAATAACACAGAGATGGGTGGATTCCAGGATGACGCAGTTTGTTGTCCCAGAATCAACACTAATGTGTTGTTTTGACTGTCTGTGTTCCGGTACCTATTTGCGCGGATCCCCCACCTCACGTATAAAAACAACAAAACATAATATACTAGCCTATATTAAAATTTAAATATAAAAAATATATTATGCACATTTTTAAGTTGCACATCGTTTATAGTTTTCTTAAGTGGGATTCAGATGTGAAAAGCGCTGCATAATGTACGCGCTTTTAGTCTTACCATTGAAACTTAACTAAATTAAAAAATAAGAGGTGATATATAGCTTTAGCCTACATAAATGCTTGTTTCTTTAATGTTGCAAGATCCTCTTCAGGTTTTCTTGCTGTTATGTTTATAATAGTTCATTGTTCAGAGTTCATATTGATGATCTTATAGTCCATTTAAAAATGTTCTTACAAACTGACTCTATTCGTCAGAAAAACACCATTTAACTTTTTTCCTTTACCTGCCGTCGCTATTCTCTGTGCGTGTCCTCCGTCAAAGTAGCCTATTAAAATTAATATGAAGTTGATTTTTGAAAGTCTTAAGCACACCGCAAATCAAACGTGCTGCTATATGCTCTAAATGCGCGTGTAAATGTAATTTCTGGGCACTGCCAAGCTGATTTTTAAGTGATATAGGCTACTCACTGCATGTTTTGGCATTCGGTAGCATATGCATCAATGAGATGCATGGTGTTGCTTTTAATGTTCTTTTTAATTTATATTCACAAAACCTAACAACAAAACATTGTTTATAATTAGTAGACTAATTCTTTGAAACGAAATTCATTTTAAAGTAGCAAACAAAACTTAAATTAAACTCGCAATAAGCTAATTAAATTGAAACAAAACAACATTACAACAATATTTAAACCCAACAATACTCAAACATTAACATATAACAGACATTAGGATACATGTTAAAATAATCTGTAGTTTGTTGGTAGATGTTTATTGGGCAAAACCTCCGTTGCAAACCTCCATTTACCAGAATAAATCATTTTTACTTTGAAACTGATGCGTTGTCCTGTTAAAATCAGCTGTTCGTTTAGGTTCCGTCTGCTTTTATTTAAACTGCAGCACAACTCCGGAGTTCTCGAACTAAAACAGGGTCTGCAGCATTTACGAATGAGTCCGTTAATAAGTGCGATTAAAATGCGTTAAAATGTTTAACGCGTTATTTTTTGTGTAATTAATTAATCTTAATTAACGCGTTAAAGTCCCGGCCCTAATTTTTTTATTTCTGCTTTGCACCTGGATTTTCACTTAAATATGAAATAAAAAATATGAAATGCAACAAAAAAATTAAAGGAATCTCATGTAATAAAGATGTAATATTGCTTCACTACATTTCAATGTATTTTTTCAATGTACATTTTTACATATTTTTTGTTCAGTTTTTGTGCTTAAGTTTTGAAAATATATAAAGTAAATTTAACCAACACTGAAGTATCAAAATCCAATAGATGCTGAATTGATGCAAAATGAAATCAAAATTGGAAAATCCCCTAAGTGCACCTGAAATGTTTTCTTTACCCTTTTTATCAGGCTCCTATGTTTAGGTTCAGAAATTTCACTTTAATGGCAATGAGAAGGTTTTTATTCAGTAATTCAAATGCCTTATTTTCACAAATATATTTTTACTTCTGTGGTATTTCACTGGTTTTAAACAGTTTTAAAATCAGCAAAGATGCAACTAAAAACATTGCAAATAATAAAAGTCAGAATGTAAAATGAAGACACTGAACCACACATTAGGGGAGCTGTGACACAAGTTTCGACACGGCTGAAACATTGTTGTTTTGTGCATTGTCATTTATCCAATTCATCTTCCATGCACTTAGAGGACTTTGCTGAAAAATCAGCACGGCATTTAGCAGATTTTGCCAACAAAGCAGTAGTTCTGAATGGCCTATGGCCAGGATTAAGTGGATTTGAAACAAAATAATTTGACATTGAAGTGTGCAAATATATATATATATATATATATAGATAGATAGATAGATAGATAGATAGATAGATAGATAGATACACAGTCAGTGGCCATTATGCCTGACAAAGGCTCACCTTTGTGCTTTTCTTTCAAATAACACGACCTGACCTGAGGCCTCCTTGATGATTTATATACAAGACCACCGATGTATTCTCCATCCTGACCAGAACATGATGGTTACTGAGGACTGGGAGGTAGTGTTTTAGTGCCTGAAACACTGCTAACTTATATGCCAATGGAGATGATGCCTCGCCCACAGCCCTCGTCTACACTAACTCCAGGGTAGACAGAGCTAATACCAGCCCATCGTCTATGTAATTTAATATACGGATCCTCTGTCTCAAGTATCAACGGAGCAAGGGCCAAATCCATGCATTTTGTGAATGTGCGTGGGGAAAGAACTAGCTTGTATGGAAGGACCTGATATTGGTACACTTCTGACTACTCCGCCTCTTGCTCAAACCTCTGTCAATATTATTGGGCCCAAGGTCAAAGTGCTGCTAACTAAGTGCTCTTCCATCATACAATATAGTTTTCATTTTAATCCACTTGAAAATCGTCACGTTTTATTTTGTGCCACCATACTTATGTCACGGAGTGACTTTATGCAGCAGAACCTAAAATGGCGGAAACAGTGCCGCCCGGACTATTTTCAGTGAAACAAACGGCCAGTTCCGGTAACTCCGAGCAAACAAATCTGGGGATTATTAGGCACAGGTGTGTGAAGTGAACGTGGCGATTTGCGATTGGACATTACAGAGAGGAGGAGGAGTATAAATAAAGCATCAGGAAAACAGTGAGGGGAGAAGTTTATTCCAGCAAATGCTGCGGGTGAGACGGAAGTGATCAGTGTGTTGGAGAGGCGTGTTAACGTGGACATTGCAGGCTGGGCGAAATTGAAGCAGAGGATTTGGGCGAAGAAAGTCAGAGTTAAGTTGACAAATCATTCCCTCTGAAGCCTTTGTGTTTATGTGATCGTTTACTTTGAAAGGATTGTGTTGTTGAAAGGACACGGGAAAATAGACCGACGGGGAAGGAACAGAGGAACTGTGTGTAACCTGTCTCGGATGCACCAGACATCTGGAAGAAAGAGGGAAGTATTAAGTGTCAAAGAAACTGTGGGTTACATTGAAATTCGTCTTGTATTGTTTCACATCCTTGCTAATACTGCACCCCAGTGTATCCTCTGTGTACTCGAGCAGTGTGTGAGCGGCCCCACCCGTGTTGAGGATCAGTTGGTGAGCCAGAACTGGTCGAGAAGAGGAAGGAGTGTGTTAAAGGGTCGTGGTCTTGACGTTTTTCTATGGTCATTCTCCGCACCGACCCCTTCAACTATCCAAGACTATTCCCCGGCCCAGCGTTGTGATCTTGACCCTAATTCACCTTGAGTGTGTGGATTGCAGTGGGTGAGTCTTTTTGATGTGTGTACACCTGAGGAATTGTAGTGTTGTGCTGTGCCAGTGTTGTCAGCGATCACTCCCTAGGCCGAAGTGAAAGCCCTGTATTGGAAGAAGTGAACTGGTGACTTTGGCGGCTATTGTACATATATACACTCGACTGTGATCCATAAATCCCTTTCCCCGCCTGGTGGTGGTGTGGTGACTAAATGAAGTAAGGCATTGCTGTGAATATTGTGTGAAGTATTGAAGGAGAGAGAGAACTTTTCATTGCCCGCTGTGTGGAAAAAGTGTACTTGCTGTCTTGTGTATATTATCTATCTGTGGAGTGTTTCCAGATGTCGGTCCATGTCTAGATCTTCCGCCCTGCTCTCTGAAAGGAAGAAGAGTTGAAGCGGTTGGTTTTCTTCAGCAGTACACTACATGGTGTGGCGCCTTACCTTGATCTACCCATCTTTGCGACCCCATCTACGGGTAGTTAAGCCACCTACTACAGCAGCATCGACTGGTGCATCTATCGGCCTCTCTTTCTGGTGTTGTATCCCCCTGTATGTCTATTGAAGTTTCATACTGTTAATGGAAATCTGTGTTCTCTGCTGCCAGTCTGCAGGTTTGAGCCAAGGGCTCTGTGTCGGCGTGGGACTGTTCCATCACGTGTCGGGAAGTCAACGCCGAAGTGTTTTCCAGAAGTCTGTCCAAGTGAGGAAGGCTAAACGTTGCTGTGAGTCTACACGCCCTCTCCAATCACCCGAGTCCTGAAGAGCTGGAGCCAGGCGTACGCTCATCTAAGAGCCTGTGAGTTAAATCCATTCTAGCCAAAAGCCAGGGGTACTCACCTGTATACCTACCTATACGTCCACAGTACCAAGCCCAGTGTATCTCCAGTATACTCCCTCTGTATACTTACCTGTATGTCCAAGCTCCAAGCCCAGCGCACCCTCAGTATACGTTCCTGCACACCCAAGCTCTAAGCCCAGTGTGTCCCCAGTATACGTACCTGTATGCCCAAAGTACCAAGCCCAGTGTGCCCCTGTATACTTACCTGTACGTTCAAGCACCAAGACCAGTGTGGCCCCAGTATACGTACCTGTACGCCATAAGTACCAAGCCCAGTGTGCCCCTGTATACTTACCTGTACATTCAAGCATCAAGCCCAGTGTGTCCCCAGTATACGTACCTGTACGCCCAAAGTACCACCCCAGTGTGCCCCCATATACTCACCTGTACGTCCAAGCACCAAGCCCAGTGTATCCCCTGTATACGCACCTGCACGCTCAAGCTTCATCTTAGTGTATCCTCTGTATATTCCCCCATACGCTCAAGGTTTAAGCCTGTGGACACATTTGGATATTTACCTAAACGCCTGCAACTCCAAACCCAGCGTGTTCCCCTGTACACCCCTTGTGCGCTTAAAGTCCTAAACCTAGTGTACTTACCTGTGTACCTACTAGTGAAGGACACATCGAGCTGGTCCCTCCAGCCAAGATGATGTCAGGGTTTTATAGCCTGGACGCACTGGTATACCTTCTGGATGTCCAAGCTCCTGTCTCAGCACACTTACCTGATCACCGTCTGGACGCCCTAGCTTCAGGCCAAGCATACCCATTGCACGCCAGGGTCATCAGTCTAAGGTACCTGCCTAACATGGTTTTACTACAGTTACCATGTTTTTTTGTGTTTTAACTTTAGTAAAACCATGGTTAATTTTCATAAGGGTTGTGTCAAGATGCGCACCAGTATTGTTTTTGTAAGATATGTTTGTAAAAACCACTTAAAGGCGGAGTCCGCGATGTTTGAAAGCCAATGTTGATATTTGAAATCACCTAAACAAACATGCCCCTACCCCAATAGAATCTGGACCTTCTGTTGATAGACCCGCCCCACACATACTCAACCCGGCAAGGATGTCGGTTAGTAGACACGCTCCTTACTGCTGATTGGCTATAAGTGTGTTTTGGTAGTTGGCCCGTCTCCTTTTCCAAAGCGTTTTTCAAACATCGTGGACTCCGCTTTTAAATTACCTAATGTAGCTAAGGCCTAGTCCTGGATTCATCTAAACCTCGTCCTGGAAACAGCCCCTAGATTTTATTAATTCAGTATTAAAAATAGATGTTGTTAAACTCTTATTAAATTAATACTTATGTGTCTGACTATATAGGCTACATCTCAGCCTTCATAAAGACATATCATAACATCAGGATGTGATTCATTTACATTTTTAACATAATTTTTTTAACAAATAGGCAGCATTTCAAATGTAATGTAATCAAACAGAAGATGATTGATGTGAAAATACCTTGGGAGATACTTGAATTGTGAGATGGTGCTCAGATTTATGTAAAAGTATTGCGGGGATGTTCCTCTCCTGATGCATGATATGATTGCTGTCGCGCATCTGACAAACCAGCGAGCGCCTCAGACAGTATCTGTTACTCGACTACAAATAGTGCAGTTGCATCTTGTCTGTACTTTCAGCTCTGAAACTTTCGGAGGTGTATGCGGATCTGGAGCTACCTTTGCCATCGTTTAAAATCGACACTGCAACGAGACCCGCCCTCCCTTTGACCCTGATTGGCCCTGACTGTATTAACCAACCAATGATGGCAGTGATATTACCCAATCAGAGGTAGAGCACGAGTCTTCACAGAATGCAAGTGGGAATATTTTGTATGAATGAAGGCTGCACAACTCGAAAATATGGGACAAATGACGTCCTGTGTCGATTCAAAATGATGGCCTTATTCTATAATTCAGGACGACTACAAAAATGTTTGGAAAAATGTAGCTTGTGTGGAAGCTACCGCACTACTTGGTCAAAAAAAGAGATTCACTACTGAAAAGCAATATGATTTAGAAAGCAGCGAAGCTACCGCCAAGCTACTGAAAAATGTAGTGAAACTACTAGCTTTGCTACTTGTAGTGACGGTACTGCCCAACACTGTCAGCCACCCATCAGCGGAGCAGGTTGAGTGTTACATTGCACAGCACTTCTGTCCGTGTGGCAAAAATGTACACAACGGCGCTCACCTCTGCTTGTCTTGGGTACACTGGTTGTGCCATTAATTTCTCTTGTTCGGTACCTGGGGGCGTGGAAACAGCTTCCCAATCCATTGCATAGGCTTTTACGCACGATCTGTCTCGGCTGTGCAATTCAATTTTTCTGGCAACCCCCCCCCCCAAATTCTCCTGCGTTCGCTTCATTATGGTAAGAGCTGCCAATGAGCACGTACCACGTGCGAAGATTGTTGTCCTACCAGTGAAGGACACAATCAAGCTGGTCCCTCCAGCCAAGATGATGTCAGGGTTTTATAACCCTTACTTCATAGTACCCAAGAAAACCCAGGATTGCGACCAATCCTGGACCTGTGTTCGCTGAATCGAGCTCTATACAAGACCTGTTTAAAATGCTGACACCCAAAAGCATATTTCAATGCATTCATCAACACAATTGGTTCGCAGCTATCGACCTGAAGAAGGCGTACTTTCTTATCTCAAGTCTCCCCCATACAGGCCATTTCTCCACTTTGCGTTCGAGGGATGGGGATATCAGTACAAAGTCTTACAATTCGAGCTTTCTCTCTCTCACTCCATGTCTTCATGAAAGTAATGGAGGGGGCTCTAAAACCCATGAGACAGAGGGGTGTGCGCATTCTCACGTATCCAGTGCCCCCACATTCACACATTCAAAGTCACTGTCCCCCCCAAACAGAATGAGATTTTTATTTTTTATGAGATGAGATTTTTATATTTAAATAATAATAGTAATATGTATTCATTAAAAGCACTATGTAAAAAATAAAATACATTTGTATAATGTGTTAAATAGAATACGATATTAACCCCTCCCCTCTCCTTTACCCACAAAGCCGCGATTATGCGCAGCCGCACTACCATCCATGTGACGTGCATGTGACATCCTGTTCGCTCCTGTTCAGCATTGCATGCATTAAAGAAGTAGAAAGTTGGAGACGAAACTCACAAACTAGTAAGTAAAACTCAGTTAATAGTTATATAAAGCATATTGTTTCAAGCTTAGATAATCACTGTCAGGGTTTGAATTGGGCTGGGGCTGTCCGGGGCTAAACCACGGCACTACAGACGTCATGCCCATTCAAACTGACTCTCGGTTTTTTGAGCCAACTGGATTTTGCAGGGAACCTTAAAATCAAAGAAGCGTCCATTAATCTGTTACTTGTCTGTTTATTATGCGCAATATTATCAATTCTGTGCTGCATCCTTGTCACTTTTCTGAGATTTTCGCCATTTTGATCGTGTTACATTAATTTAATCTGGCGTCATTAGCATCTGAGTGCACTCACGAGCTTTGCTTTGCTGTTGCTGCTGCATTTGGCTATCTGAGGAATTAAAACGTCTAAGAAACGCTCACAACATTTCCAAACCCCAGTACGGTAATGTGCAGTTAACCTCCACTGTGTAGAAAAGGTATGGTTTAAAATGTGACACTCTCGACGTTATATTAGTAGAGATTTCTAGATTCATCTTCTTGGTCCAACGCCAGAGTTCGCCAGAGTTCACGGGGTGCGCAATCACACATGCTCACATACGAGGTAACATTTAATGCAAAAGTCCGTTCCTCATATAATTTTATCTAAGCATATTTTTTAAATCGTTATTGAACATTAAACTCAATCATGTGGCTATTGCTTATGTCATTTTCGTTGTTTATATACTTTATGGATTTAAAATTACATTAATTTATAGGATAATGCAGTTGTTTTGCAAAATGCATTAATGACACAATTAAACAAGTCATTAAACAAAACGTAAATAAACAACACATTCCGTTTCAGATGTAAATATGCCAATATGTCATTATTCCGATTGAATAGTATTTGATATAAAAGTTAGTCAACACTTTTGTTTTGGAGGTTTTTGCATGAAGGGAGGGGTGCTCAGATTGTGCCATGGAAAAGACTGAAAGCTCTATAATATTTAGTTTGATGTCTGTGTATGCACAAATTTCCGTGAGCTGTGCACACTGTGCCCCCTTAAAAAAAATGGTGCATGACGCTTTTCCCTTTAAACGCGTCTTCGCACAAGTTAAAAATATGCAAGTCAAACAAAAACTCAGAACTTCAAGAAGGCGCACACATGATCATTTGACATTGTAGAGATTTGTGTGTGTGTGTGTGTGTGTGTGAGAGAGAGAGAGAGAGACAGAGAGAGAGGTAAGATTGGTGCACACGTCGAGAAAACTTAATAGAAGACTAGAAACGTGTGAAGGACTGAAATATGTCACTCATTTAATTACAGTATGTTAACTGGATGCATATAACTCATTATATAGTTTAATAAAATAATGTATTTTAATTACACAAATCAAAAGTTGATCGATAGATGCTCATCTTTGATAGATTAACCCCCTGGGGTCCAAAAACCCGGCGCCGCGTTTATCAACTTAAAATACTCCATCATTAATAATCATACACTTACGTGTTTGACATCATTTGAAACGGTAAAGGGTCTTCTTTAATATGTGTTCATTCACAATAACAACAGATCTTTGTGTTGTTGTCAAATAAAGAAAATAAACAGGGTGTGCATCCAGACATTTCTGTCTCTGCCAGCTGTCTCTCAAAACACGTTACAAAAATAAATTGAAACTCTGTGAATACTCGTCACACAAGCATGATACACATATCCAAAGAAAGCCTGAAATGTCTACTTTTAAACAAGCTAAATATAATCGAAAACAAATAATGCCTGTTTATGTAATCTGCATTGAAGTAAAGAGACTACCGTTTTTCCTGGCTGACTTCATTATCTTTAATTCGGTCACGCCCACAGCTGTTGACATGGTAATGAAGACACGAGCTGTTCAAACCATAACATGCAAAGCGTAAAGTTTGATCAGATATAAAGACTTTACCGCATATTTGGGAGATAAACTTTACACACACGTGAGGAATATCTTCATTTATGTCTGGACATTGAGGAAGAGAAGCATTTATATTTAACGTTACCTTAGAAGAACAATGGAGGACGCACTGGAGCTGGATTAGAAGTAAGTAACGTTAACAGTTAATTTATACCATTTATATTTGCTATCATGTAACTTAATATGCTCATGGCTTGTGCAGTTCAGCCTACATACAGTAAGCAACCTCAGCAGACTGCACACTTCGGATTGAAAAACTTTTGCATTGTTTACAAACGGACGCTATCTCACGTAATGGCGTATTTCATTGTTGCATGCTGTAACAGTGTTAAACACAATTTTTCACTTATATCCTTCATGGCAACTTTCAGTAAGCCTGAACTGCTGTATCTCTTAAGTGTGTGCTGTAATATGATTCCATGTTTACATGCTTATTTACAAACAAATCCGTGTGACCTCCCGTAATGGCGGATATCTGCTGTACAGTGTTAGACACAGTTATTCACGTATCCTTCATGGCAACTTTGAGTAATGCTGCACTGCAGGATTTGCTGTAAAATGATTCCATATTGTTTACATGCAAGGTATTTCCATACATTGAGCTTTACACGCGACACCGTTTTTATGAGCGCTGCGTTACACGGAGACATGAGCTCGCACACATGCAATGTGTTTTTAAAGTTCATACGCGCTTACAGAAACACATTTAAAACAGAAGCTAGACGATAAGGGGATGGGCATCTGAAAACAGCTTTTTATATAACTAATTGCTGCAGATGTTTATCTGAGATTAAGTTTATGTACAAGATAGTTTATGAATGTAGTATCAGTGATATTTACCCATCAGTTATATATGTAAGGGTATTTCTGTGGACAATTTATGCTAACAGCTGTTAATAACTCTCTTAGAGGTCTGCATCTCTCTCATCAGTACAAAACTATGAAGTAGAAAAACACTTTTTGGACATAAAGTTATATGGTAACATGAGCCACATGAAGTTTACAGCTCTGTTGTGTATCAGTTTCTTAGTTTATACAAAGTTTTTGAATAGGGTTAGTTTCCAAATAAACTGAAAATGTCCTACTGACCATCATTTCTGTTTTGATTATATTGTTAACTTAATAAACCTCAAACAAACATGTATACATTTGTCCTCACATTCTTTACTGTAGTTCATTCTCACATTCCTGGCTCATTATGCAGCTCATTATGCGAGTCTTTGTTTGCTAGCTGTCAATCAATCCTTCTCGCATACGTCCCCTCTAAACAAAAAGTGTCTTACAATTTCTAAATCAATAAATTGTTTTATGTGAATAAGTAGGCAGGATGGTTTTCACATCATTTTAAATAAAAAACTCTAGACTACTAGATTCTGTTTAGGCAAGTCTTGTTAAAACATGTTTAGTATGGGTTTTGTGGACTTATATCAGTGACTTAAAAATTTTGCTTTTTTAAAAACCACGCATAAACATTTTTCTCTCAAAAATACAAACATGTACATACATGTAGCTCATATAATATTTTAGCCCTGTTTGTGCTGAATGCAGTGGTATGAGACACTTGCCATTATTATGTTTTGAAGCAACTGAAAAAAGACCAAATGTAAGAGCATGTCAGAACCTCTGAGAGTGTCCCAAAATGGTCGGACCCCGGTTAATACTATTCCACCATCTGATCTTTAAATTACTTGCAGTTTTTATTTGTCTCTAGTAAATCATATACTAGTAATACTCCAAGTAGCATTAAAAGCAAAGGGAAAACTGTTGACCATTAGATTCAGGCATAATACATTTTTAAATTGTGCCACCCTAAGATTTGTACTGGTCCCTTTGTGCCCCCCATGCAAACAATCCTGGGGGCACCACTGCACGTATCTAGACGACTGGCTCATAATAGCTTAGTCACGTCAGATGCTTTGTGAACACAGAGATTTTGTGTTCTCAAACACCTCGCTAGTTTAGGTCTCCAGGCATGCTATGCCAGGCACAGATGCCTCCACCACGGGTTGGGGAGCCACGTACGACAGGCTTGCGGTTTCGGGGTCTGGACGACACCCCAGCTGGATTGGCACATAAATTCTCTAAAACTGTGGGCTGTATACCTTGCTCTTGTCCGTTTCAGCAAACAAGCTTCGAGGCAAAGATATATTAGTTCACACCGACAACACGGCAACGTTGGGTATATCAATCGCCAAGGCGGTTTGTGCTCTCGTCACCTGTTGCATCTCAACCGTCATCTTGACGGTCACTTCATGCCATTCACATCCCAGGGTCGCTCAATACAGCGGCAGACGCGCTCTCATGATCAGCACTACCCCGGCAAGTGGCGACTCCACCCCTTAGTCGGTTCAGCTGGGGGAACACTCAGTGTGGATGCACTGGCACACAGCTGGCCGTGGGGTTCTGCGCAAATATGCGTTTCCCCCAGTGAGCCTTCTCACACAGACACTGCAAAGTCAGGGAGGGCGAAGAGAGCATTTTACTGGTTGCCTGTATTGGACCACCAGGACTTCCCAGAACGGAGGGGTTACTTGACTGTAACCTTGTTCCCTGAAAAAGCGGAACGAGATGCTGCGCTGCTAAGCGCTATGGGGAAACGTCTTTATCGTTGACCAGCTGAATATAGTGTGCAAACACGTCAATGAAATTGACCCGGAGGTATATAGCCTCGGTTGATGACGACATCACAGCGCACCCAATGCGAGGCTATAAAATAGATGATCAACAGCTGTGTCATCAGATCTTTTGTTTGAAGACCAGTCCTGGGACATCTACTGTACGGCAAGACAGCGCAGCATCTCGTTCCGCTTTTTCAGGGAACAAGGTTACAGTCAAGTAACCCCTCCGTTCCCTATCAAAAGCTTTACTCGATGCTGCGCTGCTAAGCGCTATGGGGAACGACAATACCCACGCTGCCGTGCTTGGAGATGTCTGGACCCCTTACGGATGTGTAAGTGTGTGCACAAGGACCGCAAAGAAATCTCAGACATAAACAACCAAGCTAAAAATAGTGGATGTGTGCGGAAAGGATGCTCCTGCCGCCTCACAAACATCTATAAGAAGGCACCCCTTCCTAATAAATAGCAGTGGGGAATACCCCTTTATGGAAAAATGGTTTAGACAGCAGCTTGAGATGTTGACTCGAGGACATGAGACCCTGGAGTGACATGAGCATCCAAGCTATAAAACCTTATGAATGTATGCGGAGAGGACCAGCCCGCCGCATCACAAACGCTCTGTAAGGAGGCACCCCTTACTAAAAGTAGCAGTGGGGGATACCCCTTTTATGGACAAATGGCATAGACATCAGCTTGAGATGTTGACTCGAGGACAGGAGATCCTGGAGTGACATGAGCATCCAAGCTATAAAATCTTATGAATGTATGCGGAGAGGACCAGCCTGCCGCATCACAAACGCTCTGTAAGGAGACACCCCTTACTAAAAGTAGCAGTGGGGGATACCCCTTTTATGGACAAATGGCATAGACATCAGCTTGAGATGTTGACTCGAGGACAGGAGACCCTGGAGTGACATGAGCATCCAAGCTATAAAATCTTATGAATGTATGCGGAGAGGACCAGCCTGCCGCATCACAAACGCTCTGCAAGGAGGCCCCTTTTATTAAAGCAGTAGAAGAGGCTACTCCCCTGGTGGAGTGAGCTCTCAGACCTGCTGGCGAGACTTGACAGCGCGCCTCAAAGGCAAGAGCACCTCTGTTGCGGCCCTCAAAACAGACAAACAACTGCTCTGATTTACGCCACTGGCTAGTGCGGTGGACATAAGTCTGAAGAGCACGGACTGGACACAATCTGTGGTATAACTCCTGCTCCGGCGTGGTGAACGGCGGAGGGCAGAAAGTCTCAAGAATGACCGGATGTGCAGTCGAAAAGGGAACCTTACGCAGGTAAACAAGATAAGGATGTAAAATCAACTTCACCATTCTTGGGGCAAAATCTAGACAGGATGGCGAGATCGCCAGAGCCTGCATATCCCCAATTCTTTTTAAAGAAGTTATCGCCATTAGAACAACCATCTTTAGTGTCAGAAGTCTATCAGACGCTGACTCTAGAGGTTCAAAAGGAGGTCTGAACCAGACCCTCAAGGACTTTAGCTAGGTCCCACGAAGGAATCTTAGTTCTTGCTGTAGGTCTCAATCGTTGGATGCCTCCCGAGCGGCGCCCCGTCCACCAAAGCGTGGCAAGCCGAAAAAGCGGCCACATAAAACCTGAGAGTGGATGGGCATAAGCTGCTGACAGCTTTTCCTGCAGAAAACTCAGAACTGTAGCAAACTGGCAGTTAACAGGATCTGCATTATGTGTCATGCACCATGCTTCAAAGACACCCTATTTAAAGGCATAATTCTTTCTAGTGGAAGGAGCCCTAGCACTCAAAATAGTGTCAGTAACATCAGGCGACAAACCTGTGTCCCTCAGTTGGTACCCTTAGGAGCCAAACATGGAGATTCCACAGGTCGGGCCTGAGATGCATTATCATATGAGACAGAACGCCCCTCCTCTCCGGACTTGCCCATGGCGAGCCGTTGAGGAGAGATATTATCTCTAAAGAACGATACTCTGTTCAGCCAACGCGGTGCTATCAGAAAGAGGCAAGAGCCTTGCTGGCGAACTCTGGCTAGAACCTGCGGGAGCAGCGCCACTGGAGGAAACGCATAAAGGCGTTTGTCCGGCCATGTGTGCGCCATTGCGTCCAGACCCAGGGGGGCTGGGGAACTCAGAGAGAAGTAAAGGAGACATTACGCTATCTGAAAAGAGGCCAAGAGGTCCACTTTCTCTCTGTAAAATCAGGTCCATATCTGAGACACTATGTCTGGGTGGGGTTTCCAATCCCCAGTCGATAATGTCTGCCTGGACAGTAAATCTGCTCCTACATATAGGTTTTCTGGGATGTACACTGTTCTGAGTGACAGGAACTTGTCCTGAGCCCAGAGAAAAATCTGCCTCGCTATCTTGTTCAGATTGCGCGAGCGCCGACCTCCCTGGTGACTTAAGTATGAGACTGTCGCTGTGTTGTCCACCTGCACTAGGACATGACAGCTTCTCATTTGGCGGAGAAAATATTTCAGGGCCAGAAATACAGCCGTCAGCTCTAGGCAATTGATGTGCCAACCGAGCTGATGACCCTCCCATTCCCCTTGAGCTGGACGACCATCTAAGGTCGCACCCCAGCCCGTCAGGGAGGCGTCTGTCATTAGCAGTTTGCGATGACAAGTCGCTCATAGCGTGGGACCCAAGGCAACAAACCGGGGTCTTATCCACATAGTTAGTGTATGAAGCCCGTGGCGCATCACTTTAATCAGCCTTTGAGGGTTGGCCCTTGGATGAAACCCTCCGGCTCTGAGTCACAACTGAAACGGCGTCATATGCAACAGCCCCAAAGGAATCACCGTGGATGCTGATGCCATAAACCCTAATATCCTCTGATATTATTTCACAGTGAGATCCTGGCCTAGCCTGACTCTGCTCAGGGTATGCTGAATGGCCTCGATTCGTGCTGGAGACAAATGTGCCTGCATCGTAATCGAATCCCAGACTATCCCTAAATAAGTCATTCTCTGGGCATGAGAAAGAACGCTTTTCTTGGCGTTGAGTCTCAACCCTAGAAAAAGTAGATGTGCTAACACAATGTTTTTGTGTTGGAGCGCCACCTATCGCGATTTTGCTAGTATTAGCCAATCATCCATGTAATTTAAAATGCAGATGCACCGGAGTCTCAATGGAGCCAGTGCTGCATCCATACATTTTGTGTGTGTGCGGGGTGATAAAGCTAGGCAGACTGTAAGAACCAGGAAGTATCTGCTGTAAAAGCCTGACCTTCTCTCTGGAAGGGGAACATGTTCTATGGCCCCTTTCATCAGTAGAGTTTGTATTTCTTGCAACAGTACGTGCGTTCGTTCCGGTCTCACGGAAGTGAATATCACGCCATTGAAGTGCAGAAGACGACGAATAAATTGGATTATGTATCCTAAGTGTACTGTGCTTATTACCCAAGCAGAAACGCCTGGCAGGAGTTTCCACGCTGCCAGACTCTCTGATAATGGTATTAATTTTATTATTTCCTCTTAGGGGAATGCTAAAAAAAAACCCTGCACGGGGGGCCTTTAACATTGAAGACAGAGGGCCTTTAACATTATGCTGGAAACCCCCCCCCCGCAAGCCCACAGGCGGCGGAGGTGGAGAGGCTTCGTAAAGGCAACGGGACGGAGCGATCTGATGTAACATGATATGCCCCGCCCCCCGGCGAGCCCTACTGTAAAGAGTGGAATATTTCTTCATGCTTTTAACTTCAGTGAATTTCGTGACAACGGAGTCAACCGTGTCACCAAATAAACCCAATGGGGAAACAGGGGCATTTAAAAGAAAAGTTTTATCCTTCTCATTTATGCCTGACAGATTTAGCCATAAATGCCTCTCTGTGTTAACCAGAGCAGACATAGTACGGCCGATAGCGCGAGCCGTTTATTTAATGACACGAGACAGATCTGTAGTCATACGTAACTCGTCAAATGTCTCTTTGTCTATCGTCTCGCCTGCACTCAAATCCTTTAACAGATCAGTCTGCTATGCCTGTAATATTGCCATAGTATGCAGCGCAGCACCAGCCTGACCTGCGGCTTGATAAGCTTTGCCCACGAGAGGCTTCTTTAATGAGGATACCGAGCCAGGCGAGAGATAACTCGCGTGCGTCTCTTCCACCTGTGGCATTTCGGTATATCCGCGCGTCTTCGTACCCACGATAGTCGTAAATTGACGCCGTGGGCATGAAGCACGCAACGAGTATGGTCTTTCCCATGATTTATTTAATTCACCATGGAGATCCTCAAAGAAAGAGAGAGGCTCATGTTTCGTCCTCTCCCTTTGTCACTATAGAAACCTATCCGCTAGTTTGCTTTGTTTGGGGTTCTCTGGCTCGCGAGGCCAATCAATTTGCAACCTGGCGCGTGTTACCACCTCGAGAAGCTCCTCGGCCGACTTTCATCGCGCGAGAAACGCTCGGAGGCTGGTTTATGAAACTCCGCAGAACCGAGAGAGATATCATCAACGTCATTATTATAATTACCCCCACATAACCCGAAGAAACACCGGAGTGCGCTTCGGAATCACGCGAAGAAATATAACTTAATTTGAGGTTGCGGTCAGAAAAAATCACATCGAGCACGAATCATTTATATTGTGAATGATTCACAATGCTCGCACTCATCAGACTGTACAAAGCCATGACCGCATGCTCCTCCCCCAAACACACAAAACAGTTAAGTGTGTGTGTCGTCCTTCGCCATAAAGCGAAAACAAACACGACTTAGACTGCTCGTGACTCTTCTTACTCATATTTTCCTTTTAACTTAAACTCCTTTAAAATCGGAAAGAGAGAAAGTCTGCACTCTATCTTGTTGGAATCTAACTCCTAACAAAGATCTCAAGTGAAGTTCAAAAGGTAAGAGAGAGATTTGCATTTCAGTGTAGCACACACTCATTCAGAGTTGGTCTGAAAATAAGGGGACCTGATGGCGCAGCTGTTGATCATCTGTTTTGTGGCCTCGCATTGGGTGCGCTGTGATGTCGTCATCAACCGAGGCTATATACCTCCGGGTCAATTTCATTGACGTGTTTGCACACTATATTCAGCTGGTCAACGATAAAGACGTTTCCCCGTGGCGCTTGGCAGCGCGGCATCGAGTAAAGCTTTTGATAGGGAACTCCCAATTCTCGCGACAATCCTGTTTGTTAAGTGGTGTTCTTCTCAACGAGAAAATCCCCAAAAATGCCCTGTCAATGTTGTGTTTTTGTATCTTCAGTTGGAGAGGATGCGGTCCCCCTCCACCATTAAAGTAGACATTACTGCAATATCCACACACCGCTCCAATAAACGGTAAGTTAGTGGGTCAACATGACATGGTTATTAAGCTTTTAAGGTGTGCACGAAGGTTAAATCCCCCGCGGCCCCCCTCTATTCCTATACCTGTCTGTGGTGCTGAAGCCTTACAGTACATTCCCTTTACACCTCTGCATACTGTGAGTATTAAGTTTCTTACAATGAAAACTTTAACGCTCTTCACGTTGGCCTCTGTTAAGAGGATAGGGGACCTCCACTGCGCCTGTACGTGGATCGAACTCAAAGCTTTAGGACCTCAAATCAGCTCTTTGTCTGTTACGGTAGTCAGCAGAAAGGGAAAGCTGTAACCAAGCAGAGGATGTCCTATTGGATTCCATGCCCTTTAAATCTGAGAGCTCACTCTACAAGAAGTGTGGCATCATCTTGGGCATTAGCTTGTGGTTCCTTGCTGACACAACATTTGTAGAGCTGCCGGCTGGGCAACACCTAACACATTCACTAGATTCTATAGGGTTGGTTTTGAGATGGTTTTCTCTTGTGTTTTCTCCTCAAGCCGGTGAGAACACAGAGGGTCGGTTTGTGTGTCAGCTTGCAGCTCCGTTTTGGTGCTACATGATTGCACCATTATGGAACACTGTAAGTGTCAAATCGTCACAAAAAAGTTTATCAAAAAAAGTTTTGATACTCCTCCACCTCTTCGCGATGTTGCGGAGCTTCAGCTGTCAGCCTCTCACTATATGTTTTCCCTGAAAACCTGTTTTAGGCTAGGTGTCGACATTGCGTCCCCAGGGGTTAAATTGGGATTTGTTATGTGGGGGGGCTCTGCGGGGAGGGTAATTTGAGGGGTAACATGTTTAATACTGATGACAGCAAAGCCACTGGTGTGTTTCAATGACATTCTGGACCTCTGATAGGATTTGATAAGTTTCAACTTTAAATCTGTGCCAGAGATTGACCCCAAATATTTTATAAAGAGCGTCTGAATTTTAAATGATGCAAATCTATGAGTTCGACACCCTATATCCATTTGTTGCACATGTCATTATGCACAATTGATCAAACTTTAAATTAAGTAAAAAGAATCAACCTCCTTGAATAATTCTATATGCATAAGATAGGCTACCCAAAAAGACTCAATTAACAAGAAAAGGTACAACACACAGTACTGTATCATCAACATGTCTTAGAAATTAGCAATAGATATCCTATGCTGGTCAGCAGCTAAACAATCATAAAGTAAGGTTTCATTTGTGTAATCAAAATACATAAATGTATTAAACTATACAATGAGTTATATCCAGTGTTATCCAGTAAACATACTGTAATTAGATGAGTGACATACATACTTTAGTCCTTAACACGTTTCTAGTCTTCTATTAGGTTTCCTCGACGTGGGCACCATTATTACCCCCCCCCCTCTCTCTCTCTCTGTCTCGTCTCTACAGTGTCAAATGATCCTGTGTGAAAGCGCGTTCTTGAAGTTCTTGAGTTTTTTTTGCTTGAGTTGCATAACTTGCGCGAAGACGCGTTTAAAAGGAAAAGCGCGTGTTTTCGCGGCAATTGCGGCGCCCTATTCGCATCATTTGCATCGCCCTGTGCGAGGACGCGTCTGATTGCGTCTTTGCATTGACTTTGTATGTAATCTACTCGCGCAAATCATTGAATTTGCGTTGGTGAGTATGCCCCATAATGAATGGAAACACCTTATTCCCTTCGCGTCAGTGCACACGCACCAGCGCAGCGAGTACACACGCACAAGCGCAGTGGGTACACTGGCAAGAGCAGAGCGAGACCTTCAGCCTATGTGCCGGAGCTTAGCCCCGGACGGCCCTGGCCCAATTTAAACCCTGTGCGTCCCCTACGCAGGGTTGCTATGTGTGTATAGTCTGTGGGGTTAATACTACTACCCTACGTTTTCCCTTAGCAGAGCCCGCTTTGCGTCTCTGTCAAACTACTTGAATGTTCAGAGACTAAAATATGGGGAACATTTCGGTTGTTTAATATTATATATGACACCCAGTAGTAACCTCCTTATGGGGTGGCTTCCGCAGCATTCTTAGTTACTCCCAGGCTAGTTTGCTTCCCAGTTTGCCTAGTTCACTACCATGGGTTAAGGAGCTTGTACTATGAACATGGAGGGCGGAAGGTTTACGCAGACACTGGAAGGGTCAGCTTCAGTGGTGCTTTGGTAGGAATTCCCAATTCGTCAGTCACGATGTGACTTCATAGTGGCCAACTGAAAGGGAATGTCTTGGTTACTTATGTAACCCTCGTTTCCTGAAGGAAGGGAACAGAGACGTCACGTCCCAGTTTCGGGACAGTTTGCTGTTTCACTGCTGATACCGGCCGGGCACTGATGCTCGGCTTTCTCAGCGAATATAGTGATTTGGTATCGCACCTGCCTCTCGTTAAATGCTCACGCGGCTTGCAGCCATGGCAGATGCAAATACCAGCATTCCAAGTTCATTGGCGTTTTACTAGTTTCTTGAAGTAGATTGGTCCTGCGAAGGGCGTTCCCAAGTCTCTATTCACTTCACGAGGTTTACATACGTAACTGAGATGTTGTGTCAACTAAATTTTTTTTGTTAAATTAACTCAAAAGTGTAGGGCAACCAGGTAACTTTTTTAAGTTGAGACAACTTTTTTACAGTGTAACAGGGAAGGTCAAAACTTCTTGAAGGTCCCAAAACCAACCAGTGTTGTCTTCGTCAACGATGACGATAACGAAATGATTTCGTTGACGCACATATTTTTTATGACGCTAACGCGACGATGACTAGCTAAAAATGTCTCTAAGTTGACGAAAACATGACGAGACGCTTTCGAGTTTTCGTTGATGAAACGAGACAGAACGAAAATGATTATAAGTCTGACGTTCATAATGCATGTCATTTCTGCCTATTTTGCGTGAAATCTGTCTGTTTTTAGCTCAAAAGTATCAGCAATGCTGCCGCTTTCTATCCTTGTTTTGGGTCAACACAGTCTCACTCACGCTCACGCCCACCACCCGGCTGCCGCCATGCCGCGCACGCGCACCAGATTTCAAACAACAACAACAACAACACACCTGCGGCTGTGGCGAATTCGAAGGACCGTAGTGGTGACGCCAATAAACGGAAACGACGAGATGATTTATGGACATTCTTTCAGTATAATCCATCAGACAGAAAAATGGAATGCATATTGGGAGACGACGGTAAATGTGGCCACAAACTAGGTGGGAAGAATACTACCAATCTCAAGCGGCACCTGAAGGCTCATCACGCTAATATTTTTTAAAGGTAACTAACAAGTCACGCTGTTAACATATCATATAAATTCAATTTTACTCGACAATCGGCTTGTGACACATTTCATGGTAAGCTTAAGGTTTTACATGTATCTACTTGTCAAACCTAAGCCCTTTTCCAATACTTTTTGTGGTGTATTTAAATAAGGCAAGGCACGCGTTTCTCAACTTTAGAAGCGAGGTCTCAGCGTAACACACAAACTCAACATGAGGGTATATAAGGCTCAACTTTTTTATTCATTACATTGTGCAGAAGGCACACCGACTAAAACAACGGCAAGCCCTCAGGGACAACCTTAATGCACATTTTAATTGTATTAAATACACCACACTTTTTAACCTAAATTCATTGGTTAAAAAATAAAATACTTTTTTTACTAAAATTGACTTAAACTTGACTAAAACCTTTTTCCGTTTTTGTCGACTAAAACTTGACTAAAACCTTTTTGCGTTTTCGTCGACTAAAACTTGACTAAAACTATACATTTTACAAGTGACTAAAATGTGACTAAAACTAAAAGCATTTTCGTCCAAAAGACTAAGACTAAAACGAAAACTAAAAGGGCTGCCAAAAACAACACTGAAACCAACTCAGACATTTTGTTCAAGACAAATAAGGGCAATCTATGCTGTCTTATCACAAAAAAGGAAGTTACTGAAATAAAGTAAATTTAAATATTCTTACACTCACATCTAGAAACAAAGAAGTGACATTGAGATGAGACAACAAAATAACAACAGAAGATCACCCAGAAATTGAAGATGATCAGATAAATTTATGTTTTTTATGCTTTTTGCACATCGTTTTCTTTCATGGACTATGGACCCCGTAAAGTAGCCTTGGTCACCTCCTGGCAACCCCATTTATATCTGGCTCTGCTGAGCCCCCCAAAATAAAAATCTTATAATTGCCACTGGTGCAGCTTTTGACACTGTTGACCAACAAATTTTACTGGCACGTCTTAGAGATGATTTGGTATGTGATGTGGCATGGTTCTTATCTAAGGGATAAAAAATGTTCAGTTGATTGGAGATTGTCGCTTACATTCGGAATGCTTCTGCTAGGCTTTTAACTGGTACTAAGAAGAGGGATCATATAACATCAGTGTTATTTTTTACACTGGCTTCTAGTGATATACAGGATAGAATATAAAGTCCTGATTATTGTGTATAAGGCCTTACATGAACAGGCTCCTGATTATATATAAAAGATATGATGAGCCCATATAAATCTTCTCTCTGTCTAAAAGCAAATCAAAATATGTTGCTGTCCGCGGGCATGGTTAAGGCGGAGTGGAGATTGTGCATTCTCTGTGGCAGCCCTGTGTTATGGAAATTTGCTTCCCCATTGGTTAGTTTTACAATTGTAGACAGACCTTTGTTCTAAGGCTTTTGCTGTGTTATCAGTATGTTAGTGTAAATGTGTTTGATATTTTCTGCATTTTCTGATTTTGTGTTATAAATTGTGTGGGTTTTTTTTATTGTTTTTTATAGGAAAATGATGACTCGAGTTATCGTCTCCAACGTTCTACGACTACAAAAAACACTCGGATTGTAGGCAACAGTTTACTTCCTGGGATTGGTGACGCAGACAAGACCAACCTTATAGGTCAGCCCTCTCTGCTTTGCTTGGGTACGCCCCTTAACTCTTTCACCGCCAGCATTTTTTTAAAAAGTTGCCAGCCAGCGCCAGCGTTTTTCATGATTTTCATCAAAGTTTAATGCCTTCCAGAAAATGTTCTTCTTCAGATATATAAACATACAATATACCAAATGAAAGAACAGACCCTCTGCTTTCAAAAAAAAAAAAAAAACGTTTCATCCTACCTTCAGTGGTTCTTTTGTAATCAGCTTTTGAATATGGGTAGGTTTCTGCAAAAACACCACATTTTGAGCAAAAAGCAGAGATAATTCCATTTTTGTGACGGACTTTTCATAGAGATCCCATTCAGAGCGATCTTTAAAACAGACACGGACATGCAGCAGCTTGCCATAGGGCAATACTTCCGGGTTTAAAAAGTTGCGGAAGGGCGCCACCTGGTGGATAATAGCGGTATTGCGGAAAGACGGAAAATCTCGTCATTGGCGGGGAAGCGTTTTCTCTTAATTGACGAGATATCTCGTCAATGGCGGGGAAAGAGTTAAGAAATGGGAGTGGAGCGCGCCGAAGGGAAGGGAAATACCGGAGGTTGGCAGTCCCTGTTTCGAGTGTGTTTGCAAACTCTTGTTTAACCGTTTAAGTGATTAAATCTCTCGAGTAGACGCTATCTCTTTAGATACAAGGGCAAAATAGCACTTTATGGCCTTCCACAGAGGAATTCATGTTTAATATGGTTCCGGCAGAATCCAGTCAGAAGTTGATTATATGTTCACGGCATAGGCTATTCACAATGACTGCTTCATGAACCATAACGAATTTAAAGCTGGATTTGCGCGACGTCTCCTCTTGAAAGTTGGATTACCATGCACTTCTGGATCACAGGCTGTAAGTATTCAAGTTTATTGTTTACCTTTTACGTTACCGGACTTTAACATTATGTGGGTGTAGAGCGAGCTTGCAAGCTAATGTTTTGTGTTGTTATATTGTATTTCATAAACCACGTGACATATTTACGCACATTTATGTTCAATTATGCAGACTATCGGTTGTTTTTATTGTTTTAATTAGTTTTTAGATGTTGATTTAGACGTGTTTACAAACTTGCTAAGTTACCAGCTAAACTGTTACCGGCAAAGTTTGTTCTCATGATCAAACTCAAGAAACTCTCAGTAACGATGATTTGTTTATATGTATTTTACTGTTGTATTTACTGGAAGCTTTCTTAGATTTTAAAACAAAGTAAACATGTCATGTGTGTTGCTAATGTTGGGCCATGTATTATGTAATACATGAACGGTAACGATTTATGGTCATTGTACCCTATTGTTATAATATGTCTTTTTGACTAATTACATGTTTGAATCGCAGCTGGACACATTCTTCTACACTGTAGGCAGCAGTAGACGTGATGTATAATACAAAACTTGCAACATCAGTGGGCACACAGTACGAGGAGTCAGACTGGCATATGAGGAACAAAGGTATTATTTAATGATACCACTACCAGTCTTAAATGTATAACTGATGACGACAAAGTTTTTTCCTCTGCATAATCATAGGAACCCAGGCAGTAGCGTAGTTTCACTATGTTTCCATCACCAGATTCTCAGATTAGCAGCAAAAAAAAATATTTTCTCATTTATTGGAATGCTGTGCAGGTATTTAAGTGTTTTAGTAACTGTGTTAAATAAAGTAGTATTTACTTTTACAATAAATGTATTGCTTGTTTATATTTTTACAGGTTGTACCTTGCAGCCATCCATTACAATGTCACCAAGCCGTAACAAAAGCTGGAGAGGGAAAGTACAAGTTACCAAAGTCTAAATGGGGGAAATACATTGCAAGGCCAGTAAAAACACAAGTGACATACTGTAAGCAATGTTTTTATTTCAAATATATTCATAAATAAAAAATACTTAAAAAACTTAATGTATGAAGCAGGGAAATAAATGATCAAAACAAAAGATTTATTGACTGCAATATTTTTCCTTCAGATAAGCTGAAGGAAACCCCGATTCCAATGGACCTGGCATCACAGTTTGAGAGACCTTCAAAGGAGGACGTGATTGCATGCCATCTCACGCGCTTCAGTGTAGGGGTCGTTGGAAACCAACATACTGACCAGTCTGATCAGGAAGCTCCAAGCGTATCTGGAGAACACCACACGACAGGATGATAACCCTACTGTATAGTGTCGTCTTAGATAGCACCAGCTGACAAAGCTTCAATATGCCATTTATCTGTATAGATATCTGTAAGAAGTGAATTGAAAATTTTTTGAAAGAAGAGCACAATACGGTTACTAAAGTATGTGTATTGATATATTGTTTAACATTTAAATATATATTTGTAATAAACAAAAAAAACTTTTGACTGAGTACTATATTTTCTTCATGTTACATCTTTTGTTCTTTTGGGTACTTTGTTACTGTAATGCTACTTTAGTGTTATTAGTTTAAAAATTTAATAAAACTTATAAGCATTTACTTTAGTGTCCTGCACCTCAAAGGCCCATAGTCGGTACATGTTCTGTGTGTAGGGATTCAGACTATTTGTGCAAAACCTAGATGATGAATCATGCAGGTAAGAGGCCCTGGAACCTGTTGCATTTTCCTTAAAGGAATAGTCTACTCATTTTCAATATTAAAATATGTTATTACCTTAACTAAGAATTGTTGCTACATCCCTCTTTCATCTGTGTGCGTGCATGTAAGCGCTGAAGCACGCTGTGACGCTTCGATAGCATTTAGCTTAGCCCCATTCATTCAATTGTACCATTTAGAGATAAAGTTAGAAGTGACCAAACACATCAACGTTTTTCCTATTTAAGACGAGTAGTTATACGAGCAAGTTTGGTGGTACAAAACAAAACGTAGCACTTTTCCAAGCGGATTTAAAAGAGGAACTATATTTTATGGCGTAACAGCACCCTTGGGAGCACCTCGACTCGGCGCAGTAACACCCTCCCTCTCCCATTATGAGAGTGAGAAGGGGAGCGGACTTTTCAGGCGAGTCGAAGTACTCCCAAAAGTGCTATTACGCCATAAAATATAGTTCCTCTTTTAAATCCGATTATATGCTAAATCAGTGAGGTATGTAAGCAATTCATAAGATTCATAATGCATTAGTTCAAGTTTTAATAACACGTATGTACTATCGGAGACCAAGATATTACAATAACGTGCTAATTATTAGCATAATAGGTGCTCTTTAAAAATACAAACATGTACATAAATGTTGCTCACATATTAAGGTAGCCCAGTTTGTGCTGAATAAACTGTAATGATACTTTTTCTATTATGGTGTTTTTAAGCAACTGAAAAAAACACAAATGTCAGGGCAGGTCAAAACTTCCCCTGGGCCCCAAAACCCGTTCAGACCAGTGGTGTAGTCTAGATTTTTGTAGTGAGTATACTGTGATTTTTCCCTCTTACCCTTATGCTCACTTGTCCTATCGCGACACCTCATAAGCACCACCACACTTACAGATGCATACAGTATAGATATTCATGTAACTAAGAGCATTCTGAAAGTGCACTCATAAACACATAAACTGAATGTGTTATCGACATGTCAGTTTATTATAAGAAAAAAGACTTTAACAGTCAATGGGTTTACAGCTGGGGAAAATGGACTGATTTTTAGACTGGTTTAGTGTTAATCAACATCTAACTCAGGGACAAAAGTTACTTAACTGTTAATTAAAATTAAATAAACTGTTTACAATCTTCAATCCGTGGTAAACACATGCATTGAAGGAGAAAAAAATATTCACTCTTTCAATAGCTATTATCTGACAACTATTGATAACATTACCATGTGTAATTTAATGGTGTAAATGTTTTTAATTAATACACATATAAGATGACCATGAATTAACTCTAATTTGCATAGTCATTAAAAGCTTATTTTTTGCATATAATATAAGCATTGTCTAAAAATGAAAATAGGCTTATACTTAATTATTATTACAAGACCATCATGTAGCCTAATATTAGACACCCAAACCAAAGTGAAGAAAATGATATTTAATTTGCAAGTCTGAACTGAACATCAACACAGACATGAAATTCCTCACAGAAGTTTAAGATCATATACATCTTGAATGTAGATATATAAATGAACACAGAGAAGGAAAGTTTAACACTGTGAAGCACAAAACATGCAGAAGAACTGAAGGCAGCTAAAAATCATCAGGATATAATCACGGGCTTATTTAATTGCATTTGGAGCAAATAAAGTAATAAACTGGACTGATGATTTAAATGTTGTTTACTCACATGTGCGTTGTTAACTCTCTGGATTTTATGTTGCACCACTCGTTGACATCTCAACATGGACTGTTTGTTTACAGTCGCGTGAGCAGCTACACTGCAGGTTCGACTTCATTTGATGCTAAGCAGACCTCTTGGTGATGTCAAAGTACCGCGAGAGCGATTCAAAGCAGATTTCTCCATGTGATAACTGGAGTCTCTCTCGCGGTACTTTGCTGTCACTCGCCTGTGGCGCCACACCAGTCTGCTCCCCAGTCACTTTCGCGTCACTACCATAGACCGTAAAAAAAGATGGACGACCATTGTAATGAATTGAAGCCAAAAATGTCCGACCACGGTCGCCGCCATGTTACGTAAAAATGTCAGTTTGGAGCCAAGGCATGCGCAGAAGGACTCATCCGTGGGGCCAGAGGCGGAGCCGCGGTATCCAACTTCCCCCCAAATGCTTGCGCGACCAATTCAACTACCCCAATCATAACGACACGCCCCGCTTCTATAGCATCAAATTACAAGCTAAAATGAAACTTACCACAATAATGAACACTTGAACATATATCAGCATGATAACAACTACTTGAAAGGACCAAAACCATCTTTCGGAAACTTTTATTGGGAGTGTAAATATTTTTTTTTATTTAGAGCAGAGTCCCATTCGTTTGAATGGAGAGGGCGGGGTTTATGACTTGTACTGCAGCCAGCCACCTGGGGGCGATCAAAGAGCCAGAGGCTTCACTTTTCAAGGCTTATGAGGCACACCCGGTCACTACCATAATTTGATTTCATAGAAATGTATACGCCGATCGGATCGCGCAGTTCGTCAGGAAGTATATAGTCTAATATGTATTTCAACCCGCTAAAGTAGCAAGTGTTGCATGATAATGGTCAGTGCTTCACATCTATATTATGACTAAAAGTTTAAAAATGTCACAACACCATGCTGTTACGAATCTTTTTATTGGGTATACGGAAATCCTTGACAATTTCTAGTGGGTATACGGCCTACACCTGTGTATCACGTAGACCGGCCATTCCCAAACTGTGGTCCGTGGAACACTAGTGGTCCGTTAGGGTACTGCAGGTGGTCCGTGTAAAGGCAAAATAAAATATATAATAATGTATTTTTTTAGAAAATATATATTTTTTAAGAATATGTTTTAAGAATATGTTGTACTGTGTATGACCAGTTATAGTTTTAGTGCTAGAAGCCTATTTAGAGGTGCAGATAAATTCAGGACTTTGTGTAGAAATATTTTATTATGAGGTGGTCCTCAAAATTCTTGATTACAAATAGTGGTCCACACACACAAAAAGTTTGAAAACCCCTGACGTACGTATACTACATCACTGCTTCAGACCACAGAGGGTTAACATTTTTCAAGTCAAATAAGGCAACTGAAAAAAATCACACATCTATGCTGTCTTGTCACAAATAAAAGGAAGTTATTTTTTATGGCAATATAAATGTTCTTACAATCAACACCAGAAACAAAGAAGTGACATTGAGACGAGACAACAGAATCAACACAGAAGATTCAACTTGAGCTGGATAAAAATCACCCAGGAATTGAAGATGATTTATCCATTCACTTTCTTCCTATTGTTTCTAAGGACTTCATGTGTATTTCCTTGGCTTACTGGGAAATGTATATTTTACAATGATGTGGAAGAATTTCCTGTTCACAGATTATGTACTGGAAAAAACGCTGCATCCTGCACTAAGGTCACGGATATTAAAGAGGATCTCCATGGACTTCCATCAAATTTACTGAACCTCTGCATTATTATGGATCGTGATATGAAGCATGTTGGTGTCTTGGCTCCAGGCTCATTTTCACGCTTCTCTTCTTTGGAATACCTTGACATTTCAGGATGTTTTTCCAAGATCTATCCAGACATTTTCACCGGATTGTTTAATTTAAAGTCATTGAAGTTGTCTACCACATCTGGAGAAGGCTGTTGTGAAGCAGCTGTTGATTTCGGGGGTCTTCCTTCACTTAAAACATTGTCTCTTACACAGTATAATTTGCCATTAATGGCACCAAATGTTTTTGATACAGTTCCTCAGTTAGAGATATTAAGCATAGAGAATGTGTGTTTAAAAGATCTGTCTGAGATTCTGTGTCGAATGGGAAATTTAAAATCACTAAAAGTGTTTTATCTCATTGAACATTTTAATAGTCTTCAGTTCCCAAACTGCTCCATTTACAACATCTCTAACAGTTACAAATCTACTGTACACAATATTGAAGACGTCTGTTTGAGTTTAGGATCAATAGAGCACATAGATGAAGGGGCTTTGAAGGTTTTTGGAAATTTATCTGAACTGCAATGTGGTTTCAGATCAAATTTTCTCAGAGATCTTTCTATGACTGGAGTAAATAAAATCTATAGCTTGATTTTTTCTCTGGATGTACTTAACATTGATGAGTTGTGTTACGCAGCAAAGTTATATTCTATTAAATCTATAGATGTTTATTACCAGACTATTAACTTGCCAGCTATGTCTACAAATATCACTGAAGACTGTAAGGAGATTGTAGACATTAATCTCAATGTGAACGTCTTTTTAAAAATTGTACCTTTAGATGTAAATTTGATCTTTCAGTTTTTCAGCAATCTCTCAAACTTTTATCTAAGTGAACATTGGCTCACATCAAATGATTTTAAATCTCTTTGTTTGTCCAATCCACAGTTAGTTGAACAGCTGTCTATTATGTGTCTAAACTCAAATAACATACGTAAGATCATTTCTCACCAGTTCATGTGTTTCACAAATCTTGAGCATTTGGAATTAACTTCAAGTAATATTTCCAGCATAGAAGATTTTGCTTTCAGTGGATTAGACAAACTTAAAGATTTAAACCTCATTAAGAACAAGTTATCTTACATTTATCAAGACACATTCAGTGGTCTATATGAACTGATGGTCCTAAATCTTCAAGAAAACCCTATCATTCAAATTAAATCAAATTCATTTGGACATCTTATTAACCTTCACACACTTCTTCTGGGAGATTTAAAGTTTTCACCTAACATGTCACAGGTCAAGCTGCATTTATCTGATATATTCGGAAGCGTCCCATATAATCTGAGTCATGTGTTTATTAGTTCAGGCTTGAGACCAATGCACTTGATCATTGGTAATATTACACTGAATCAGAGTCTTGACCTCCAAATCAAAGGTCAACATGTGACAGTTGAGGATTGTGACAGTCCACTCTTGACATCTGTAGTCACACTTAAAATAATTGCAGAATATGTCACCTGTGGAAAGGAGTTTATTGGGAAATATGTTAAATCAGTTGTTAATCTGGAATTCAGGTCAATGTTTTCAGACAACATTGGTGACTTAGCAGTAATAAATCAGCTTGCTCATTTAAAAACTCTAAAGCTGGAAAACATTGATTTGTCAAAGCAGCCTAATGTGCCAATAATGTTTCACAACTTGACAAAATTACGAACACTGATCTTGGCAAACTGCAGAATTTTCTTTTTGGATGGAAGTCTGACAAAGGACCTAAAGGCACTGACATCGCTGGTGTTTAGTCCATGGAATGATGTAAAAATTCTTCAAACCTTTGTTGAACATCTTACTAGTTTAAAATATCTCAAACTTGTGGGGTTGCGATTGCATTGCAGTTGTGATAATGCTTGGCTGATCTCATGGGTGAATAACAGGCAGGTACAGGTTTCTGTGGTTGCGCCCACCATGGATGAACTTCAGTGTTTAACTAAGAATGAAGTTGACCATCTGAACTTTGTTCATTACATACAGGAGAACTGTTCATTTGATATTAATTTTGTCCTCTTCGCCTCAACTTCTGCTTTTTTATATTTGTTTATGTTTGTAGCGTTGTCATATCAGTTTGTAGGGAAATACATAATGCCTCTCTATTACATTGCCAGTGGATGGTTCAGAGAGGCGTTGCGTATGGATGCCAAACGGCAGTACCGCTACGATGTTTTTATTTCCTACAGCAGTAAGGATGAGCGCTGGGTCATGGAAAAACTTCTTCCTAACTTGGAGCAGCGTGGCCCTCCGTTCTTGCGTCTCTGTTTACACGGTCGGGACTTTCAGTTGGGGCAAGACATTGTGGAAAACATCACAGACAGCATCTATGCAAGCCGCCGAACTCTTTGTCTTGTCAGCCGTAACTTCCTCCGTAGCAACTGGTGTACTTTGGAGATGCAGCTGGGCACCTACCGGCTCCAGGTAGAACAGAGGGACATTCTTATCCTGGTCTTCTTAGAAAAAATCCCCTCTCGCTTGCTATCCTACCATCACAGGTTGGCCCGGCAGGTAAAAACTAGGACCTATCTGGACTGGCCAATGGACACTGAGAAGCATGAGGAATTTTGGGACAGGTTATGGTGTAAATTAAGCTCTGATAAAAGTAACTAGACTTTACTGTACACGGTACGCATTGATGAACACATTTAGCTGTCATGCACTCGCATGGGCATTTTTTTGTCATTTTGGCTGTGTTAATGCAAACTGCATACATTTTGTTGAATGTGTGTATATTTATCTATATTTTTGCCTTTATAAATGTTTTTATTTTAAATGCGAAACACTTAGGTGCTAAAGGACAAAAATGTCCCCATTGAATACCATTATTTTAATCTGCAAATTTTAATCAGTGTGCCATTTAAACATAAATCATGCATTCTGTATAAAATGCTTTATTTAATGTGTAAAATGTGTTATTTCATTTCTTGTTTACATTGTTCTTCATTTGTTATTGGTTTTGAACAGAGTTAACATTTTATTTTAATATATAAGTTCAGAAGCCACTATGTAAATATTAATAATTAATAATAATATTTTATGACAGTTTTTTTACATGGGCATTATCTAATAAAATAATGTATCAAAATTAATGTTGTTGGTAATCATTAACATATCCAAGACAAATTAGTATAGGGAACATAAAAATACAGTAGTAGGGTCATTTATACAAACTTGCATTTAAATTTATATTTTTATGACTGTTTTAGGACATGGACATTTTTGTGAGTTTTGAACATAAGTGTGAGTTTTTTTAAATGAATGCCCAAAAAATTAACTACATAGACACAGCATGTTATATGTTTATATACACTCTTAGAACGAACGTGTTAAAAACAACATGTTGTCCCAGAATCCACCCATCTCTGTGTTATTATTGAAACAACACATTTTGGGCCCTATTTTATCGATCTGAAACGCAAGTCCGAAGCGCAAAGCGCAAGTGACTTTGTGGGCGGATCTTGGGCGCTGTTGCTATTTTCCCGGCGGGAGAAATAAGTCTTGTGCCGGGCGCAAATCAATAAGGGGTTGGTCTGAAGTAGGTTCATTATTCATAGGTGTGGTTTGGGCGTAACGTCAAATAAACCAATCAGAAGGCTATCCAACATTCCCTTTAAACGCAAGGGTACAAGTTCCATGGCGGGTTGCTATTATTATGACGGATTTGACAGGCGCACGCCAGGAGCGGTTCACAGCCGAGGAGACCCACGTTCTTGTAAGAGCAGTCAAAGACAGAGAAGTTGTTTTGTATGGGGATGGGAGAAACCCGCCCAAATCAGCGTCGGTTAAACAGGCGTGAGAGGAAATAGCCGCAATTGTCTCATCAGCTGTGCCAAGCACTACAATGATGTCAGGAGACGGGGGGATCCCAAGCTTGCCAGCATAAATCGGGCACGCTGGGCACACAGGAGGACGTCGCTGCGTCCACCCTCACCGCTGAAAGGGTTTGGGGGCTTTGAAATCGGACGCAAGAAACGCAAGCAAGGTTCAACCCCAAAGTACACTTACAAATCAAGTTCACATACATGAAGGTTTCTTATGAAAACATTTTAATTATTATTTAGATAAAATAAACGTAATACAGCCACACAACAAACTTATGAAAATATTTTAATCGTTATTTGCATGATAATTGTTTAACGCTGCCACACAAAATAAATAAAAACTATCACCACAATGCTCACCACAATGATTTCCCTTATCTCATGTATTAATATTTTTTATTGTAACAATTTATGATTGAATGATTTCCCTTATCTTATATTTTTTATTGTAACAATTTATGATTTGCAAAAATAACTGTTGCATCTGTGTAGATTAGATAAGCAATGCGCGTTGTGTACGCTATACATTATGGTCAAGCATGCGCCCTTAAAATAGCATAATGAACCACGCGCAACGCGCCACTGACTTTAGACTAGTTTTTTTTTGGTTAGTAGCGCAATTGTTTTTTGAAATTTAAATTTAAAATAAGCTTTATTTAATTTACTTAAAATATATATATAGGGAAAAGGGAAAGGGCAATTAAAAGAAGGGGATCTCTGTCTGCCCTCCAGGTGGATCGTATCAGAGGGGGAGGGGAACGGGGGCCAGGTGCCAGGGGTCCAAAGCACCACCGAGGACAGGGAAGACACCGGGGCGAGGCTCCTATGTCTTTTCTTGATCCCGTGGCGCCCTCCTTTTTCCTCCTGGAGGCAGATTAAAACAATATGGTAAGTGCTGGTTCAATGTTTCGTATACCTAGGGGTCTCTACTGGTGACGACTGGTGTATTCCTTGATGCTGCGCTGGAGTAGTATCAGGTAGGCTTTTTTCTCATGGCGACTGGGTCTACACCCTTTTCGTCCTCAGCCTCACACTGGAAACACAGAAATACTTCGGGTCAATGACCAAGACTTTTTCCCTATTTGCAGGTACCTACGGCCGTGAACACCTCCACTCTCCCCCGACGTGAGACTCGGACAGACTTCCCACAGTAGGTATCCCCAGGTAAGGTATTCAGGCTTTCTCTTCCTGCAGGCTGTTAGCTGTGGCACAGAAGGTCAATTAGCAAACACTGGGACTTTTACTTTCACCTCTTCAGCTCGTGACAACGTACGGTAGGTACTTTTCAGGTAAGGTATTCAGGCTTTTAGCTGTGGTACAGAAGATCGATTAGCAAACACTGGGACTTTCACTCTCACCTCTTCATCTTGTGTCAACGTACGGTAAGTACTTCTCAGGTAAGGTATTCAGGCTTTTAGCTGTGGTGCAGAAGATCGATTAGCAAACACTGGGACTGTCACTCTCACCTCGTCGGCTCATGACAACATAAGGTAAGTACTTCACAGGTAAGATATTTAGGCTTTTAGCTGTGGTACAGAAGATCGATTAACAAACACTGGGACTTTTACTCTCACCTCTTCAGCTCGTGACAACGTACGGTAAGTACTTTTCAGGTAAGGTATTCAGGCTTTTAGCTGTGGTACAGAAGATCGATTAGCAAACACTGGGACTTTCACTGGCTTCGCTGGCAGCACATCACACAAAACAAGGCAGGCTACATATAACTACTGCCTCTCCTCCACTCTACTTCAATAGTGATAACTTGTGGTCATTTCACAGGCAATCATAACATCAAATGCTACTCATGGATGGTGGACTTACGGTGACTGCAATCCGATGGATCAATAGATACTCCAAGACTGACGATGGGGAGGCGTCGTAGTACAGCCTTCCCGGAGGCCACTAGCACTTCAAGGGGGAAATCTAACACCGTCACACCGAGCCGAGCGCTGCCCTCTCCTCTCCTTCGCCTCAACTACAGAGAACTGGACAGGGGCGCACCTTTGGAGAGACTTCGGACAGGTGAGATTCGATCTACGCCACCCTTTCTTACAGCAGTACGGTGTTCTGTATACACACAAAGCACTTGTTAATATTTGGTTTACTCACAGCAGTCTGGAGCAGTTGAAGTTCTTCACCACCACTCCACCGAGCCAAGACAGGTCCGAGGGATGACCACAAAAAGATACTACACTTGGAGTTCCAATACGGGGGCACACACACAGCATATACTGGAGTTTGAAATTACTGGTTCCCACAGCCGTTCGTTCTCCCACGGCAAAGGTTGGTAAAGGGCGGGGGGCTACTGACAATACAAACACAGCATCACACTGCACCACTTCAAAGTGTATTCTCACAGCAAAGACACGTCTCCCTCCGGCTCTCCCACCACTCTGCTCCGTGGCAGGGCCGTCACCCAATCTACTGGAGGCTCACAACACAGGTTGGATGATTTACTCTGCAGTACGACTGAATCAAATACTCAATACTCACAGTTGTTCTACAATGTCCTCCGTTGATCTTCTTTTCCTACACACAGATGCGAGCTCTTTCGACAGCACACACGGTGAGTTGTTCCTTCCTCACAGTGGTCTACAACAGTGATGCACAATAAATCCGCTTGTTACTGAATTCTTCGTATGAGATAACTACTCAACCTCTGACTCTTCTTCTGCTTCGTTTTCCGTGACAATAATTCCTGCCGTTTCCCAGCGAGACTGTGCCCAGGTCCTTTCTCTTCGACACCGTAGCGGTTTGTTGTCACCACACAGCCACCACAGCTCAGCCTACAACTGTAACAAGCGAACGAATCAACCAGCAACAACAACAAAAACTACGTGTTTAAGAAGGTCTTTTATATTCCTCTCTTCCTTCGCATCCTCCAATCCCCAGCCGCTATGTTTAATGAGTCACACCTGTGTTTAATCGGCTTGATTTCATCCCGTGGCGCTTACCGGAAATTCCGGTGTTTCTACTCTTCTGTCCGGGCGGGAACACTTCCAGGCGGAACCAACCTCTCCCACTTTTGGTTCCGCCCCCAAAGAGATCGTCACCGTGTGACATCCTCCCCCGCCAATGCGTTCTAGTCCCTAGAACGCCTTCGGGTTGTCCACTCACCATAGCGTGAAGGGGGGCGGCCTCGGTTCTCTCTCTGGGACTGCCTAGGGGGCGAGTCGGGTTCTGCTCGAGCTCGTCCATCCTCCGGCTCTCTTGGAGCGGCCGGGGCTGGCGCAACCGCGGGACCTCTTGGGACCACAGCCCACCCTCCGATCCAGGGGGCTACTGGCACGGGCTCCATAGGAGCTTCTTCCACGGTCCCAGGGTAGTTTGGACATGGACGAATCATGTTACGGTGTACTACCCGGTTGGGCCCGGACTTCCCCTCGGGCCGGATGGTATACACTGGTTCCCCTGGTCTCTGTTGACTGTGGACTTCATACGGAGTGGTCTCCCAACGGTCGCTCAGCTTCCCCTTCCCTTGCCGCCGATTATCCCTCACCAAGACTCTCTCACCAGGCAGTAGGGGGGCATCTCGAGCTGTCCGATCGTATAACCTCTTATTCCTTACTCCGGCCATCTGTATCCGTCTCGTCACTTGCTCGTACGCAAAGTGTAGGCGCTGATGGTGGCGTCACACCCACTCTGTCACACTCACTTCCTCCTGGCTCGCCGTTACTCCCAGCACCAGGTCGGTGGGCATCCGAACATGTCTGCCAAACATCAGGAAAGTAGGGGCATACCCGTAGTGCTATGACACTATTGTTGTAAGCTTGGAGGAGGTTAGGCAAAGCACTCACCCAATCGTCTTGTTGTTGTTGGTCCAGGGTTCCCAGCAACCCTAACAAGGTCTGGTTGAACCTTTCACAACTGCCGTTTCCCTGGGGGTGATATGACGTTGTGTGTGACTTTGTGCAACCGTACAATTGGCATAACTCTCGGATTACCCGTGACTCAAAGTTGGCCCCTTGGTCCGTGTGCAGAAACTCCGGGCATCCAAACGTTTAAAAGACAGCCCTCCATAAAGCCGTGGCTGTGGTGCTCATCGTCTGGTCTATCGTGGGGATGGCCCAGACGTACTTTGTGAACAGATCTGTAATCACCAGGATGTTTTGACAGCGGTCCATCGGTCGACCCAACGTCAGAAAGTCCATGGCCATGATGTGAAGAGGAGCCTTGGCATTTATGGGGACCATCGGCGCTCGGGCCTCTCTCCTGGATTTAAACAACGTGCACCTGGGGCATGCCTGAATCAAGGCGTTCACCGACGCTTCTAGACCGGGCCAGTAGAAATGCCTACCCAAAAGGGACACGGTCCTCTCCTGTCCCTGGTGTCCCAACTGGTCGTGATATGCCGTGATCAGTGCTGTTACCTGGTCTTCGGGCACCACGATCTGGCAAATTTCCTCGCCCAGCCTCGGATCCCTTACCTTCTAACGAGCCATATTTAATGCACCAAGAATGGAATGGAAACAAGAAGGATCGGAGTCAGGTAGTTGGTATCTGCCTTCCTTGATACTTACATTGTGTTTATTTTGCCCTCCGGAGGAAAGAGGCGCGCCACGAGGATTACAGCAACTCAGGAGGTGGGCTGTAGACGAAGGAGCTCCGTCCGGTCCTTTCCCTGTTGTCCCCTGTCAGTGCTGGCTGGATCTCCCCTTTCCATCACCCTCTGACCCCCTAGCTCCTCCTGAGGGAAAGAAGAAACCGTATTTTAGATTTCCCTTCCCCACTTCCCCCTTCATTTTAAATAATTTAAATAAAGATTATATTTTATTGTACTTATCTCTCATTTGTTTGGTCATTGGGGTGCTCTTGGGACCTCCTAGAGGTGGAACATAGGGAGGAGCGTGACACACAAAGGCTGTGGTCCGCTCCGACCTGTGACATTGTTTTCAGTTTGGAGAGCTCTTTAAAGTGTTTAAATCTAGGACTAGTCTAATCCCTGTCTATGAAACCGCCGCATTGTGTAGTAGAGGATATTCAGATAGATTACAATCTGCCTTTTGTACCAGTCGAGAGATACTTTAAACCAAGGAAGAATTTAAAACGAATGTGTAGGGGTGCATAATAACTGAAAACAATGCATTTTCTTTCTAGACTTTACTGTTGATGACATCAAGACAAGGGCAGTATCTCTGTGAACGCAGTACTGTCGTTTGATGAAACCCAAACCAAGTGGGAGTGGAAACAAACCCTAGACTTCACGGCAAAAGTGGCTTCTGAGAGTGATGGATTTCATCAAAACATATATTGTCCACCGGCCATCCGAAACAACAGTAAGTTAAACATACAATTTGTAATAGCATGCACTTAATGTGATGTAACACTCATACACCAACACATACATATTAATACTCTTATACACAAATTCATACATACAAACATGCACACTCGCTCAGTCACTGACTCAAAAAACCCCACTGAAAAACACACAAATATATACATGCATACGCTGTCACACATGCTAGAGTAATAGTTTATTCTGCTCACATGACTTAAATGTTACACTGCTGATCTGCGTTAATGTAAACGTATGTTGTCGAATTAGTTATTTCTTAATCATATCACCATGTTCTCTGTTTTAGCTTGGTGCTTCATTCAATGAGCAGAGTGATGCAGACGATATGGACCTCTCAGACATAAGGCCTGATACACCTTCAGTGGATAGCTCCCCATGTAGGGCGTCCACTCCAAATCGGTGTAATGAAGAAGCGTCTACATTGGCTGAGGAAACCGCTTCAACTGGCTCAAGTGATGATTCTAAACAGACGGGTCAGAACACCAATCTCCATAAACGAAAGAGGGTGTCCGAAGGTGCTATAGAGCTGCAAAAGCTGGATTTGTTAAAGGAGATGGTTGCACAAGTGGACTCACAACCAACTATGGACACATTAAGTTCTTTTGGGAACCAGGTGGCTTTAGAATTGAGGGACATTCAAGACCCAGTTCTCGTATCACGACTCAAAAGGAGCATAATGGTCCTTATATATAACGCACAGGAGACTGATAGAAACAGATCATTGTCGTCACCTGGACAACCTACCTCAGGCATATAGCAACAGGTCAATTCAGGTCTACCATTGGCCCAGCCTATTTCTCAGCAGTCTTATTATGGCTCAGGCCATGGTTTTCATAGATCGCTTTTGGAGTCACCGGAACATGCCATTGTAATAAACCTGTAAATAGTTGTAAATAGTTGTGGATTTTTTGTATTTTTAACACTATTTTTTTATACATTTTTATTTAAAAACTTTTTATTTTATTATAGTAGTGCACTACTTGAAGGTACTTCAACTTGAATGTACAGTGATCCTTTCTCTGTGTTCAAACTGTTGAGTACTACCTTGTTACTGTTGCTGGTGGACATCAGCATTGTTGTTGAACTCCACAATAATCAGCACTGTTTTGTTTATTTGTGAACATACTCTTATTTTTTACACACACACACACACACACACACACACACACACACACACACACACACACACACACACACACACACACACACACACACACACACACACACACATTTTATATAAAAAAACAATTTTGTCCATAAAAGAATCTAGAAATGCACGGTACCTAAAGTCACAGCTCTGACATTGTTCTGTTTTCAATCTGAAGATGATACCTTTAAAACTGAATTGTATGAAAGGTCATGAGATATTTCTTACACAAATCTAAAAAATATTTGTTTACTCGCATCTTTGCATTGCATTCTTTAAATATATTGTTCTATTGTTTAGTGACAGACTGACCCATTTAGAAATAATGTCAAAGGTGAAATAAACATTAACACCTATTCAGAAGGATTATGGCCATCTACATCATGCTTTTGAAATTATTACAATTGCTGACAACTATCTATTTACAGTGTTTTAATCCCTCTTTTATTTGATTACATGTCTCATTTTACCACCTTTTACTTTGTTCAAATGGTTTTTAAATGTACTTTTATCATGATATGATATGTTAGCATGTACCGCCACAGACATACTAATAATGTTCCATGAACAATTAATGACAAATAACACACAAGAAATAAAGGTAGTGTAAGGTACATAACTTCAACAAACTGATTGCTTTTATTAGTTACATTACTGCATCTTTGGATTTGTGTGCAATTAAAAAAATAACAAATTGAATAATAAGAAAACAATAAACAGAATACTTAAACAATGAATGTAAACCACATTTGTGTTCTTTACTAAAACAGGACTTTTTAACACACAAGAAAAGAAGTCTCCTAAACTGACTCTTAACTGACTCTTTAACCTGCTGTTCGCAGGGATTACTACATCAGTCATTTTTTAAATGTGTTGGTCCTGCCAAGAAACACTCCCCGCTGGTTAGACAAAGTAGTCCCACATCAGATTGCGTTGCATTTTAGCTGTCGCCGTACAATTGTGAGGTGTTCTCAATTGGTTGAAAAGCACCCACCCCATGATTCCTCCATTGCCCATCAATCATGTTGTGGTCAACAGTCTCCCAGTCTGCAAAAGCTGGAGGGGTATATGCTTCTGACCTGCGTTCGCATAGGAAGTTATGGATGCACAGGGAGGCCATTGTTATCTTCACCACCTTGTTTGGCTCCAAACATATGGTTGACCTGAAAACTCTCAATCGGTTGGCAAGAATTCCAAATGCATTCTCTACCACCCGTCGTGCCCTAGACAGACGGTAGTTAAGAACCCTCTGACTGCTCCATCTGCCTGAATAGATATGGCTTCATTAGGTCATGCCTTACGGGATATGCATCATCTCCCACAAACATGTAGGGCATAATTGTGTCAGAATTAGGCAAAGGCTCAGGTTGGGGAAAGTTTAGTCTGCCCTCGTCCATTGCTTTGCGCAGGTCAGAGTGAGCAAACAGTCCGGCATCTGAAACTCGGCCTTGGGTACCCACACTTGCATTGATGAACTTGTAGTTTGCATCTACTACAGCCATCATAAGCACAGAGAACCTGCCCTTGTTATTGTGGTAAAGACTGCCACTTTTTCTTGGAGGCTGTATGTAAATATGCTTTCCGTCAAGTGCCCCAAGGCAATGTGGAAACTGACATTTCCTTTCAAAGTCCATGGCTATTGTACACCACTCTGCCTCCGTTGATGGTGTCTAAAATAATCAAACATACCAAATGTCAGTATCCAAGAAGACAGTTAATCAAGCCTTAATATGTAGGGCTTATATGTAGAACAAAATTGGATGAACATGCTTTTGTGAGTCAAAAACCTTCTCACTTAATCCATATAAATATTGATATTAAGATTAACCAGGGCCTAAACAATATTTAGATTAAGAAATATTACAATAATAGCAATAAAAATAAAAATGACTTCTAAACCTGTGATAGTTAACATAATTAATTTTTATATATAAAATCTATACATTTAGATACGTAAAGTGTAAGCTCAGATGAAATTAAGTAATTGAATGTACAACACGTACATGTACACATAAAAAATGCATTTAAAGTGATTAGAATAGTTTGTAATCATAGGACTTTCTTCAAGGAAAGTCAACTGTATATTGTTAATGTCCACAATGTTAAAGTTCTGTGTGAAGTTGTACAGTGTATATCTTTACAATTTGTAATTACTCCCTACCTTCAAGTAATCGTCCTTCATAACCTGGTACAGAGCAGTACAGGTTTCAAAGACTATTTGTGAGATGGTGCTGGTTCCCATCCTGTACTGGAACCTGAGGGACTTGAACGTTTCACCTGCATGACACCAAAAAGTTCAATAACATACCCAGACAGACAACAACGCTATTACCATATTCAGTTCATATTTGTTTAGAATGAAAATCACACAAACCTGTTGCCAAGAACCGCAGGGTCAAAGACAAACGCTCTCTAGGTGGTATTGCCCGTCTCATCTTGGTGTCCTGCTTTGTTATTAGATGTTGGACTCTACTCAGCAAAAAATCAAACTCCTCTGCTGTCATTCGCAGCAACTCCCTGAAGCCTGTCCTATCATTATTCTATTACAATTAGGGATGGGAATTGATAAGAAATTAACGATTCCGATTCCATTATCGATGTGGCTTATCGATCCGATTCCTTATCGATTCTCATTGGGTGAAGGAATAAGCACAAATTTTATGTTTGTATTAACTCGCTTTAATATCTGTTCAGAAGACACAGAACAGAGTATACACAAATTATGTGTAGCAACCTCAGAACAAACTTAAAAGTAGGTGAGCTACTTCTTAAAGTAAAGTCCAGGGACCTATAGCCTAGGGCAGTGTTTCTCAACCAGTAAATATGTGATAGGACTAGGAATTAATAAACAGAACTAGACTGACATGAAACATGCAACTTTTGGTCATGCATGCATTTGTTATTTTCTTTTGAAAAGACATGATGCTGGACAAAATACAGCAAATTAACCTATCAAAATGCAGAGGCATCTACTGTGGCAAACAAATGCAAACCCTTTAACACAAACGTCGTCACTGCTCGGCAGAGGTGGACACTACTTGAGTATTTAAGTTTCATTTTCCAAGCATCTGTGCTTTATCAGAGTGTTGTCTTGGGAAAAAGTTTTACTTTACTTGACTAAAAAATGTTCACTACATTCTAAAGCATAGAATCATAATGTGTATTCCTTTTATAATGCATATTAAAATTGATTTAATACATAATTACATAAAAATTGTGTACTTTTTACTTAAGCAACTGTACTTAAGTACTGAAATATTAAATATAAACCAAAAAACTAAATTATGAAATTTATTATGAAATGTAGTGTAGTTAAAATTATGATAATATGTTTTGGAATGCATGTTTTCAAAAAAAAAAACCTGATAAAATACAAATACTTGAAAATGTACTTTAAGTAGAAATACTTAAGTAGTGTCCGCCTCTACTGCTCGGTGAAATTTGTTTATCCTCGCCTCGGTCATTTTATTCCTCCCTGCCTCTGTAAACAGAGTAGCTAGAGGTGCACGAGAGATACTTTCTGCAGCCTCTGAGCCAGCCAGACTCAATTTGATGGACAATGACAATGGAGATTATCTGTATAGTAAACGTTTACATAATGAAATGGCACTCACATTAACACATCACCTTCGGCATTAATAACAGATGCCGTCCCGTTAGCTCCGCTGGTGCTTGACTCGCTGGTGTTGTTGTGTAATAATAGTGTATCAAACACGCGAAAGTCATGCAACGCTACCGTTTGTCGTATTTTCGCGTGAAATATGTTATTGATTCAACTGTTTCAGTGTTTTATCAAGCCTCGCTCTGCCCACCACTAATTATAACCAAACATTGGATCATTCTACTTGATGCAATATTTGCTGAGTTCCAAACCAAAACAACACAGCGTGTGTGTGTGTGACATCATGACACATGTGCAACGAGCGGAACCGATAAGCGGAATCGTTAAGCACGCATGCTAACGTTTCAAAGGAATCGATTCACTGGGCACCGGTTCTCGATTCCCATCCCTAATTACAATGATAAATAAATCAAGAAACAAAGCTTTTTAGCACAGTACACAAACACTTTGATATTTTAAATGTGACGGGCATAGCCAAACGTAAGCATGCAGCTACTTTTCCTATATAAACAAACTGTGCTCACCTCCAACTCTTTCTGTAGCACAGACAATCCCTGCTGTCCGCGTATTGTGAAAGATGCTGCGGATCGGGCGATGTGGATTACCAGAAACAGTGTGTCTTTAGACGAGCGGTAACAGAACACTTTGGCCGGGGTTGACGGTTGGTGAGAGGGGCACCTCCGCCGATTAGGGCTGAGGGGCAGTGGTTCTACTGTGGCCACCGGGCCACCCCCCCGTGCGCGGCCCTGGGCATGTTAATTTCTAATACGCAGGTTCATCAGGTCTCTACCCGTAAAGGCTTTAGAACTGATGAATCAGTTAAAAAATATGGTAATAAAAACAAGGTGTTTTTGCCTTTAAGAGTAAAAAGTGTCTATGAAATTTAAAATCAATATTTTTTTTGCAGTATTAAACAGTTGGTCAAAGTCTTGTGAAGACACGTTTAGTAAGGGTTTTGTGGCCTTGTTTCAGTGACTTAAATTTTGTTGCTTTTTCAATATCTACACATAAACATTATTCTCTCAAAAACACAAATGTACATACATATTACTCTAATATTATGGTAGCACAGTTTGTGCTGAATAAAGTGTAATGAGACTTTTGCCATAGAAAAAAACCCACACGAATATATTGTACAAAAAATTGTTAGTTAATCAAACTTAAAAATATAAAATGACTGAAAAAAAGGCTGTAATATTTGTGTCAACTAATATTTGTTGTGTCAACTCAAAATTATAAGGCAACCAAGTAACTTATATTTTTAAGTTGAACCAACTTTTTTTACAGTGTGGCAGGGCAGGTCAAAACTTCTCCAGGGCCTCAAAACTCCCTCAGACTGCAAAGGGTTAACATTTTGTTCAAGACAAATAAGGCAACTGAGAAAAAAACTTGCATCTATGCTGTCTTGTCACAAATAAAGGAAGTTACTTAAATAAAGTAAATAAAAATATTCTTACACTCAGCTCCAGAGACAAAGAACCGACACTGAGACGAGACAACAGAATCACAACAGAAGATTTAACTTGAGCTGGATAAAAATCACCCAGGGATTGAAGATGATTTATCTGTTCACATTCTTCCTATTGCTCCTAAGGACTTCATGTGTATTTTCTTGGTCTGCTGGAAAATGTATCTTTTACGATGATGTGGAAGAATTTCCTGTTGACAGATCATGTATTGGAAAACCAAACACTGCATTCTGCAGTCCAGTCACTGATATTAAAGAGGACCTCTGCGGACTTCCATCAAACTTACAGAACCTCTGCATTCATATGGATCGTGATATGGAGTATGTGGGTGTCTTCGCTCCAGGCTCGTTTTCACGCTTTTTTTCTCTGAAATACATTGAGATTCATGGATGTTTTTACAAGATCTCTCCAAAAGCTTTTACTGGATTGTTAAATTTAGAGTTATTGCATTTGTCTTCCACATTTGAAAAAGGTTGTTGTGAAGTAGCTGTTGATTTCAGTGGTCTTCCTTCACTTAAAACTTTGTCTCTTCCACAATATAATTTGTCATTAATGGCACCAAATGTGTTTGATACAATTCCTCAGTTAGAGAACTTGGGCATATACGAAATGTGTTTAAAAGATCTGTCTGAGATTGTGTGTCGACTGAGAAATTTAAAATCACTAAAATTGTTGTATCTCAATGATCACGATTTAAATAGTCTTCGGTTCCCAAACTGCTCCATTTACAACACCTCTAACAGTAACACATCTACTGTATACAATATTGAAAACGTCCATTTGATATTGGGATCAATAGAGCACATAGATGAAGGGGCTTTGAAAAATTTTGCACATTTATCTGAACTGTACTTTGGTTTCAGATCAGATTTTCTCAGAGATCTTTCTATGACTGGAGTAAATAAAATCTATAGCTTGCGTTTTTCTGTGGATGTACTTAACATTGATGAGTTGTGTTACGCAGCAAAGTTATATTCTATTAAATCTATATATGCTTCTTTCCAGACTATTAACTTGCCAGCAATGTTTACAAATATCTCTGAAGACTGTAAGGAGATTGTAGACATTACTCTCAAACTGGACAGATCTTTTAAAATTGTACCTTTAGACATAAATTTGATCTTTCAGTTTTTCAGAAATCTCTCAACATTTTATCTAATTGAACAAGTGCTCAGATCAAATGATTTTAAATCTCTTTGTTTGACCAATCCACAGTTAGTTGAACAGCTGTCTATTATGCGTCTAAACTCAAATAACATAAGTAAAATCATTTCTCACCAGTTCATGTGTTTCAAAAATCTTGAGCGTTTGGAATTAAATTCAAATAATATTTCTGGCATAGAAGATTTTGCTTTCAGTGGATTAGACAAACTGAAGGATTTAGACCTATCTGGCAACAAGTTATCTTACATTTATCAAGACACATTCAGTGGTCTATATGAACTGATGGTCCTAAATCTTCAAGTAAACCCTATCATTCAAATTAAATCAAATTCATTTGGACATCTTATAAACCTTCACACACTTCTTCTGGGAGATTTAAAGTTTTCACCTAACATGTCACAGGTCAAGCTGCATTTATCTGATATATTTGGAAGCGTCCCGTATAATCTGAGTCATGTGTCTATTAGTTCAGGCTCAAAACCAATGCGGTTGATCATTGGTAATATAACACTGAATCAGAGTCTTGCCCTTCAAATCAAAGGTCAATATGTGACAGTTGAGGATTGTGACAGTCCACTCTTGTCATCTGTAGTCACACTTCAAATAATTGCAGAATATGTCATCTGTGGAAAGGAGTTTATTGGGAAATATGTTAAATCAGTTGTTAGTCTGGAATTCAGATCAACGTTTTCAGACAACATTGGTGACTTAGCAGTAATAAATCAGCTTGTTCATTTAAAAACCTTAAAGCTGGAAAACACTGATTTGTCAAAGCAGCCAAATGTGCCAATAATGTTTCACAACTTGACAAAATTACGAACCCTGATCTTGGCAAACTGCAGAATTTTCTTTTTGGATGGAAGTCTGACAAAGGACCTAAAGGCACTAATATCTATGTTGTTTGTGCCCTGGAATGATGTAAAAATTCTTCAAACCTTTGTTGAACATCTTACTAGTTTAAAATATCTCCAACTTGAAGGGTTGCGATTGCACTGCAGTTGTGATAATGCTTGGCTGATCTCATGGATGATGAATAACAGGCAGGTTCAGGTTTTTGTGGTTATCCCCACCATGGAGGAACTTCAGTGTTTAAGTAATAATGGAGTTGACAATCTGAACTTTGTTCATTACACACAGGAGAACTGTTCATTTGATATTGATTTTGTCCTCTTCGCATCAACTTCTGCTTTTTTATATTTGTTTATGTTTGTAGCGTTGTCATATCAGTTTGTAGGGAAATACATAATGCCGCTCTTTTACATTGCCAGTGGATGGTTCAGAGAGGCGTTGCGTATGGATGCCAAACGGCAGTACCGCTACGATGTTTTTATTTCCTACAGCAGTAAGGATGAGCGCTGGGTCATGGAAAAACTTCTTCCAAACTTGGAGCAGCGTGGCCCTCCGTTCTTACGTCTCTGTTTACACGGTCGGGACTTTCAGTTGGGGCAAGACATTGTGGAAAACATCACAGACAGCATCTATGCAAGCCGCCGAACTCTTTGTCTTGTCAGCCGTAACTTCCTCCGTAGCACCTGGTGTACTTTGGAGATGCAGCTGGGCACCTACCGGCTCCAGGTAGAACAGAGGGACATTCTTATCCTGGTCTTCTTAGAAAAAATCCCCTCTCGCTTGCTATCCTACAATCACAGGTTGGCCCGGCATGTAAAAACTATGACCTATATTGACTGGACATTGGACATTGAGAAGCATGATGAATTCTGGGACAGGTTATGGTGTAAATTGAGCTCTGATAAAAGTAACTAGACTTTATTGTACACTGTACACATTGAGAAACACATTTAACCCTCATGCGCTCGCATGGACATGTTTGTTTTTTTCAATTTTGTTTTTGTCATTTTGGCTGTGTTAATGCAAACTGCATACATTTTGGTGAAGGTGTGTGTATTTATCTGTATTTTTGCTTCCATAAATGTTTTTATTTTGAATGCAAAACACACGCAGGTACTAAATGACAAAAAAATTTCCTTTTGAATACCATTAAAACAGCAAATTTGAATCTTTGTGCCATTTAAACATAAATCATGCATTCTGTATAAATTTTTTTATTTTTAATGTGTAAAATGTGTTTTTTCATTCCTTGTTTGCATTGTTTTTCATTTGTTATTGGTTTTGTACAGAGATAAACATTTATTTTGATATATAAGTTCAGAAGCCGCTATGTATTTAGAGCATTGATGCTGAAAATAAATATTTAGTAGTCAATATAAGTGTGAAAAATATTAATAAATAATATTTTATGACAGTTTTTACATGGACATTATCTAAAAAATAATTATGCATTAAAATTAATGTTGTTGGTAATCACTAATATACAGTGGCGGCTGGTGCTAAAAAAATTTGGGGGGGGGGGGCGCAAACACACTCAAAATCAAACTTTTACTGTAGTAATGCAGTACTCTTAATAGCCATTTATCAGGTGATGAGTATCATTAGCATTTAATGCTGAAAATGTTACAGTTGAAATCAAACGCACGAAATAAATGTACTATGAATCTGTTATGAACTAATATCAAGGTAATTATTCGCACGCACACACACACACGTACACACAGAGAGGTTGCGATAGACATTTTCAATCTCCGTCATTTTTTTGATAAACAGCGTTGTAAAGAGTCCTTCACAGTCATTTATTACACCGTCATTTCATGTTTTATTCATTTTCGTTCACATGTCTATTTCTAATCATAAACTTACAAGACAACCATACAAGTCAAATGTGTTTATTCATTTGTTTAGAGAACAGATAAACGGAGACCGTGCATCACTTTACCATCACATGAAGCAGATGAATTAATGTTTTTTTTCTCACAGTGACAGCAATAAAACACGGAGCTTTATGCTGAACAGGCAAATATTGTCTCTTGTCATTAGATTTTGTATCTTTACCTTAGACAGGCGTCTTGGTGCAGCGCTCCTGTAGTGTTTAACTTCAGCAGCCATGCGCAGACCAATCAGTGTATGACATCAAAATATCGCGAGAATGTCTAACAGGGCGTCATTTGAGCAACACACTGCCACCAACTGGACATGCCTAGGAATTACATTCTCAAGTTGAGTTGTATGGGCAATCTGCCAAAATGGCGCTCATATTTTTATTTATCATGCTTAATAATTTCTCCGTGAAAGAATTTTCGTTTAACGCGACCGAACACACACAAAAAGAGACACTAAATTTGCCTAATCAGAGGATTGTACGTTTCTTTTTGCTTTTATACCAATAGAACAAGCACATTTTCCCCTCACAACAGACTAAGTAACTGTTACATACAGTCCATCAGCTCAATATGCACGGTTCGTGAAGTTTCCTTAAAAACAGTGGTTTTCTCGTGGGTGCTTTTTTAAACTCTACAACAACAACACTAACAACAAAGTTGACCAAGCCACGTAATATACCGGATTATGAGCTCTCGCTCTCTTTATGTCCACGCAACACAAGCTCAAACGTGCCACAAAAGTTCATGTTGTGCACGTCTATCACGCATTTAGACTTTAAAACAGCAAACAGGGAAAGAATAAAACTCAAAAAGACTTACATGATTTCCAGCTAGCCAACTCCGTTTGCCATGAGAAGTGGTGGAGAACACAGACTGACATCATTTGACTCCGTTGGTCGATCTGGTCCAAGCTTCTTAATCCTTTATTTATTCATCAATTAAATACCTTGTATAGGGTGATTTTGTATGGATAAAAGCATATTTTCCTTCATCTCAAGATATTTCACTTGCTTTCACTGATCTGTACTGTAGCAATCAGTTAACACAGCAATCTCCAACGCGGTTATGAGACTATTCGAACGATCCAATCACAAGAGGTAAAAAACATTAAAAGCAATATTGATTCGCTTTCAACATAAGTGGGAGTGTTTGGGGCGCACAGTCCTGTGCCCTAGGGCGGATCCGAAACCAGCCACTTAGAACTCAGCCTCAGGTCACATGTTTTTACCCTTTTTCCTGACCTACATAGACACTCATTAGGGGTGCGCCCCAGACACACAAACATGACACACACACAATGAACTCAGTTTTGATTTTTAATTGTTTTAAATAAATTATGACATGATTAACAGTGAAATAGTACAACTAAATGAATTTATTTTGTATTAATTTGCACTATATATTTAACTTTTTGGTAACATGTTAAAGTAGCTTTCCTCTCTGGCCAGCTTTAAGGGGGCGGCGCCCCAGCGCCCCCTAGTGACCAGCCGCCACTGTTAATATATGCAAGACAGTAGTAATAATAATAATTTTATCTTTTTTTTAAAATTACAAATAGTGGGATCATTTATACAAACTTGCATTTAAAGGTGCCATTTGTAAGAAATGAGGTAAAATATTTTTAAAAATGAGCTACATGCATCAAAAGAATGAGAAGAAATAAGGGCGAAGATGTCATTAAAAAAATGACAAGGTATAGTGCTGCAGAGATATCAATCTGAATTAGCATGCTAAATTACTAGCTACAGCCCGACTGGTGTGGTAATACCAGTTTCGGCCATGGGAGGCGGTATGCGGGACACGTACATAACCGCCAGCCAAACTGCAATACACGAATAACTCGCATGTGTGGAAAGTACAGCCCACTATAGTCTCAGCCTCAGACGTCACGCCCACAGACTGTTGGCTTCAGTATTGAAGGTCTGGCTACGCCCACTACTACATTTCAGTTCAGGTAAGAGAGAGGAAGAATGGCTGAAGCACTTGGCAAGAGACCACCACCAGCACCACTCCCACCTGTTGCAAGGAAAAAAACGCGATCGGAGGCGCAAATAAAATCGGATAAAAGAAGGAACCAAACAAGAGTAAATATTGGCACTGCGTTTCCTCGCTGGAGACAGTTATTGGACATGAAGGAAATGAGGTTCGACTCCGAACTTGCAACATTTCTTCTGGATTGGTAAGTAAGATGCTGTTAGTATTTCGCTAGAAGTTTGTTTGATATGTGTCGTTTTTTCAAGAAGTTATAACATAAAAAATATATGAAAGGCTGTTAATTCTGTAAACGTACTAATGTTAACAATAGCTAACCATAGCTGTTAGCGTTTGATAGTTAGTTCTACCCACAGATCCGATCAGTTTTTCACCTATTATCTACCAAGCCGATGCAAAAATGTAACATTAGCTAATAAGTTTGAAATGTCTTCGATGATAATGAACCCCAAATGGACGCACGAACGTAACGGAAACATTGCAAGGTGTAATGAGACAATGTTTTTTTTTGTGACTAATGATAACTTACTTAGTTGCTTATGAAACTCAAACTTGATATATGCTGCTAAATTAGCATCAGGCGGGCAGCATACAGAGGGTCCTATTTAGAACTGGCCACTTTATTCACGCTTTCCATGATTCAAACAGCTGCCTGAAATATATTACAACTTAAAACATTACTTGTGGTTGTTTGGGTCATTGTTCACTGGGAAATAGGGTTGCCGCGGTGACAGAATTTTCTCACCGGTTAATCGGCGCGTCACAAACCCGGTGGTCCCGGTTTCACCGGGTGGGAGGGGCTTATAAATGCGCATGCAGACGTGCACATTTTCCTTTCACTTTTGAATTACGCAACTGTTTAAATGCAGTGCTTGTGTACGCTGCGTTAAATCGCGTATAAATTTGCATGCAATGCGAGTGCAACAGCTGGTTTAATTAAGTGCTTAAGTCAATGTGCCCAAGTAATTCGCACAAAACCCGCCAGTCCCAAGCAGAGCAACCGGCTACTTCTCCATAAAGCGCTGCTTGAATGATGGGTTTATTATTTTTCTTGATGAAAAACACAAGAACAAAACGATCTCTGTGATATTAAACATCATATATGTATATTATAACAAAAACGAGTAACCACGCGGCTTCTGCCTTCGTCTGGTCAGTCAGCTTGCCTCGCACACTCTGACAGGAATAAATGAAATCTGACACCTGCTGCTCTGTGACGTGACGCGCATTCAGCTCCGCTAAATTCAGTCTGCAGACACATTCAGTTATAAGTGTTTGCTCTCTCTAATGAAACTAAATGATTTAATTACACGAAAATATCAAAACGACGGTGTCGCGGTGGGCAAGTGATCTAACCGGTGAGAGGCTGAAGCACCGGTTATCACCGTTTCACCGACCATCGCGGCAAGCCTACTGGGAAAATATAAATAAAAGATCATTATAGGTCCCGTGAAAATCATGTGTGAAACTGGACAATTCCAAATGGTACCCACTGTACAAAATACTGTAAATAGATGTTGTCCCTAGTTTCACTTGTATATGTGCAGCTAAGAATACTTCAAATGTTTTGACTCCACTACAATAGTTTTGACGTTGTTAGGTAAAGTGATGGTGAAGTTATGCAGTGGCGATCGACTGGTCAGCTGATTTTGGGATCTGAAACTAGTTCTGACATTATAGGTATAACATTTCTACATGCAGTGTTGAACTGTGTAATTTTTTTAGGTATGAAGGACCACTGTCATCTACTCCTATGAAAAAACGGGCAGCACTGACAGATCTCACTCTAACAAGCATCGGGTCAAGTGATTCTGATAAGTGAGTGTGCCTGACTTGTTTCAGGTCCTACTTTGCACATGTTTCCTCACAGGCATGTTTTACTGTGAACTACATATCATTATCATGACTAATTGAAAAGTTCACATATCTGCCACAGACTGTAATGTCATATTACCTTTTAATTTTTTGGTCCTCTCATTTTTCATATCTGCCACAGACTGTAATGTCATATTACCTTTTAATTTTTTGGTCCATTAATTTTTTTTTTGTGTTCAACTTGTTACAGAGACAAGCATACCTCAGAAAAGGCCAGCAAGGGCTCGGCCGGTGTGGAAGAATTGGCCAGGCTTGAGTGCAGGTAGGTCATAATGTGCACTGTGATTGCAGGTTCTTCCAAGAGCTTTTCAGTGTTACTAGTTTCTGATTTTGTGTTATCTAATATTCTATCTTATATAATGCTGTTTCTAAGCCTTGGGGAAATGAGCATTGGTGAGGAGAAACATCTGGATGAACAAGCCATCAATGACTTGAGGAATAGCACGTGAGTATTTTGATCAGCGGAGTTGATGTTGAAGAATGTTATCTCAGTATATATTATGTTATTGACTGTTTTGTCTCATCAGGATTGACTGGGCAGTTAACCCTCCAGCATCAGATACTGATTATGAGGAGCAGGACAGCTCTGATGAAGAGTACATCCCTCCACTTTCTCTTCGGTACATTTCCTAATGTCTCTTGTATAGCAACTTCATACTACCATCAAGTCACAAATGTATAGCTCAGCAATTCTTGGCTCACCATCTCAGCTACACTCTGGTATTCTGTTCACCTTGATCTGACAGAAGCATTTTATTTTCCCCCCTTCTGTGTATGTGTAGAAGCTTCCATTCTG